>NC_063445.1:45143542-45451955 GCF_020379485.1 Brassica napus
GTGTGATCTTTATTTGAGTGGCTTCGAACCTGTGTTGGGTAGGGAGAAAGTGCGTACACTTGTTGTCATGGTCTTTGATTTTGACCCTTGACACAATCATCCTCAACACTCCATCTTTCATCTTCGCATCCACCCCGGTTATCTCGCAGCAGTCACACCCTAAACCGGCTGTCCCGGAGTACTCGCGAACGTCGTCGTCAACCTTATCGCCGTCGCCGCCGAGAGTTTCTTCACCGGAGAAAAATACAACCTTTTGTCTCACGGAGTCGACTCTGTGGCGGACACCGTCGTCGGGAACACCGGGCAAGTCGGCACGGACGTAAAGGTTGTCGTTTTCGAGGATCTTGATCTCCATGAAACCCTTTGGACCGTATCTCTGGTACAGGTTGTTGGTAGCGTGTATCCTCCCTGTGTTGGGTTATAACATAAACAGAAAACTCATAAAGGAGAAACCTTTATTGTGTTTTGCACCAAAGTAAAGTAAGGGAGAGTAATGGAAGAGAAAGATAGAGAGACCTGGGATGAATGGAACACTCTCGACATGTCAAGTAATCTTGCCTCAGCCATCTCCTCCTCTCTCTCTCTCGTTCGTCTGGGTCTTGGCTTGCGCTTATGTCGCTTACCTTTGTGTAAATGTTTTTTCAACCGAGTAAAAAAAGAAGCTCTTTATCTATGGTAAAACACTCATGAGCTGTCATTTTTTTCTACTCTCCCTCTCTCTCTCTCTCTCTTTAGTTTCACATAACGACAAAGAGGGGAGGTGATAAATCGAACCAATGTCACTAAAACAATCAAAGATGTAACGGAACAGAATCGAATTAAAATAGGCCCATTTATAAATTACCGGCCCATTATAATAGTCGAACACTTCCGTATTCTCACCTGTTCGTCGTCCTCATTTCTGATTCCTTCCGTAAGCGAGATCTCGTCGAATTCATCTCAAATCTCCGGAGACCAGCTCTTCTCTTCGATCCGTGCAAAAGAATCACTCGGATCGAAGATGCCGGTGGCAGCTTCGGCCATCTACTTTCTGAATCTCCGTGGCGATGTACTCATCAATCGCACTTACCGAGACGACGTCGGGTAAGCGAGCTTCTCTTTTGGAATTCTGATGGATTCGAGCTGTTCTCTGAATCTGATTTGATCATTAGAGGAAACATGGTGGATGCATTTAGAACGCATATAATGCAAACCAAGGAGCTAGGGAACTGTCCTGTGCGTCAGATTGGTGGCTGCTCCTTCGTCTACATGCGAATCAGCAATGTCTACATTGTGATTGTTGTCAGTAGCAACGCTAATGTAGCTTGTGGATTCAAATTCGTTGTTGAGGTAACACTTTGATTCTAGTCCAAGCTGAAGAGGTTAAAAGATTGATTTTTTTTTTTTTACAAATCTGACTGCTTTTAGGCTGTTGCTTTGTTCAAATCGTACTTTGGTGGAGCTTTTGATGAAGACGCTATTAGGAATAACTTTGTTCTCATTTATGAGTTGTTGGACGGTAAGTAAGCATGATAGTGTGCTTTCTTTAACTAGTAACTACTGTTATGTTTCGAGGAAATTTAATCATAACCATTTTGTATGGAATTTGCAGAGATTATGGATTTTGGCTATCCACAGAATCTCTCTCCTGAAATTTTGAAGCTTTATATTACTCAGGAAGGTGTACGCTCACCATTTTCATCCAAGGTAAAGGCATATCTATGCATATGTGCTTGCCAGTGAAGCAGTATTTTCTGCAGACCGAGATTATGTTGCTTTTTTTTTTTTACTTCATAAGTTTTAAATTAGTAAGCCTCTTGTCTTTACAGCCCAAGGACAAACCTGTTCCAAATGCAACGTTACAAGTTACCGGTGCTGTTGGTTGGAGGAGAGAGGGCCTTTCTTATAAAAAGAATGAGGTAAGAATTGATTTTATTTTTTGACTCTGTATGTCAGTTGTTAGGTTCTGCGAGAGTGCTGATATTATGCATTCTCACTGATGCAGGTGTTTCTGGATATTGTGGAAAGTGTAAACCTTCTGATGTCCTCTAAAGGTAAATACTTTCATTTTTGAAGGTTTATTTCTTCCTGATTCTCTTCTGTATGACTGTTTTTTTTTTTTGGCAACTGTTAGGTAATGTTCTTCGTTGTGATGTGACGGGGAAAGTTTTAATGAAATGTTTCCTTTCGGGAATGCCTGATTTGAAGTTGGGGTTGAATGATAAGCTTGGTCTTGAGAAGGAATCTGAAATGAAATCTCGTCCAGCTAAGAGGTAAGTTTTGTTAAAGCAGTGACTCACACTAGCTACACCGATTTTTCTTTCTCCTCACCTGGCTCACTCTTGTTGTGCAGTGGTAAAACCATTGAGCTTGATGATGTCACATTTCACCAGTGTGTGAACCTGACTAGATTCAACTCCGAGAAGACCGTTAGCTTTGTACCCCCGGATGGTGAATTTGAACTGATGAAGTAAGAAGTACTGGAATTTTCACTATTGCCTATTGTTCGAATGTCAAACAAAGTGTATTGACTTGATGATATCTCAGGTATCGAATAACAGAGGGTGTGAATCTGCCTTTCCGCGTATTACCAACAATCAAAGAACTTGGTCGTACACGCATGGAAGTAAATGTCAAGGTAAGTAGCTTTACTTCAAAAACATCAAGTAGACAAACCCAGCTTGATATTTGCTTTCTTACAATCTTCTCTCGTGTTTTGTATTTTCAGGTCAAAAGTGTGTTTGGCGCTAAAATGTTTGCCCTCGGAGTCGTAGTTAAAATTCCAGTGCCAAAACAAACAGCAAAGACTAACTTCCAAGTGACAACTGGTCGCGCTAAGTACAATCCATCAATCGATTGCTTGGTTTGGAAGTCAGTTTTCTATACTCTCTTAAGAACAATCCCTTAACTCGATTGGTTGGTGTTTTATCAATAGTTTGCCTTCTCTCTTCACTATTCAGGATAAGAAAATTTCCAGGACAAACTGAGTCCACACTAAGTGCGGAGATTGAGTTGATCTCAACGATGGGAGAAAAGAAATCTTGGACAAGGCCACCAATCCAGATGGAGTTTCAGGTCAATCTTCTTCTCTTGTTGGCACTGTTAAATAGAACCAGATTGCTTAATATGATTGTCAGTTAACCGTCTCAGCTTCGTTTTAATTTCAGGTGCCAATGTTCACAGCATCTGGTTTGCGAGTTCGTTTCCTCAAGGTACGTTTTAATTTCTATGCCTTTTGAAGACCAAGAATGTGATGCCTAAGTATATGAATCATTATGATCTTTATGTTATTTGTATTTGCTTCTGGTCTAAAAATGATCACTACAATGGTTAGCTCGTAAACTTCACTCTTTCCGTGGATTTGACCAGTAACTGGATTGCTTTGTAGGTGTGGGAGAAGAGCGGTTACAACACGGTTGAGTGGGTTAGATACATAACCAAAGCGGGATCGTATGAGATCAGATGCTGAACTTAAGATCACAGTTCAGGTTCAATGACATCAGTCTTAAGGCTCATGGCTTCTAGCTTTTGTTCCTTATGCAGAACAAGAAACAAAAAGTTGAATATATTTTATATTTCGTTTGTTTGTTTTTTTTTTTTCGTTAAGAGATATTCTTGTGTTAATATGATTTCTTATGTCTTGGTATTGGATTTGTTTTCATTTATTTGTTTGTGGGTTATCTTCGAGTTATAGTTTTGATTAATTTGGTGTCATCGAACGCTAGTCTTTGCGAAACAGTTGGATTTTTATTTTTATCATTATTTTAGACGACGATAGATGGTCGTTTTACGTACTTTTAACCATATAAGAGTATATTTAATTATCATAAAAATTGTTAACCAATTTTCAAACATACTAAGTAGTATATCAAACTTGTATAAAATGTCCTTCGCGTTTTTCTTATGTACAGTTTTATATAAATTTTTAATTCGTAATATAAAGGCTGACCGGTTTCTTTCTCAACACGCAGTGCGAGTAAAAAGATAAGGTACTTTAGAGTACCTCAAATCTTAAAGAAGGCTTCTTGTTCATCATCATCATCATCAACTGCTGTCGGCTCTCATCGAACTCTGGCCTCGTGAATCGTGATAACACTCACAAGAAGCTCAGACCACGAGACTATAGAGACGACCGCAGCACTATAACTATTATCAAATTTATAGTCTCGTAGCTGTTGTGGACATTTGTTTTGATTTACACATTTATTTGTGTTACAACTTATAATCATTTTTAAAAATAGGTAACGATTGATACTAATTATTAAATTAGGTAATTCAAATCTCTGACAAGAGCCATTTTCTATTCGAATAAATAATTAATGTCATTTTTCTATAGCTATTATGTTTACAACATAATGGATTTCGCTACTTATGCATTTACTTTTAGTTTCGATTATTTATTCAGAAATTCTAAATTAATGTTATAAATAAAAAAGAGAAGAGAGGAATTGGTGTGTCTTATTCCATGAATAATGAACTCCTTATATAGTGATACAATATGAGGGTTTAGCTTGGAGACCAAGTACATGTAAATCTTGGTAAGCAAGACTTTCTATAATCGACATCACAATATTCCTAACACTTCCCCTTGATGTCCATTATACCAAAGTACTTTCAAAACGCCGTAGATGTTGCCTCGTTAAAAACCTCACCAGAAAAACCCAATGGAAAAAATCAGGGTTAAGAGAAAAAGAATGCAACGCGTAATGACTTCCCCTCATGTGCACATATGTCTAGATCTTCGAAACGACGTAGTCCGATTAGATGAACTAACTTCTTGAAAGTAGCAGTGGTTAGCGCCTTGGTGAATAAGTCAACAGAATGTCACTTGAACGAACTTGTAGGATACGTACATTGCCATTCTTCTGTAGTGCATGAGTCTTGATATGACTCATGTTGAGTTTTGCTAAGACTCATGTTGATTTTTGCTAAGACTCATGATCTCAAAGGATACATGATGATGATAGACTTTCAGTTTTGAAATGATAACATTCTCTTTGAGTGTCTATCATTTGTGTGTTCTATGTTGCCTCGTTAAAACCTTGTCATGGAAAAATCCAGTAAGATAAAAAACCATAATAAGGAAAAAGAGTACAACCACACATATTTTCATACTTTTTCCCGTGGAAGCAATATCTTCAGGATATGCATTCTAATCAAATAAATCTCTTTTGAAATTGAGATCATAATAAACTCTTTCCATTAGAGTATTCAATATCTATGGACTTCTGATCCTCAATTCTCATTTGATATAGATAATAATTTCTTAGTCTATTTGGGCTTCAAGCCAAATTTCTTACATATATTCTTCTAGACATTCGCTTCGTACATAAGAGTTATTCATTCATAACTATAAAGGTTACTATTATGACTTTCTTTCTTGTCATATGAAATTATATCTTTCAGTTATGAAAGAGATTAGTAACTTTCTCAAATAACACTCTTAAGTATGGTACTTCAGGACCAAACATATATGAACATCTTAAATGAAATCCTTTAAGGATCTTTATGATAACATCTCAGTTTTAGATCTCCAGTTTAGAATACATAAAGACAATATGGTATTGTCAATAGTTTTCTTCCAAAATACAATTTTTCTATAACTCTTCAGGAGTTTTGATTATATTCAAATCAATAATTCTATTGATCTATAAGCTCTAAATAAATACAAATATGTATTGATTAACTTCAAATATTTCATATATCTCATAAAACATATTTCGATCGAATAGCTAGAGTTCCCGGGAACATGATTTTGATATCAACAATCCTTTAGGGATTATCAGTTTCCAGTGGGTTGTATAATTCAAGTTCTTCTTTTATTGCCAGACTAATAAGGAACATGAAAGTAGTTGCATCTTCTACATGAGACTATGTCTCTTCACAATCAATTCCATATTGATCTTTATTTGGTGCAACGACTCAATTCTATCCCACTTGTTTTACACCTTCTAGTGTATGGACTACTGGTCCAAATACCTCTCTCTTTTAGAAGAGTTTTTATCTATGTCTATTGCTTCTTTTTGATTTGGCCAATCATCTCTTTGCGTACACTTTTCAATAGAATTTATTTCATGTTCCTATTTCTCATTCATCATATCAAATGCTACTTTATAGGCATAAATATCATCGACGTCGATTGCTTATCGGTTCCATTTTGTTTCATACATGACATAACTTATTGAGATCTCTTCATTGTTTCAGGTACCTGCATTTCTTTCAGTCATGTTTAATGTCTCTTCTAGAGATCATTCAAAACTATATTGCCTCGTTTTGACCATTATCAATATACGCTCCTTTTCATTTACGAGAATTTTTATCGTTGGAACCAATATATCTACCACATTGCAGGCGTGACTAGCAGTTTGATATTGTTCTTGTAGAACATTTATTCTTACTGGAGCATTTACAGCTGGTATATGTGACTTGATCACTCTATCTATATGGGTCAGAAAATGTGTCTATCAACTACTTTACTAAGCTCTACAACTGAATTATCTTTTGGACTTCTATTTCACATTCTTTTTAGTCTGAGGATCATTGATAATTAATTTCAACTTATTTTATTTTCCAGCTGTTTATTTTTCTCCCCTTTATGTTGGAAATACTAATTCACTTTTAGCATTCATATCGAGCCTTACTTATATCCTTCAGGGATGGCTCTAGATTCTTAAGTATCAATGAAGATTTATATCCAACATATAATTTCAACCTCATTTGAAAATCCATCTTAATTAAAGCTCTATGGTGGAGCAATTGGAATGTATATCACACATCCAACATTCTTCGATGGAAAATGGTTGGTTTCTGACCCGATACCAATGACGGGGAGAACCAGTGATTACTTGTTGGCTTGATGCGAATTAGTGTTGCTCAAAATGTTTAACACTTATCCCAGTGATTTTTTCTATAGTCGTCAAAGACTTTAAGAAGTGGATTCACCAATATTATAAAGATGCATAGTGGGTGATCAGTCCACTACCATCTCCTTTATTCATGCCAATAACTTCATTTGGCTGGTGAAAACCGTATTACCATTTTATCTTATGAGCAAGCAACATATGTGAAATCATTCGCAAGAATCTTGTTGTTCTTCAATGAATATTCACCTAAATCTTTATGTATCTTTTCACATCATTACTGAACCAAAATGGTCTAACTGGTTCATGCCAAATATTTTATAAACTTCTGGTTTATTATATATTTATTTCCATTACACTAATCTTTGTATAGTACAATATATAAGAGGATCCAAGCACTTTCACAACTATACTTTTATTGTCTAGAAATATTTCTGATTTGAAATGAATTTAACATTTCTTTCGCTTAGTGTCTCAACATAAGTGTCTCAAAATCCCACATATTTACTTTGAGAATGATTCATCAATTTTAGTTTTAGTGCAAACATAATCTTCTGGATATTAAACTTATCATAAAATGTGAGATTTTTTAACTCTTCCCCTCGAGATGATATTACTATAGGTTTATCAATCTCGAATGAATCTCATTTTTGAATCAATAACATACTCTACATGGGTCATGTATTCTTTCTTAAATCCTTTTAACTTTTGAGACTTATAAGAGTACGATGCAATAAGGATTTTAAATTGCATTCTTATGTGCAATAATATTATGTACTCTTCTGGAGCATTATATATATATATTCTCTTCTTGAACATTCTATAAGGTTTTATTACCTTGTATTGTACTCACAATAATTTTGTTTCATCTTTGGATGATTGAATCATATCTCTTCTTTATTATCATCTTTATTTTCTCAACTTCAAGTGAGAGAATGAGTTCTAAATAGAAACTCTTGGGTCTTTCTTTATTACTATCTTTATTTTTCAACTTCCAGTGAGAGAATGAGTTCTAAATAGAAACTCTTGGGTATTTCTTTATTACCATCTTTAATTCTCAACTTCAAGTGGGAGTATGAGTTCTAAAAAGAAACTCTTTAGATCTTGACTTTGACCATAACCATATATATATATATCCACATTCACGTCTACAACAACTTTTATTTTCACTTTCTTTACCAATATTATTTGTGTGGGGTTTTTTTTTTCAACCAAGTGTCTGCTGGACAACTTTTCACTATATATGCATCATTAAAATTTTCTTCGAGAAAAATTATTTTTAAACTTAACATCCAACATAGTTGGTTACAGACTTCAAGTCTTATAATCTTTACAAGCAAAATACAT
The DNA here is from genome assembly GCF_020379485.1 of Brassica napus. NCBI lineage: Eukaryota > Viridiplantae > Streptophyta > Magnoliopsida > Brassicales > Brassicaceae > Brassica > Brassica napus. The sequence goes on from NC_063445.1 coordinate 45,151,729, forward strand.
AATGAGCTTTAGGTAATCACTTCAGGTGATAATACATTTCTTTAGATTATTCTTCAAGACTTATGGATCTTTTAAGGTCAAGCTTTAAATTTAAAACCCTCATATATATAATGGTACTAAAACATAATGATAAAATTAATTCAAACTATATAAAGATATGTATTATAATATGACCTTGTTATTAGAAGAAATATATAAGATTTCTGTAGTAATTATTATATGGACTAGATCTTTATTTTCATGCTATTTAACAAGGTTCTTACCCAATCAATCAATTTACTAGAAAAATCTTATATCACATGTATGAATTTTCATGTAAATTATTATCCTGAAAAATAAAATACTTATCTAGGTAAGAAAAATTGCAACTGAGATAAGAATTCTAATTGCTCATGTTTCTTGGTTGGATATAATCTCACATGATCTCTTCTCTTTTAATGAGAATAAATAATCCTGAAATATTCAAAATTTGCTCATATGAATATGGCCATATTTTAGTGAACATCAATAATAACATTACCAATATCACTATTAGCAATATATAAACAGTTCAAAAACGATTATATACCAAACATGTATCTCTATAGTCAAACAACTAGGTCATCTCGACAGTTTGAAATTAACGAATAATACATCATATAACAATTAGATCTTGTACTCACATCTGACTCGAATAACCATAATTTAAACTAATGATTTCTCACGGCTATCAATCATATATATAATATGGTATAATATATTTTAATATAATCTGCAAATCATGGTAAATAAATCAGATCGCTAATACTACTTGCATATTACACAATCGCAAAATCAGTAATACAGTCAAACCAATGTAAAACCAACCAAACAAACCAACAAACGTCATCTATTAACAGACGGACAACCATTAATCATGTTCATATATTATCTTGTATAGTATAGTTGATTGTTTTCTATATAAACCAATTGGTGATGTAATCACCTATCGTTCTAGTAATCATTTTTTTTATTTTACCAAATAATGAGACTAACCATTACGGTGTAAACTGATCTACAAAAAGACAAACATGACAATGACACTTTGCTATCAGTGGTGAACCAAACAAACGAACGATTTTTCTTTAACCAAAATTAAAGCTATAAAACAGTAATAGATAAATATACTGAACAAAAGGATCAAATCAACCAGAATAATTGATATCATGACAACACATCAAAAATCCTCAAATCACTTGTTAATTGATTGCATAACAAACGATTTTATAAAGTAATACATCAGTCATTCAATTATAAAGCATTAAGCATGAGGTTACTTATCTCTCGATAGCATGGCTTGGTGATTGAGAATATTTTACGAAGGAAACACCATCGGCTCAACGGCTACGATAACAGGGTTGGTTTTGTTTAAGTAACTAGGGTTTTGGGTTTTGTTCAACGGCTAGGGTTTCGGGCTGATAACGTATTATAAATAAAAAAGAGAAGAGAGGAATTGGTGTGTCTTATTCCATGAATAATGAACTCCTTATATAGTGATACAATATGAGGGTTTAGCTTGGAGACCAAGTACATGTAAATTTTGGTAAGCAAGACTTTCTATAATCGACATCACAATATTCCTAACAATTAAGAGTTTTTATCTGAAACCAAAATACTAAGAAGTATCCCCCTATACATTAAAAGAGAAGTCATTTTAGTGATTTTTGCTGACGTGGCAATCACATAAATCTTCTCAGGAAAATTCTTATAATTCTATTGGTTGAATTTTTTGAATTTTTCTTTTTCTTTTTTTATTCACTCGCCTCCGCGGAGTGGAAAACGCCGTCGTATCTCATGAAGTTTCTTCTTCTTCTTTTTTTCAATCGCGTATCAATTGAAGGGGGATATGGTTTGAAACCGATGAAGACAATCTGACCAGATGAGTTTGCTTCTCGACACTCTGAAGACTCAATCAGATCCATCGCGTCAAGAAGCGACGACCAGATGAGTTTCCTTCTCTCCACCATCGATCAGATCGACGAGGTGAAGTTTGTCTATACTCTCGGAATATACATATTTTTTGGTTTCTCTGATTGGATTCGACTTTTAAGCTATGAGGCGAAGATTTTTTGGTTTCTCTGATTGGATTCGACTTTTAAGCTATGATACAAAGATTTTTTGGTTTCTCTGATTGGATTCGACATATGTTAAGCTATAAACTACGATCTGCTTATTAACATTTATAATCTTTGTATCTAATTGATTGATTAACCTTCAGAGATTGAAAGGTTGAAGAAGCTACATACATAATCGTTAAACAACTTCGTTGACCATGTATTATTAACTTCTTGAAGTTTTTCTACCTATCTGTTTCTTGCTGTTGAGGTATTGATTCTCTTAAACAATAACATGAAGCTTGAGCATCGAACTAATTGCCACGTCCAGAGAAGTATTTCGCGGACTGTCTACTGATGGAACAAGAAGAGACAACTGACATTTACAACAAACTTGGATTCGACTTCAGTCTCTGAAGAAGGACTGTAAGATTATCTTCTCCTTAATAACTCAACAAGCATTTAGACAGTCCTCTCTTGAGATTTTCAAGTTTGGTTTTCGGTTTCATTAGAACGATTTAGAGCTTCACATTACGTATTTAGTCAGTCTGTTGCATCGCTAATTGCATGACACTTTATATTCTTTGCACTGGTTATAAATAGCCAGGCGCTTGAAGATTCTGTATGTAGCTTCGGTACCGACATTTTCACTAGCTGAGTTGAAGCTGAGAATGAGGTAATATTTGGGTCCTATCTTCTTAATTAGCTTTAATTATCTTAGGAGAGCAAAAATGTCTTTAGCCTATTTAGAAAAGCCCAAATATATTGTTGATTTAGTTAAGCCCATATATATATTCGCGTGGGGGATAATAATTAGATATTTAGTTTAGACTTGTGCAAGATTGTTAACTAATATAAATATTAATAACTTTCCTTATTATTCAAACCAATTTCTTGCGCCGGTTGATATCATATTTATTACATTACTTGCACAAGTTAAAATCATAGCATATGCAAATCACTTTTTGACAATACACATTTAATATCTTTCTTTAAACGATTTCATTCTTTATTAGGGGTCATTAATATGATAAATAAATCGCCTTTATATATATAGGAGACACCCGAATGCTTAAAATACAAACATTCAGCTCTTACAAGAACAATGGCAATGGTGCGAGCATCCAAAAACATTGTTTCTTATGTTAGAGAATTAAAACCCCGTAAAGATACGTCGCGTATTGAAGTTAGGATTGTTCGCTTGTGGAGAAACTATAACAAAGAATCAGGAAACACCATTGAAATGGTTTTTGTTGATAAAGAAGTAAGTATAAATCACACAAAATGCATTTTTTTGGAAGCATCGTTTATGATTCATTTCGAGATATATACTTATTCTACGTTTATAAAACTCTTATAATTTTTGTGACCAGGGGACAAGAATTCATGCTTCAGTTGGTGAACAACTCATCAAAAAATTCGATGACAAGCTACGCGAGGGAGATGCGATTGTCGTCCAGTTGTTCAAAGTGTACGATGCTATTGGTGAATACCGTACAACGCCACATCCGTACAAAATTGGCTTCTTTCAAACAACATTTGTTGGTAAAGCTGATGATTTTCCAAGTGCAGTTCTCAAAAAGTATTTCGCGGACTTCTCTGATATTCTTGGTGGAAATCTTGATCATAGTTGTTTGGTTGGTGAGTTAGTTTCTTACACAGTTAAAGAGTCTTTCACTTTTGTTATACTTGTTCCTTATTTGACGCTTGTTTTTGTTATGTAGATGTGGTTGGCCAAATAGTTAACTTCGGGTCTCTGGAAAACAAAATAATAAAAGGAAAAGATAACATGAGGCTCTTGATTGAGTTGCGTGACCCAAAGTAAGACTAAGTTTTTAATCGTAATAATAATTTTGCTAGCTAAACATCTATAATCTGTATTTAACTTAAGTTTATATTATACAGTAATGTGAAGATGATGTGTACTCTGTGGGGTTGTTATGCTAAACAAGTATACAATTACAGTAGGAGTAACATGTCCACCATGATTATTTGTGTTATCAGATTCTCTTCTGTTAAAGAGTGGAAAGGTATATAATATTGTTTCAATTTGTGGAAAACTATTACTCGCATAACATATTAATAAGATCAAAATACTTTGTAGGTGCTTACTCCATATCTAGCGGGTATAATTCAATCCATATTTTGCTCAACCCAACACTTGAATTTATTTAGGAGTTCAAAGCAAGGTACGTCTCCTGCGTCTTACGTTCCAGACCTATTGAGGACTTCAATACATCTAGATTTTTATTTTAATTTTTGAATGTCATTTTTAACTGAAACATTTTTAAATTATGTGTGATTATTTGATTTGGCAGTCTCCCTGATGATTCACTTGCTCTTACAAAGAACGATAGTAGCCAATGGTCTGTTGGTACTGCTACATCTATTTGTGCCAGGTTTTTTGTTCTTAATGAGAGGCTAACCATAAGAGAGATCATTGATAGTACTCTGGTATATGGACTACACCCTTCACTTTTTTAATTTTTTATACATGAGTATACTCCATGTGTTATCAATGCTTTTAACATATTGTCATTGACGAATAGGTTGGCACTTTTGTCACTCTGGAGTCTATTGAAACAATTGATACTGAACGTGGCTGGCAATGTTTAAGTTGCAAATACCACAACAAAAAAGTGATGCCTACAACCAATGTTGATGACAATGATTGATGACAATGACCGGCCCTTGTTCTTCTGCAATACATGTGATAAAGAACACAGTGATGTCATTTCCAGGTATTGTGCGGGTTAGATATACACACATTTTAGTTAGGTAGTTCGTCATGGAAATATTCTGTGATGTTTATTTATTTTTGTTTTCAGGTTCAAATTAATTGCTCATGTTAAGGACGACAGCGGTGAGGCTAATTTTCTTTTGTTTGATGCTAATACTCAACAAATTGTGCGTCATTCTGCCGCTGAACTCTATGACGAGGTACTTTTAGTAATTCCTATTTACATTAATTAACACCATAAATTCTTTTATTGCGTTATCTCTATGTAATTGTAGAATGAAGATGAAGACTTCTTACCAGAAGCAGTTAGCGATCTCTTTGGTAAGAGAGTCCTTTTTGAGATTTCAGTTGATGTTGATAACATCAAAAGAAAGAGCTCTCAGTATGTTGTTCGATTGGCTACTGATGACCGTGAAATGGTTGAGGAATTTGCTGATTTGCCTCCTAAACCGGTATTACACTGCTTATAATTGCGAATAATTTGATTGTTACATTAGCATAATATTGATTCGATTAAATCTGTCTCTTGCAGGTCCTAATGTTGGAGTCCGCAGATGATATTTCCTCTGGTTCTGGTGGTTTTACAGCAACTCCTTTGTCCAAAAGAAAAAGCGAATAAGATGAAGACAGTTGCCTTGAGGATCAACACTCTGTTAACGAGAAACTCTCTCAAAAGAAACTCAAGGGCGAGTGATCTGTCCCTTTTTTAAAAAACTGTCATTTCTATTGTTATGGCTGTGTTTTTGCATCATTTTTTTTAATTTGGTCTAAGTACCTTTGTCTTTGGTTTTGTTTAAGATTTGGTCTAAGTACCTTTATTTTTTGCTTTTGTTTGGATTAAAACTTTTAAAAGTTCCAATCTAAACCAGATCCCAATTTCTTTGGTTGGCTCTGACATTTTAAGATTGTATTTATGCCAATCGGCAACGTTTAGGAATCATTACATTCGTAAAATGATTATCGAACCGATACCCCTTTGTTAGGCTTTTATTGGCATAAATACAATCTCAGCCCATTTGAAATACCGAATAACAAAAAAAATGTAACCAAAGTTTTACTAATCTTAAAATGATTATCGAACCGATCCCCCTTATTAGGCTTTTATTGGTAGTAATACAATCTCAGCCCATTTGTAATACCCAACTAAAACAAATTATGCCCAAATATTATTTAAGCCCATATATTTGTCTATTATTATTATTTTGACTTTGCAGCTGATTTTCTCCTTAATAACTAATACTATTTAGACGATTCTTTGTAATAGCAAGGATTAGACTATTATACGTAATAACTACTACTTTTTAGAATTTTTTTGATTATTTAAGCAAACATTAATCTTAAAAAGGTTATGCAATTAGATCATAGATATAAAAACAAACACGCAAACTATGGGCTCTTTGTACCGGAAGTGAAAATCGTAAATTATTTAAAACATGTTTTACATGCAACATAAATCGATTTTGGAGGGGAACTATATAAAAACACACACACAAAATATGATTATGTCGGTAAATAAAACTATTAATTGCAAAGGTAAATACAATTAACATATTTTTAATTTATGTATTTCGATAAGTAATGTGAAAAGACACGACTCATCGAAAGTCCGCGATGACATTATAAAGACAGCACTGAAGAATTGTGACCAAAACCTTTCATCTCTCTTCTTCTCCAATTGAGTCTCTCCAACTTTCGGTAAGTTAATTTTCTTTCTCCTTAGTTTTTCCTTTTCAATATGTTGCATGTAGATCCATCCGTTTTCTGTATATTTTGTTACCAATTGAATCAAGATTTTTTAGGTTTTGTATCCGTCATGCATCTTTTTGTTCAAAAACCAGTCCATGATCTTGGTACGCTTATAATAACTTAGATTCAATGAACTAATCACTTTTAGTTCAATTTTTTAGATTGTTATGTGTAAAAATCAATGAGAATTTAGGAGATCTTATGTGTACAAATGCTTATTATTGATCATTCTAAAAATTATTTCCGCTTAGATAATATAAATTTTATAACCAATACTGTTTATAATAACAGTAAGACCAAGATCTCGCGATGGCATTCAACAAGGACCTTAAACGCAAGTCTCCGATGACTGATGATTACGGTACTTCTCTAGAAGAGGCATTCAAAAATAATATGGAGGGGACGACTGCGCATTACCAAGCCATTCTCTTTATGTACAAGCAATTACATGATGCGGTCATCAAAAAACATGCTCAAGAACTTGAAGTCGCTCGCATACAAGGTAAACTAGAACTCTTTCACGAACTCTTCAACATGTCTGCAATGAGCGAAGAGAAAGAGAAGCTAGAGTCGGAACTTGTGCTTGCAGAGGCCAAGGCGTCTGATGTGAAGGTTCCTTACATCGATTGGTACAAGTTGAATGAGCCACAAATGTTTGATTAACCTTGTCAATTTCTTGTTTACTTCAAGTTTAAAACGTTTAATGTTTTTTGATATTATGGTTATGTCTTTCGGAACATATTTTCTGGTTTTTAAAACCAGTTTTCCTTTAAATTTGGTCTGTTATTAAACTAAACTAATTTTGTTATATTATATTATGCCTTTTTATTAGCCTATCTCATTTTTTTTCTTATTGTTATAGCTTATAATTGGCTTTCATGTTTTGGTTACACATTCGTTTGATTTAGTTGCTTTAGTTACAAAATATCTATTTCTGTATATAAGACTTTGGTAGTGGAAGTAGGTTATACGTATAGTGGTGGGATAAGTGGTTTGATAGATTTGGCTAAATCACATTCTTCAAGGTGGCGTCATTATGTGATAGACAATATCGAATCAAGTTTGGATTTTTGAGATCTTACAATATTAGAGGAAACTGATTTACTACATTCAATTTTTGAAATGGCCTGACTAAATAATTATTACGAAGAGTTTGTGTCTATAATTTAACAAAACGTCTTTTCGTATCGGATTGGTTAAGTTAAATATTCTATCGAGGTATAGAAATGATGATCTTTCTTGAAATCTTTATAACTTAATTTATTGACATGAGTGAAAGATTATAAATATATAACCACATAAATATCTAATAAATCGGCATGATATATCTAATAAATTTTTCTACTATTCGAAAAGGAAGGCAATATTTTAAATTCCTGTTACGATGCAATCCATATAGTAGTTCAAAATCTATTACTTTCTGTTTGTTTTCGGACAATATCTATATATAAGGAAATATATATATGTTGGAAACCTTTATAGTTTCAAACATATAAAGGTTTTATAAATATTGTATTCGAATCTAATTGGATGACCATTTATAGGGCAATTGGAAAGGCATTTTTCTAGAACACATCTTTCTATATAAACTGTAGGAGGTTGCCTATCTTGTCAAACCTAATATCAGTCTTCTTCGCCGACATTGTCTCTACAATTCTCTCCTAATCTCAAACAGAAATCCTTTGTAAGCTTTCATTTTCTTTTTTTCTTAGCAACACATGTATATCATTACTCAGTTATTTGATTATCGAATCACGGTTTCTTAATTCAATATTTCGTTATATAATCTGGGTATTGAACAATACATGTCGATCATATTTCTAGGGATATATATATAAGATCTCTATAGTATCATGTATTGTTTAATTTTGAGGATCTAACTAAATAGATATATTTCACTGTTAGTCGCTTTGTCTCTATGTTTGATCTGAATTATCAATAGTATAATTATTTTTCTAATTGTGTTGCTTATATAATCGTTGTATATGTTAATCAATATTTTTTTTGTTCACATGCAAGACAAGATCTCGCGATGGCATTCAACAGAGATCTAAAGCTCAAAAAACCGATCGTTGATGATTACGGTTATTCTCTCGAAGAGGCTTTCAACAATGGAAAGAATGCGACTAGGGAGCGCTACCGAGCCATGCTCTTGATGTACCAGAACCAATTGGAAGCCATCACAGCCAAGCATGATGAAGAGCATGAAGTCTATCGCGTGCGAGGTAATTTAGAGTTACTCAAGGAACTCTTCAAGAAAGACGCAAGGAGGAAGGAGAAGAATAAACTAAAGACTGAACTTGTGCTCGCAAAGGAGAAGATGGATGGGGTCAAGATTCCTTACGTTGATTGGTTCAAGATGGGTGAGCCACAAGTGTTTGACTGACGTCTTTGTTTTAACAATCTCTCCAAGTTTGAAATGTTTTAGTTTTTGTGTTGTTTCGGCTACCAATATCGGAATTTATCTTCTGGTTTTGTAAACCAGTTTTCAAATATGTTATTTTCAATAGTTTCAACTTATTGTATTCAATTGATGAACTGCTTTTATATTTGCATGGATCATTGCAATATATGATATTTTGATTGTTGAACAATGCGTTTCAATGATTTATAAACAGTCCTTGCTGATCTTGTGTGTTCAGTCAGTGTAGTTTCGATGTACTTAAAGAGTATTTTGTGATATTAATTAGCACTTATTTGTGGTGTTAGTGAAAAAAAGTTATGATTTTGTTCATCATTTGGCCTTCACTTAGCTAATATATCACAAAAACCTTTTAAATATAAAAGCAGTTCACTGACTTAAAAAACCTTTTAAATACATCAAAGTTTTTGAATGAAAATACAAAATTATATTTAGATTTTCGTAATTAGAAAATGAAACATACTAAATATTACTTTAAAGATACTATTTACCGAGCACGTTTTACAGATATTGGGTTTAATTGATTTTTACGCAGGCCCATATGTAAAATTCCCCTATATTCAACCGAAAGTTTTCAAATGTTTCCTTCATGCTAATTTTGTTAAATACTTGGGTTTTGGTTTAGGGTTTACGGTTTCGGTTTTAAGTCTAAGATTTGGGTTTATTGTATATGATTTGGAATTAGGGTTTAGGATTTAGACCAGTATATATACACATTTGGATTTAAAATTAACGGTTTCGGTTTAGGGTATAGAATTTGGATTCAAAGTATACGGTTTGGATTTACGGTATAGGACTTGGGTTTAGGGTATAGGGTTTGGATTTAAGGTTTAGAGTTAAGGATCTAGGGATATATATTTTGGATTTAAAGTATACGGTTTGGATTTAGGGTATAGGACTTCAGTTTTGGGTAAAGGGTTTCATCAGTTAGAATTTTGAAATATTTGAATTTCTTTATTTCCATCATTATTTTGTGAAATAAGCTGCCATGAACATAAGAAATGCAAATTAACTATTTCGTATCACCGAGATAGCACAAACATCAAATGTGCAAAACCGATAATAAAAATACCATTGATTTATACATGTAATTATACAATATGACATTGAGTCATGATATATATACACCCAAAACCAACTATTATCCAAATGAAACCGAACTTTTGTTAAGAAATATTACATTCTTAAAATCATAATCCAACCGATCCCCCTTATTAGGCTTTTATATGCATTAATACAATCACAGCCCATTTAAGTTATCTATCTGAAAACATAGTTATGCCCAAATATAAAGAAGACGGCCTTCAAAACTCGAAACCCTAAATTGATCTTATTGTTTAGTAGCACTCTATAAATCTGCCACCAAAAATTACAAGCCTACCGTCCTAAAATTCTTGGCTTAAAATGAAGCCGGACAAATATAGTTGGTCAATTCCTACCCAGGTATTAGCGAATTCGAGAACCAAATATTTTTGCAATACCAATTTGTTCATCATAAAGGACTATTTTTTGTGATCCTATAGGAATTATGCACATTTGATCATGATAAAACTTCATTGTCTTCCTATGGCTATGTAAGTTTTTTTATCTTATAAAATATTTAGTTTCTATTATACGTTTGGAGTACTTACAAGTCATAAACTGTCGTACAATATGTGACAGATTTACGAAAAAGTTGACAATCATATAGAGAATAAAGTCAATCAGAGGCATCAATATCACAATATGATGAGCTTTACACACGGAGATCAACATTCAGCCAATATCCACGATGACCAAGATAAATCCAAGTTTATGGATTGGATGGAGACTAACAAACAAATACCTCAAGGAGTTTGTAATAGTTCCTTGAACTTGTTGTGCTTAGTGAGCATTTCGAAAGGTTCGGCAGCAAAATATGACAAGGAAATGTTTCTGAAATAGTTGGTGGGATCGGAGTTGGAGTGGTCGTCGTTTGAATTAGAGGAATCACCGATGTAGTTGGTGTCATAATTGTTCACCGATTTTTCTTCTCCCATCTTCACTTAAGTGTCTGGATTTCGCTTGATAATTTTTTGGTGTTTTGAGTTTTTTTACTCTCAGTCGATGCTGAGAATGCGGATACGTAATGTTGGATGTTGTAGGACGATAGTTATAATGATGGTTGTGGGAAAACGAGGTGATTGTACATGATGAAAATGCTGTGTAAGTGCTACAAGTATGTGCTAAAAAGGACAAGGGACGACACATGCATTGTAAAAAGGTTGTGGTTCACCGGTGTTGTCACTTACTCAGAAAAGTTGATCGTTGCTTTTTTTGCATGCTTATTGATATTACCAATCGAAGTGACAATTTGACATATTGAAACTGGATTCTTATGCTTTCTTAATAAAAAATTATAAAAGTAAAACATTAACTTGACCAACTTTTATTTCCTTATTATTATGTATTTGAATAGGATAGTTTCTCAAACAATCAACCACTTAAATTAATGGTAATAATATATCCGATATTTTTTAGTTTAGGAAATGCATTAAAGCATTTGAATAAGTTCATCCGAGATTTCTTTCTTCATAAAAGATAATAAAAATTAGAAATTTACTTGACCACTACTCATGTCCTTATTCATACGAATAAGAATATTTTGTTGCTCAAACAAGAATAAAAAAATCCAATTTATTTAAGTGGTTGGATTTTCTGATTTGACGCTAGGTTTTTCATATGCTCTTATAAATAAAACTAAGCATTACTCGACATTCTATAGATCATATTGAGTACAAAGAGGTTACAATCTCTACTCTCTATCTTCTCTATTATTATGTTGTTACTATGTTATACAAATCGATCATGAAGTTTGATATAGGTCTTTGTCAAAACACAGTATTGTTGAAGCAATGTTAACCATGAAGAGAACAATTTCTGAAATTATTAAAGCAAAAACGGTAAATATTTTGGCAGTTTTCATTTACCCAAGCGTTATTTTTTGTTTTAACTAATTCAAATAGGATTTTACTACAAATTTATTGTCATTTAAATGCTTCAAAATAGGCTGGAAATTATATGGTTGTTGCTAAAATTGAGGCCATTGATTTGAACAAACCATGGTACTACACTGCCTGCAATTTTTGCAAAAGAAAAATGGCCAGACAAGGAGATGGTTTTGAGGGAAACGTTCAACATCTTCAACATAACCCTATATACAACTGCAAAACATGCAACAAGGATTTTGAACATGCTATTCACTGGTATGACTGTTTATAAAGATTAATCTTGCTACCTTTGTAATACATCAGTATTATATGTTCATATACTAATTAAAATAGTGGGTTTTTTTAGTTACTACTTGGTTGTACGTGTCTCTGATGACTCAAAGGGAGAAGCCAAGTTTTTGCTTTTCAACAATATTGCGGAGATGCTCATTAGGAGACCTGCGTTTGAGTTAGTCCAAGAGGCTGCTCAGGTATTTCCTTCATTTTTAATTTAGGAAGAATTAAGAAAAAATCATTTCTATATATTCTTTGAAAGATGTATATTTGTTTTACAGGAAATTCCACATTTTCTACCTCAATCTCTAACTGATTTGATTGGGAGAAAACTTCTATTTAAGATCACTATCGGAACTTATGGTCAACAAGAACAGAATTCAGCATATGTTGTTGATTTAGTGATTGACGATGCAGACATAATTCAACACTTTGATCCACATGTAATATTTAAAATAGTGATAACTCAAAATTAATTTTACCCAGTATAAGTTCTAACGAATTTTGTTTTTGTGCAGCCGTATTTTGTGAATTTTAATGATTATGAGTCGGAAGAGGACTGATGCTAATCCAAAATTAAGGAACAAAGTTGAAGTCCAATATGCCCGTGAAAGTGCAAGAGTTTAAGAATAAATTTGTTTTTGTCTTCTTCAAATTTCATAATGTTTTCCGTTGTCTCTCTTTTAGGTTTTATAGTTATGAGAATGAATTATGAGGTGTTATTTGGTTCGTTATATAGAACAACTCCTTTAATCTATTTTTTTGTCCACATTATAGCAAAATTATTGTTTAAAACTTTAAATGTTTAAACTTATCACTAGAAGATAGTATAGAATTATATATCTAAATTGCTAAAATAAGGTTATTATATATACGCTAAAGTTCCAAAAAATCATAATTAATAAAGGAACAATGTAAAAGAAGGTAATATTGAATTATATTGTCATAAAGTGTTTTCCAATAAATATCATATTCACTTGCGCAAGGAATAGATACATGGTAAGAATTTGATAAGGAAACTTTATTTGGCAACAAAGGATTATACGTATATTTTGAAAATGATATAACATAATGGTCATGGATCGATCTCTATTATATTTTTCTGAAGAGGTCGGCTTCTGAACTCTATATCTTCGACTTTCTTTCAAATTATATAAGTTTATTCAAGCCTTTATTCTAATTGCATATGATTCAATCTATACGTAGTGTTTTGGTCTTACTGAAAACACAAGCATTCGATTTTGAGTGGGAAGCATGAAGAGAAGTAATCCAGTGTCTACAGACACGGGGAATAAACCACAGAAGAAAAAAAAACAGTGTATGTTCTACTGAAAATAAATAAAAACCTTTATAAATTATGAATTTTCGTACTACTGAATACAAAGAATGATACATAATCGTTCTAATGAAATCAAGGCAAGTGATAGTTGGTTAATTTTTCACAGACTTATTATGTTGACGCAGGTACCAATGACAAAGAGAATACTCCAATGGGGAATATAACACTAAACTCATCTATCAAAAACGTTTCACCTCTGCCCAGTATAAATCTTTTTAGGACGCCCTTTCAGAATGTTACGAATCAAGTATTATGACCCATTATTCCACGACCATCAGAGTCTAATCCGTCAAAAATTGTTGAAAATACATCGACACATACTATCCCATTAAGTTGTGTTTTTCAAAGTTTTAAAGATGGACTAACACATCAAGCTAGAGCTGCGCGAAAGGAAATACTGAATAACAAAAGAACAATAGGGCTTACTACCTCAAATAGAGGTTAGTCTCCTAACGCTTTCATTTTCCCCACGTTTATTCTTATTAATCTATTGAGAAAAAAACATTTCTGAAAAATTCATTTTCATTACATTCCACGGTACCAGGATTTTCAAGCCAACCAAGGCATCAGTTGTACCACCTCCAGGTATAAGTTTCTTTTCAAAGCAAGAGTTACAAGGCTTTTTAAAGAATTACTGGAAGAACCCTTTGTGAAAATTAGCTTACTTATTTCTCTGTTCATTGTACTTATGTCTGTAGGTCCCTATAATTCAACGCAAAGTTCACCTACTCTTGCAAAATTGAGTGGTTCTGGAATCAACATGCACCCATCGAGTAATAGCATTGTTTACTAATTACAGCATATTATATAAGTAGCGCTTATATAGTATGATCGTATACAAATAGTAAAGAAAATAGTAATTAATTTATAGGTCAGCACAAGTTTCGTATAACAAAAAAAATGTCATCCGTTTAGGTACAATTGGTAATCAAGAAACTATATCCCGGAGTACCAGCATTTCCTTGAGGAAACGAAAGACACTTGGATCACCTCCATCGGTGAATTCAAAGACAAGACAAAAGGAAGGTAACAACGGGTTTTAAATAATGTTTTTCGTTTGAGGTGTTCTATGCTACTATTTCAAAAGTGCGACTAAACTTAAACAAATTTTAACAGCAAGACAAGGTCCCAACATGACACGACAAACAAATCCGACTCTTCCAGCAGTGTGTATAGCAGATGCACCTCCTAAAGGTAATTTTTTAGATATTTTTAATCGTACTAATATGATGTCTACTGAAAGGTAAAAATTAATATTATACCTATTTCATGAATTTATTTGCGCTAGACCTTTGTTTATATGTGTAAATTAATCTTTTTCAGCTACTCAAAGTCCATTACAACAAACCAAAACTAATGAATTCATTCCTCCACCAAGGTTCATCGTCGAGGACCATCCTGAAGGTAAAATGTCTATTCCATCTATACATAGACAATAAATTATATTCATGGATCATATATTTTGACTTTGTAGTACACTTTTTCACGCAGCTTACAATAATCGATATGAAATGGAAAGTGAGTCTGAAAATGAAAATGAAGATGAGGAGAATCAGACTTACACTACCTATCCAGCTGGAGAGTCTTTGATTAACCCATCACCACAACATATCCCACAACAAACTAATAATACAGTTACTTCGCCTATTATCATCGGGATACAAAAAAACGGTGATGACCTGAAAATTACTACAATGTTTCTTACAAAAAAATAACCACATATTAGTTTGTTTTTTTTTTAATGAAGATATTTTCTTACACAGGTTACTACGACGACGGAGATCCAGGTTGGAATTGTACGTTTTGTCAAGCATATATGTGGTATGGTGAAAGAATTGGAAAACGCCGGCGTAGTTCCAATCCTGTCTTCACAATGTGTTGTAAACGTGGTAAAGTTGTACTTCCTTGGCTCGCGAATCCTCAAATGGAGTTAATGACTTTGTTATGCAAAGGAGACGAGTTAAGCAAACATTATCGAGAGTTCATACGAGCTTACAATATAATGTTCTCTTTCACATCTCTTGGGGGAAAGATAGATCATTCTATTAACAATGGTCGTGGACCATTTGTTTTCCAAATGTCCGGTGAGAACTATCATCGCAGTGGTGATATAGTTCCCGAGCCTGGACAAGCTCCGAAATTTTCCCAGCTCTATATCATTGATACTTTAAATGAGATCAAAAATAGACTTGATGCTTATGCCGGGTAATTTTCTTCATTATATGAACTTACTATGATTATATTGTACAGACTGTAGTATGGTCGACGTTTTGTTAACTTATATTAAAAATTAAAAAAAACTTTGCAGGTCTGACAGAGCTGCTGCTAAGAAACTAAGAGAACCACTTGTTCTTCTTCTGAAGAATATGTTAGATCAGTGTAACCCTCATGTCAAGGCTTTTAGGTCTGCAAGAGAAAGATTCGACGTGGAAGGATCAACAGGTTATAGGATGAGATTGATTGAAAGTCGACAATCTGATGGACGGACCCATAATCTGCCGACTGCAAATGAAGTGGCTGCTTTGATACCTGGAGATTTTGTTTTAAATATGGAGACACGAGATATTGTTCTAGAGAGTACAAGTGGAAAGTTGCAAAGGATAAGTGAATTACATCCGGCGTATTTGCCTCTGCAATATCCACTATTGTTTCCATTTGGAGAGGATGGCTTTCGATTAAATATTCCTATTGGTTTTGAAGACAGCACTGCGAGAAAACGCAAGAATGTAACTATGCGTGAGTACTTTGCATTTCGGATTTTAGAGAGGAGGTGGGAAGCACCTACAATTACAAGATCAGGCAGATTGTTTCATCAGTTCCTTGTGGACGCTTACACAATGATAGAATCAAGTAGACTGCGTTACTTATGGATGAATCAGAAAAAGCTTCGGTCAAGTAGTTACGCTGCAATCCAGAAAGCAGCTACAAGAGCTGGAGCTAAGATGGCTGAGCAAGGGACCCGAATTTTCATTCCAGCAACTTTCAACGGGGGAAAAAGGTATATGAAGCAGCACTACTATGATGCCATGGCTCTGTGCAAATACCATGGATTTCCCGATATTTTCATCACTTTTACGTGCAATCCAAAATGGCCTGAAGTTAAAAGGAATCTGCAAAAATATAACCTGACCACCGAAGACAGAGCAGAAATATTGTATAGAGTTTTCAAGATGAAACTCGATAATCTTATCGGCGAGTTGACTAAAAAGAACGGCTCCTTATTTGGGCATGTTGCTGCAGGTAAATCTCCTTTACATGTTGCTTATATTAATTGTTTAAGCAAAACAACTAATTTAGATAGTATTTTGTTTGTAAAAGTTTTCTAAATATTTTATTTTTTATTTTGTTAGTAATGTACACGATTGAGTTTCAGAAAAGAGGAATGCCACACGCTCATATTCTTGTCTTCATGGAAAAAGGATAAAAATTTCCAACAGCCGATGATATAGATAAGATTATTTCCGCTGAAATACCAGACAAGACAGTAGATCCAGACCTGTATGTAATCGTTGGGGATTGTATGATGCATGGTCCTTGCGGTGCAGCAAAGAAGGATAATGTATGTATGGTTAACGGTAAATGTTCTAAGATGTTTCCGAAACCTCTCAACATCAGGACATCGATTGACGCAAATGGATTTCCAGTTTACATGCGTCGGATTGATGGTAGGTTCATTGAGAAAAATGGAATCAGATTAGACAATGAATTTGTTGTACCATACAACAGAGACCTCATGCTTCGTTATCGCGCGCATATGAATGTCGAGTGGTGCGTCCAAACACGAGCTGTTAAGTATCTTTTCAAATATATCCATAAGGGACCTGATTATGCCTCAGCTGCAATGGATAAAGAAGATGAAGATGGCGTCATTGACGAAATCAAAACATATTACGACTGCAGGTATTATTATATTTAAACCAATTCGTGTTAGTATCTACAAATTACTAAATTCTATAAATTTACAACAATATATTAAAAATTCAGTAGAAACTCTATAAGCAATTCATCAATCATAGAAGATCAATAAATTAATACTAATTAGAATATTGAACTTTATACATTAACTTCATTTCTCCAATCCAAGTTTGGGCAAATGTAAAATATCAGATAATACGAAAAAAATAATAAGATAATAAAGGAAAGTCGTCAAGTTAGTTAAATATATGGTCACACTGAAGTTCTAAGTCAATAATATCATATACTATCTTCGTTGGACGTTATAATATACAAATTTTTCCACAATTTTTACTATATGTGGACCGTATATATCATATTTATTATCATTTATAATTTATTAATAATAGATATAAAACAAAATTTGTATTCTACGCTATGTCTTTGCAAAGGAAACGAAAATACATCAATAATCTATTACTATTAGTACAAATATATATGTATAAGCTTTAAAAAATATATAATATTATAAATGAAATTTATATAACTCATTTGTTTACAATAAAATAAATACATTATTAACAAATAGAGTTTATCTGTCTTTTACATTTTAAGGTCTACGTTCATCTTTACTAATTTATGTTTTCGTATTTCTTAATTAGATATATTACTGCATGCGAGTCGTCGTGACGGATTCTTGCTTTTCCTACACATTTTCGTACTACTTCTGTAGAGAAACTTGGCTTTCATATTTCGGATCAGGAACTGGTATTTTTTTTATAAAAACGAACCTATTGAGAGTATTCTCAACAAAAAGACTGTCAACCAATCCATGTTTTTGGCCTGGTTCATAGCAAACAGAAAATACGCAGAGGCAAGAGAGTTGACATATGCCAAATTTCCAACAATTTTTTTTTGGAAATCAGGTACGAGAGAATGGGTACCACGGAAACGAGGCTTTGCGATAGGGAGGATTGCGCATATTCAGCCATCAGGTGATGAGCTATATTTCTTAAGAGTATTGCTAAATTGGGTAAGAGGGCCGACATCATACGAGGATATAAGAACAGTTGATGGTGTTTTATATCCTACATACGAAGATGCTTGCTATGCGTTGGGATTGATGGATGATGACAAAGAATTCATAGAAGCTATCAAAGATGCCAGTGATTGTAGTTCTGCCACGTATGCCATGAAGCTTTTTGCGAGAATGTTGGTTTCCAAATCTTTTTCTCAGCCTCATGTTGTGTGGGAAGCTACTTGGGAGTATCTTACCGACGATATTCTTTACAAGAAGCGGCGAGAAAATGGACAACCTGGTGAGTTTTGTCTAGTTAAATTTTTTTATTGTAAGAATGTCTATGTTAATTTCATAAAATTATCAAACTTGCAGATATGAACTTGACCATAGAGAAGATCAAAAATATTGCTCTTACTGAGATCGAAAATCATTTGCTCAGCAATGGTTGTAGCCTCAAGAAATGGCCCCACATGCCAAAGCCAGAAGATTTTGGCTCTTACAACGGCAATCGCCTTATAGATGATGATCTTAAATATGTTGTGGAAGATCAGCTAAAGGAAAATGAAAGACTTATGGCGATGATAACAGATGAGCAAAGAGGGGTATACGAACAGATTCTGGATGCAGTTTTAAATGATAGCGGTGGAGTGTTCTTTCTTTATGGTTATGGAGGCACAGGAAAAACCTTCGTATACAGAGCACTCTCATCAGCGATCCGATCTAGAGGTATGATTGTTCTAAATACCGCATCAAGTGGAATTGCAGCATTGTTGTTGGAAGGAGGTAGAACCGCACATTCCAGATTTGGTATTCCGATAGATGCAGACGAATTCAGTACTTGCAAGAAAATGGAGCCAGGATCAGATCGTGCAGAATTAGTTAAAGCGGCAAAGTTAATTGTCTGGGATGAGGTGCCTATGATGAGCAGACACTGTTTCGAGACGTTGGATCGCACAATGCGTGATATTATAAGATCTTCTGAAAACAAACCTTTTGGGGGTAAAGTTATTGTTTTTGGTGGAGATTTCAGACAGATTTTACCGGTTATACCTGGAGGTGGTAGAGCAGAGACTGTTTTGGCGGTTCTGAATTCGTCATATCTTTGGGAGCACTGCAAAGTTTTGAAGCTAACAAAAAACATGAGATTGCTGGCTGGTCTTACTGATGATGCAGCAAAAGAGCTTCAATCCTTCTCAAACTGGATTTTGGATATTGGAGATGGAAAAATAAATTTGCCTAACGACGGTCAAGTTGAGATTGACATCCCTTCTGATTTGCTGATACAAAATAGTGGAGAACATCCTATTGAGACTATGGCAAAAGAGGTTTATGGACAAGATTTTCAAACCTCGACAGATAAGGATTTGTATAGACATCGAGCCATTCTTACTCCCACAAATGATGAAGTGGATAAAATAAATGATTTCATGCTTATGCAGTTGCCAGGTAACATGTTTTATCATTTATTCTTATGTTCAACTAACTTTTTACATATCACTAAACAAAAGGATTTACATATGCTTTCAGGAGAAGAGAAGGTTTACCTTAGCTCTGACAGTATTATCCCATCCGATGTTGACATAGACGAAAATGTAGTATATCCTGCAGAGTTTTTGAACAGTGTTAAAGTGGCTGGACTGCCTAGACATTGTTTGAAGCTCAAGGTTGGTGCTCCTATCATGTGTCTTCGTAACATGGATGTTGCAGATGGCTTATGTAATGGTACTAGGCTAATTGTTACTCAGTTACTGCCCCATGTGATAGAAGGTAGAATTATAACCGGAAACAAAATTGCTGGACATCCGGTTTGGATCCCTAGAATGTTTGTCACACCACCTGACACAAAGTTTCCCTTCAGAATGCGTCGAAGACGGTTTCCAGTTACTTTGGCTTTCGCGATGACCATCAACAAAAGTCAAGGTCCAACACTGGAAAGTGTTGGGTTGTTTCTGCCTAGTCCAGTGTTCTCTCATGGTCAGCTCTACGTTGCACTTTCAAGAGTTAAGTCAAGATCTGGATTAAAAATTCTAATAACTGGTAAAGAAGGGAAAACGCAAACAAAAACATTGAATGTTGTCTACAAACAAGTTTTTCAGAATATTCCGTAGTCACGGTACGTAATTTTAATCTACTTTCTTTTCAAATACAAAATTTTAAGTATATAAACTGTTACAACTATTTATTTTTTGTATTTCCCAGATGGGTAGTGATGAGTTAGGAGACCGATTGTATTCAGGAGCATCCCGTTTTCTGACTACTTCGTGTCATGACGGTATGTCAATTTAATATTATTTCATGTTAATTTTTATTTAGAAACTTATAAATCTGTCAAATAATGTTAACCCGTCAAATTGCTTACAAAATTTATTTAATTTTTTTCAGGTTTCTAATTGATTTTGCTTTATTTTTCTGACAATTGTACTTCATAATTTATATTGTTTATGGATAATATTTTGATTTTTATTTTTATTATATTTTCTTTTATACATTGCATAGTTTTAGAAGTATCAGATTTACTGAAATTTTTTTTTCAGGTTTCTAATTGATTTTGCTTTATTTTTCGACAATTGTACTTCATAATTTATATTGTTTATGGATAATATTTTTATTTTGATTTTTATTATATTTTCTTTTAATATGTCTACATAAATGTTTTTTTAATATTAATGGAAAAATAATATTATTCACCAACATTAAAGAATTACGACACATATACAATACATTTCTAATTAATGATAATATAAAATCTGATACTTCTAAAATTATACACTATTTATTCCATATTTTGAATGAAAGTTTTTTCGTAAACACACAAATTATTTTGGGACGTTGCAATTATACATACACACAATATCTACCTCTTCATACTGAAGTTACTTTGTTCCCTTTCGTCCATCTCAAATATTGAGTATCAGCTTTTTTCCATGGTTGATGAATTCTCCCAAAGACGGTGATATTATATTATAAAATCCGTTACTTGTAAAACTATATAAGATTTAGTCCATATTTTGAATTTTTTTATGCCCGCACATGCGGTTACCTAGTCGCACGTTAAATGCATGGTTAGTAAACAACTATTTAGAGCCTAGTAACACTCTCAATTATCGGATTGGATGGGTCCACGTGTCTATAGAGAAAACAATGTGAAAGCATGAGAGAAACAAAATTTTGAACGTTATAAATTATTAGTTATTTCCTAAACATAAATAAATTATTTATGAAGTAATTTTTAAGTTTATTTATGTATCATAATCACATCGATTTGAAAGAAAAAATAATAACATGATTTCGATCATTTCTAAAATATTTTGCTGTTTTTTTAAAAAAATACGAGAACTATATGAGATCTATATATATAAAGTACATTTTTCTCTCTTCTTATGGCATGTGGAAGGAGAGTTTGTTGACATGTGTCCACTTTTTTGTTTTTTTACATTTTAGATCATTCTTTTTTAGATTATTGCAATTTGGTTCACTATTTTCTAATTATACACTATCTAATCCTTCTCACACTAACCATCATCATTTGAAGTTTGATAATCTATTTTAATCTATTTTATTGTTCAAAAAATTCCAAAACGAATAAAGAAATAAGTAAAAAAATATAAATGTATTTTAAATATTTAATTTATTCACAGCTAAAAATAACATAAACTTTCGCGATTGTATTATTTTTTATTATTTTCTACTATTTCATTTACAACTATATATTTATCTTAATATTAACCAAACTAAAGTATAACATAATCTAAACATAAAACCTCACAGAGAAAAAAATGTCAAAGTAATACTAACTCAATAAAGGTCCAGAACTCAAAGGCGATCAAGAACGAAAACTAACTTAGCCCACTTTATCATAGAGTGTCTTGGCCAGAACAATCAAAAGTCAGTAAAATGTAAAAAGATAATCTTGAGATAAAACAATCTCTCAAACACAAATGAGCGTGATCAAGGACCAATGCAAAGAATCAAGAAAGCAGGTTGGAGGAAGAATAATCAACAGAAGGCCAAAATCACCACGAAGCAGGAAGAGACATACATAACGAACGATAAGCACAACCACCAGCTAAGAGGTAAGAAGCACCTCACAAACTAAACAAGCACAAACAAGACGCCTATGCCGGTGAAGAACCACAAATCTCGGGATAGAAGGGACCAAAGCTCCAAGAGACTAATACCGCACACTTATACTAAGGGGAGCAAAGGAAGAAGAGAACAACATGAGTGAGGGAGAACGAAAGCCAACCCCGAGAAACATGAGCCCAGACTTGAGACCAGAAACAATCTTCCAAATCTACAGAGCATACTCGGAGGAGAACATTATCCAAACCTGGAGTGGAAAACCTGGCGAAAGAGAGAGTCACAGAGACGCAAGCAACGATGAAAGCTGCAACGAGATGAGGGAACATAAATGGAAGGGTAGACAAAACAAAATCACCGTGGAGCCGTCCTCGAGCTATAGAAGTCAAATCATCAAAAACCATATCTTAAAAACCAAGACGACAAGGGAGTATCAACGGTAAGCTAACGACGAGTAAAACAACTTTAAAGACGACTAAACTCTGACCCAACCCAAAGAGATGCAGTTCATAACATCAGCTAAAATCTAAGGAAGAAGAGGAAAATCTTATATTGAATGGAGCAGCCTAAAACAACGCTAGAAACAACCGCACAACTGGGAACTTCTAAACCCGATTTACAACAAATACCAGAAATCTCAAGGTGAAGAAGGCGATAAAGAACAATAGCATGAGGTGAGTCTTTTTCGGTGATGATGAGAAACACCGCATACCAGAAAAGTAAACAAAATACATAGATGTTGAAGGCTCAATATCAAAATATGGGAAAAAGACAAAAACATCTTGAAAGTTATAATGTTCAAAAATATGAAAAAAATAAAAAATAATTTTGATGCTGAAACCGTTAATCTTAGAATCAACAAATGCATAAATGCAAATTTAAGTTATTGAAATTCAATATATTTTTACATTAGATGCTCGTTTCACTACTATAATGAAAAAAATGCATTATTGAAAAAACAAAGACAAAATATATTAACATATCACTATTACTACTAAATAACACAATAAAAACTTCTTAACAAATAAAAGTGATCATCTAATTACATTATCCAAAAAATTATACTTTTAACAACAATAAAACAATATTCCGCGCGAACACCCCTCTAACATGTTATATAACCAAGGCCGGATCAAGACACAAGTGGTTGAAACATTTGTCCAAGTCTCCAAAAATTTTAGAGATTTTTTTATATGGCATAAGCTCCCAAATTATGAAAATAAAAATTCTTGTAAAAGTTTTTAAACAAATGTTTCAAGTCCCATAAGATCCGGCCGTAGTTCTAATGGATTCTTTTAAATATAAAGTAAAATAGATAAATGATATTTCTTATAAAAGAGAAAAAAAAAAAGATAATCTCCATTATTATTTCAGAACCATTTTACATTTGTATTCTCTTTTGGATTCTTTATGTTTTCGTTAATTCCGAAATCTTTATTTATTTTTTTTCCATATCTATCAAAATCCGTGATCCTCACGTTTCCATGCTACAAAACCACTTAAAAGCCGTACCTTTCCCACCACTCATGGACAAAAATGGTTCATGGATTAATGAAAACCTCCACGAAGCTACTAAACATCTGCATCGATTCCCTCTGCAAATCTCGAAACTTGCAGAAAGCAGAATCATTACTCATAGACGGAATCAGAGTAGGTGTCTTCCCCAACGTCATCACTTACAACACCTTAATCAACGGCTACTCTCGTTTCGTCGGCATCGACGAAGCTTACGCCGTAACACATCGTATGAGAGAAGCCGGAATCAAACCAGACGTCTCTACATACAATTCCCTCATCTCTGGAGCTGCGAAACAGCTATTGCTAACTCGCGCCCACCAACTGTTCGACGAAATGCTTCGCTCAGGTTTATCTCCAGATATGCGGAGTTACAACACTTTCATGTCTCTCTACTTCAAGCTAGGGAGACACGGAGACGCGTTTCGGATTCTGAACGAGGATGTTCACCTCGCTGGGCTGTCTCCACGTGTTGACACTTACAACATTCTTCTCGACGCGCTTTGCAAGAGTGGGCATATAGATAATGCTGTTGAGCTCTTTAAGTACATAAAGAACCGGGTTAAACCTGAGCTCATGACTTATAACATTCTCATCAACGGGCTTTGTAAATCAAGAAGAGTTAGCTCCGCGAATTGGATGCTGAGGGAGCTCGAGAGAGCAGGGTACGCTCCGAATGCTGTTACATACACAACAATGCTAAAAATGTATTTTAAGAGCAAGATGGTTGAGAAAGGGCTTAAGCTTTTCTTGAAAATGAAGAACGAAGGGTATACCTTTGACGGGTACGCGAGCTGTGCAGTTGTTAGTGCTTTGATTAAGACAGGGAGAGCAGAGGAGGCATATCAATGTATGCATGAGCTGGTGAGAAGCGGTAGACGAAGTGGGGACATTGTTTCTTACAACACATTGTTGAATCTTTATTTTAAAGATGGGAACTTAGATGCAGTGGATGATCTGTTGGAAGAGATTGAGCGGAAAGGATTGAAGCCTGATGACTACACGCACACGATTATCGTCAATGGTTTGTTGAGTATAGGACATACTGGAGGAGCTGAGAAGCATTTGGCCTGTTTGGGAGAGATGGGGATGCAGCCTAGTGTCGTCACTTGTAACTGTTTGATCGATGGGTTGTGCAAAGCAGGTCATGTAGACCGTGCCATGAGGTTGTTTGCCTCGATGGAGATTAGAGATGAGTATACTTATACTTCTGTTGTGCATAATCTATGCAAAGATGGGCGGCTTGTATGCGCTTCGAAGCTGCTATTGTTGTGTTACAATAAAGGAATGAAGATTCCGTCATCGGCTAGACGAGCTGTGTTGTCGGGTTTGCGGATGACGGTATCTTACCAGGCAGCGAGGAAGACGCATCACAAATTTAAAGCGGCTATAAAGAGCAATGCAATAGCGGATCCTTAAGACACTGAAAGGTACTATAGAGATTAGAGGAAAGTTCTTGATCTATTTATACTAGATTCTAGTTGAGATTTGAGAAGTCACTCTTGGAGCTAGAGAGTCTTCTTTCGTCTGCATCAATGGAGTCCTATCTTCAGACATCTCAAGTTATAGTGTAAACGTCTGATTAATTAGTCTTTTCATATCAACATGTGGTGAAAAGTATGTAAAGATTCTTGTGTCGTCCTTACGTAAAGATTCTTGTTTTTTCTCTCTTGTAAATATAACTATTGGGTGGATTTTGGCTGGAGAGATGTATTAGCTTAGGATTGGTTTGATTGAAAGAGATAGCTTCTGTACAAGATTCTAGCTATGAACAGTTCATAAACTCTATGTAGGTTCAGCAACATATATATATATATATATAATGACTTTTGAGATCAGTTGACTTCTGAGAAACAATCTCTTATAGCTTATTTTGGTGGAATATATTCCCCAGTATTTAGTTCCACAGATCAGAAATCTTCACTTTTAAATTCTGATAGATGTCAAGTAATCTGTTCAAAAACTTAGACGATGCACATTAGATATGTGACACCAGCTCTATTTAGGAAGCGGGTGTTAATGGTCGAAGGACTTCTAAAGACTTCCACGTCCAAGAAGATTGCTTGCTCTCGTCCAATGTCCAGAAATTTCCACCTTTGATTTTGTAAGGCTTAACCTATTCCACCCAAAGAGGTTTACTATTCACATATATCAGCCAGATTAACCGGAGAAAAAGAGTTTTGTCCCACATTAAATCGAGGCTGTAGCCAAGACTAGTCTTGAGATGTCTATGGTTCATCTTGGTTCAGTTCTGCACTAAAGAAATTGATAAACAATTATATAATATGTATTTTAAAAATTCATGTACCCATTTAGTTCTCGGTTCGATTTCAATTTTTAGGTTCTAGAAATATATGATCTACTCGGTTATTTATGAAATTCAGTTCAATTTTTTTTTTTTGTAAACTGTTCAGTTCAATTTGGTTTTGTTTTTTTTCTTTCAGTTTGATACGATTTAGTTCGCGGTTCCGGATAAATGTGACTATACCTATACACTATCTTATACAAAATTCATTTATTTAATTTTAAGAATAAATCTGCGCTTGGAGCGGTTTAAAATCTAATATCTAGATTATAGTCTATGTACTTAGGGTATAAATGGTGACCAAGGAACGGAGAGGAATTATCTATTCCTTAATGTTCCTGAAAAAAATCACCATTCACAAGGAATAGTTTTTCCTTCTCATTTCCTACCATTCTTTTTTTTAGAGAAATAAAGAACAAAATTGTTCCTTCTTAAATTTGAGAAGGAACAACTATTTCCTTTCATTCCTGCAATTTTATTCCTCTACGTTCCTTTCCTATTTGTTCTTCTTATTTCCAGAATGGTCACCAGTCGAATCCTTAGACTGTGTACAATATATTTTGTATTCAGTTTCTTTATAAACTTTTAACATTATGTATCATCTTTTATACTTTTTCATCTAATAGCTAACACACATTCAATTTTATCTACAATAATTTTAATAAAATTCAACATTTTACTCTTCTATTTTTATTGCATAATTTTTTTTTTACAAATATTTTTAATTGCATATTAATGAAAATGATTGATTATAAAAATACTTTATGTCTAAATCAAATAGAATAAACATCTATTTACAAAATATAAATAATAAATTTTAAAACTGAAGTTAAAATTATTTTTATTATAAAGTAATTTAATCTTGAATAATTATATTTACTAATATTTTAAATCAATTTTTAAGATTTAAGTAACTAATATAAACATGAAATTACTCAATGGAAACTAACATACTTGTGGGGTTAGCTTTTTGTCGTTTTATAGTTTGCCATATGGTGTTATTGGTTCCGATTTTTTTATTCAGCTGATTAAACAAAAAAAGTTGACAATAGATTAAACAAATTTAATTGTTCAAAAAAAGATTAACAAATTTAACTGTGTTTTTCTTTGATAACTACGGTTTATCCAATACATCCATTGTAAATGGTTTGATAAGAGATTACGTAATCTGTGTGTTTGCCTTTTCATCAATGCGCGTTTTTACAGTTTATAACAATGAATTAATCGTGTAATGTAACACCAAAAAATAGATATTGCTTACGCATTGTCGTGAAGTATAAAATGTACTTTTCCAAATTCAAGCAAGTGCAGATGTCCACTCAAGCATGCATCCATAAAAGAATACTAAATATAGTCATATAGATGTTGTTGTTTTTTTTCTGTTAGTAAAGAAAGTCAATTTTCAGCAATTGCATTGCATTCAGAAACAGATATGATATTTGCTTATTTGGAGATTTTTATTGTTATTAGCAAATTAGGAACTGGCTTTATATATTTCTTGTTACGTTTTTATTATACTTCTAAGTTTATTATTTTATGTTAAAATGGTGTGTTAATTTAATATCACTAACAACTTTTATCAAACATCTTATACAAACTGTAAGGAAAAGTTAATTCATTATTGTAAAGACACTCAAGAATGAAGATCATCAGTTTTGCACCAAATTCTGGCAAAAGATCTATCATTTTCTAAAAGCACAAACATGATCAGAAGGGTGAGCAGGACTTAATGACCTGTAGATATGTTTTCAAGGGAAAAGTTGTTATTTAAAATAACTTATTTCATAATTTTGCTTAAATCACTAAAAGGAAAGATCATATGTTACTCACCTTAAATATAAGTAAGATAAGAATATTAAATAAGATTTGTCATCAACTTATATTCTTATATATGGCTTCACTGAAATCATATATAAGATTTTTAATTTTTTGAAAATATATACTAATTCTGATGATTATATTCAAACATGTAATAAATATGTTTTGATTTCTTTCTCTTGTGAGAAAAGATAAAGTCAGAATAGCTGATGTAAGTAAATAATTCCACCTTCTTTTTCTTCTTTTCAAATAGTTACGTTATCCCATTGATATACAATACATTTCACCTCCGAGTTATTATCATCCTCTAAAACTAACAAAAACATTGTACATAACACTATTCACCTCTCTCTTGCTCTTGAGCCGTTGTGCTATTTATTTGAACTCTCTCACTCTAAGTTATTACGTTCATCCTGTATCTGTTTCTCAAACCAAACAAACAAAAAAACATGCCTTTGAGAAACAATATAATCGGTTGCATAAACTTCATCGCCGTCCTCCTCTCAATTCCGGTCATCGGTGCCGGGATCTGGCTCACCACCGGAACTGTAAACTCCTGCGTCATGCTTCTTCAGTGGCCAGTAATAATACTCGGAATCTTTATACTTCTTGTGGGTCTTGCTGGTCTCATAGGAGGGTTCTGGAGGATCACTTGGCTCCTCGTTGTTTACTTAATTGCCATGCTTGCTCTCGTCGTACTTTTAGGTGTTCTTGTCGGATTTATTTACATGGTTACCCTCAGAGGCTCTGGTCGTCCACAACCAAGCAGAGCTATCTTGAGTATAGTCTTGAAGATTTTTCTGGTTTCTTACGTCGACGAGTTCAGAGATCTTATAAATGGGAAAGGATCCGTGCTTGTTTGAGTACTACTAGTATTTGTCCTGACTTAAACCAGAGGTTCAGTTTGGCTCAAGATTTCTTCAATGCTTATCTTAGTCCCATTCAAGTAAGTGTATTTTAGAGACTTCCATTGAACATGCTCTTACATGCTTGTCCTAACAAAAACTAGAAAAAGACAATTTACTAAAAAAATAATTAGAAAATATTAAAGAAATTTGGAAGTTTTTATCTATTTATACAAAACTCTTAAAATATTTCAAAACTAATAATTCATTTATTTATTATGTTCAGGACCGGCTAATAAGTCACCCGAACAACTTTTTCCCACATTTTAATTTTATTTAAATCTAACCCGTTTGTTTATTTTTCAGTCTGGTTGCTGCAAGCCCCCAACAAAATGTGGCTACACGTTCGTGAACGCTACATACTGGATAAGTCCTATATCATTGCATGTAGATATGGATTGTCTACAGTGGAGCAATGATCAAAACACTTTGTGCTACAGTTGTAATTCCTGCAAAGCTGGTTTGCTCGCAAATCTCAAGATAGATTGGTTAGAAGCAGATATTTTTCTCCTTGTGGCGCTTATCGGGTTGATAATCGTTTATATAATTGGTTGCTGTGTGTTACGAAACTCGAGAACTGAGGATATATTCAGAAAGTATAAGCAGGGTTATACATGATACGGATGGGAAGTTAAGTTGCAAAACCATTATGTTCCTAATTTAGTGTCTTTACGTTTTGACCCATGTAGTCTTTTTTAATTTTATATATATATATGCACTACCAGAACATTTTGTGTAACTGGAAGAATCTTTTGTAAACATCTTTGGTTTGGGTTTGCAAAACTTCGCATTTGTTAATTAATATGATTATATTTGACATAATAATAAAAAATGGGAATGTGAGAGCGTAAACCTCTCAGCCTTTTATGCTGTGTCTTGTTTACTCCTTGTCTAGCCTCATTTGCATCATCACATTGAGATATCATATATATAACACTTACTAATTAGATGACTACGAACCTAAGGCCCTCCTTTGGAGTAAGACCAATGTTAAAACCATTTATGTTGTGTCTTGTATTGAGCTACTATCTCTTTTGAGGATGTCTAATATATAACAATTAACCTTGATATGTAACACAACCTTCTTCGTCATTGCGATCTAACCTCATTGCAGTGGAGATCGTTGAGGGATACCCTTTCTTGGTCTTTTTCTCAAAGAAGTAGAAGTAGAAGTAGGAAGTTGTGGTGTTGATGCGTTTACACTCTGTGGCTTTGGAATGTCATCATCCTCTACTCCTGAAATGTTGCTCGAATTCTCTGATTCCATTACTGTATGCTCCCGTCCCTTCTCAAAGCTTCTAGAAGTTCCTGCTACCTATTAATAAATGCCACAATAAAGAAGACCCAAATCAAAAGTCTCACACTTTTCTCTGTAAATTAACAAGAAATCACGAAAACAGAGGATTTCAACTCAAAGATTAGTCCTTTTTATCACAAAAAGAAAAAAAGAACAAGAATGATGATTGGGTAATGTTGTACCTTGCAGCCAAGAGAGCAAAAGCAAAAGCAATCGTCAACAAGGCCACGAGAACAGACATCGCAGGCATTAGTAACTCTAACTCCTCTAACGCGCTCAAGCTGAGGCCTTTCATTCAAAAACACAACCTTTGCGCTGTTGTTCACATAAGTCTGAACGCTCAAGATATCTAAATGCATCTGAATCTCGTTGACCCTTATAACATGGTGATACGACAATCTCCTTATCTGCATGCGCAAATCAAGAACAGTAACATTCAAAATCAGAATTGCGCCAAATGCTATCTATCTATGTATGAGAACTTCTGGATCCTCCTTGAAACGCAACGCACCTGGATGGTACGATGATCCTTGTGGTGTTCAAGACAGAGAGAGCAAAGCGAGCCATTGGTGCAGTCCAAACAATACATGTTGCATTCGTTTTTAGGTGAGTGTCCATGAAAGTTGCATAGAACAAAGAAGTTTTCTTTCAGTAATGGTTTCAGCCATGGAGGCCACTGGTTCTCTTCTTCCTCTGGTCCACCACCTCCCTGAGAGAAAAAAACCATTAACAAGATCACTCGTTAGTCTAACAGAAACACCATTGCTTCCACGTATCAAAACAGAGCATTGAATGTTGACGTTCTTTTATACACAAAACAGAGCATTTTCAGTAGAAACTGGAATTTGAAAATCTGAAAGAATTTTTGGAAAGACCAAAACTTTTCTTGTTGCCAGTAGAAATTTCAATTCAATAGTAAGAACCCAAATCTTAGAATCGATAATGGATTCAGTAGAATTCGAAGAGGAAAACAGAGTCAAGAATGTAATGATATTGAACGTACAATGATTCTTCTGCTCTTAGGCTTGATTTCTTGATTTGGGTTCCTGTTGTCTTCAATCGCCATTTTTGGAATTTGGAATGCGGTAAAGGATCTGGCTTTTCAGAATCAATCCCAGAACTTTTGTAGAAATAGGTTAAAAGGAATGTAGAGAGAGAATGTGAGAAAGGACAAGGGTTTAAGAAAGCGAGAGAGTAGAGAGAGATGGGGGGTCCTTTGCAGAGTGGGTTTAGAGAGAAGAAGCCAAGAGAAAAGAGGAGTCCTTCGAACTTCTCTAATCCTCCCAATGTTGAATAACCGAACCTAAAATTGCGTTATTAAAATAAAAACCGAACCTATTTACCAACCTTAAGTCCGAGGCTAAGATACGTTGGTTCAACCTTCTCATTGGCCTTTTCTTGGAATTTTCATTTGATTATTAAACTATCTCTCTGTAGTTTGTTGGTTTGGTCAAAGTTTCTTGATCTTATTATTTAATGTTTTTCCTCCAAAAATAAAAATGAATCTAGTCTAATTTTATTCCTTTTTAGATTTTCCAAAAAATAATATATATATAATAATGTATTTGTTATATAGTCATCACATTTATTGGTTGTTAGAGTATAATGCTATTTTAAAGTTATGATTTTTTTAAAACAGAAAGAATACCGTTGAGATGAGCTTTTTCTCTTCTTATCCTCTCTACCTCGAAACACCGTTACAGCAAACTGAGCTTCAGCTCGGGCGTCCGATGAGCGTGAGCGCGACGGCCGGCGCCGGAGGCGTCACGTTTTCTTTATTTCCTTTCGTATGTTGTTGTTCTTCGTTTTCCTTCTTCGTTTCGACGAATCTGGGTTGGGTTTCTAACCAGTGAGCCTCTTGTGCACAAGGATGTCTTTACCGGGAACGGTGCTGCTACCTCTGGCTTCGCGGTGAGGTTATGGAAGTGGAGAATCGCGGAGCAGTTGGCTTTTTGAGTGGGAGGCTATCAATTTTCAATCTTTGATTGTTTCCGGTCTTTTTCCGTCGCTATTGAGAAGCTTCGGGATGGTTCTTCGGTTCGACTGGGAGGTGAATCTGGCGCAGCGCACGAAGGGGTGAACGGTCGATCTAAGAATTTAGGGTTCTTCGAGACATGTTCATGGATCGAACAAGAGTTTCTTTCGATAGCTTCTTGAGACCAACTTCCTGTTTTGATGAATATAATCGAATCTAAACAAGATATAAAGCAAAACTCTTTCTATTAAATCAAACGTATCTAAAACAAGACGACTAGAGTCGTTTATATAGCTACTCCCTTCGACAAACCCTAAAGGAATAGGAAACTTAAGACTAAAGCAATAAGGAAATAAAGCATCATTATCGTTTAAAAGAAATAAAACGTAAAACCAAAACCCTTAACGTCATAAGATTCGAATGCGTTGAGACTGTTATGTCGGCGCCATAACTAAGGATGCCGCTGCATCAGGATTTCTGCTTTTCACGGCCGGATAATCTTTCTTCAGTAGGGTGTTGGATCTTCGGTCCTGTTTCGGCGTCGAAGCGGACCTGTCTCTTCTTCCCGATGGTTAGGTGAGCTCTTATGGTCCTGTCTGAACCCCGGAGGCGTTAGGTGAATTCGAGCGTGCAGGAGGGTTGGTGCTTGCCTCTGTTCCGTTTCGTGTGGGTGTCGCCTGTTGTTATACCCGCTTTCCGGCGGGTCCCAGTGGTCGTCTATGGCCGGCGGAGACTGCTTGCCTCGCTACCTCACTTCGAGCTTCTCATTATGGCAGCCTTTCAGTTTCAACCGAGTTTTAAGACGGCGGCTTTAACTTGGTTTCGAGTCTCTCGATTATTCTTGTCACAATTCTCAACCTTTTGACATGGGTTTGAGGTTCTTACATGCTCAGTCATTGACTTCCGGTTCTCGGGAGGTCTCAAATGTGGAGGCAGTTCTCGAGGGTCATTTATTGCCTTCATGTCAAACATTTGGTCTTTTTCACATCCCGGTGCCGTAAGCTTCACTTGATCCTTTGCGGTAGTGTGTTGACTGTATGTGCAGGTTTGGAGACATACTGATATGGTTGTGGCAATAAAATCAACTCGCTTTCTGCATTGTCCGTGGCGGAATAGTGGTGTGTACAGCTTGGTCTCGTGTTGCTCTTCTCGGTAAGGGTTTCTTGAAACCATCACTTCTATTGCCTGTCTAGATCTTCATCGACATAGAGGGTTATAAGCCATGAGGAGTTCATCAGAAGCTAGCTACGCCAACGGCGACTCGGGAATTTCCGGCATCCGAGGTAACGAGGAGAACCTCACATTCTCGGGATCATCGCCAATGGTTGAGAACATTGTCTGATTCTTAAGGATGTTTAGAGCTGATTAGTGGAACATGTCAGGTTTAGTGGGTGGACGAAACTAAGGTTTAATAGGCTGAATTGGGAAATTTTGTTCAAATCGTACTTGTAACCGGATCTGAATTCCCGATTCTCGGGTTGAATAAAAATTTCAATTTAAAAAAAAAGGTATTGCTCCATTATTGTACTTTGATTTAAATCTAACTGTTTGTTTATTTTTCGGTGGGGTTGCTACAAACCCCCCAACAAAATGTGGTTACATGTGAACGCTACTTACTGGATAAGTCCCATAGCTTTGTGTGTAGATATGGATTGTTCTACAGTGGAGCAATGTCAAAACACTTTGTGCTACAGTTGTGATTCCTGCAAAGCAGGTTTGCTTACAAATCTCAAGCTATATTGGTTAAAAACTGTTATTTTTCTTCTTTGTGGCGCATATCAGGTTGATAATCGTTTATATAATCACTTGCTGCACATTACGAAACGCGAAAACAGAGAATATTTTTAAAGTATAAGCAAGGTTACATGATGGAATGGGAAGGAAAGCGACAAAACTGAGGAGAATATTCTAAAATTATTTGTTCTTTTTTTTTGACCAAAAAACTATTTCTTCTTTAAAAAGTTATTAGGCTGCAGTAGAGGCTCTAATGAAGGGTTCTAAGAAAAAAAAGCAAAAAAAAAAATCAAAAATGAAATGAAAGAAGAAAATCGATGTTTAATACTCCCTCTGTTCCTGAAAGTAAGATTTTCTAAAGTATGCACGCTTATTAAGAATTTAATAAATGTTTATAATTTAATTTATTTTTTACTTTCTTATACACTTTCCAATAACTTTCCACCAATAAAATTTAATCAATTCAAATATTCTCAATTAATGTTTCTCAAAAGTATAAAAAAATACCTTAACAATATAGAAAATCTATCTTTGTGGAACAAGAAAAAAATCTAAAACATCTTACTTTCGGGAACGGAGGTAGTATAACACTTCAGGCTGGGTGTCGAAGGTGCGGGATCGAGTGGCTCGTCTTCTCCAAGCGGTCGCTTCGTCAGGTTCGAGATGAATGGTGGGAGCTTTGAACCGAGCGCGAGCGAGCTGGAGAACGTGGATGTCAAGTTCCGGATGGAAGGTGGGAACTTTGAACCGAGAGCATCAGGTCGAGCGAGCATGAGACCATGGATCCAGAGTTTCGCTTCTTCGTGAGAACAAGATCCATCTTTTGCATATTTGTGCAACAGGTCCCTGAGATTTGTGATTTTCGGTTTGACCCCGAAACTTTCAAATAGACATATTAACCCTCTATTTTTAAGAACTTACCATTGGACCTTCTTATATTACAATAGGCTCTGAACTTTATAAATTTCAAAATTTACAATTAAAATAGTAATTAGAACCCATCAAAGATTCTTACCAATGGACATGGTCTTAGGTTCTTGTATTATGGTTTCCTTACGTTTTCGCCTTTATATTTTTATATGCACCACCAAGACTTTGCTTTGCAACTGAAAGAATATTTTGTTTAAAAAAAAAATTGTTCTTTTTTGGTAAATGTTTTTTAAATCTACTTTTTGTTTCATTTAGTTTGGATTTGCAGAACTTTGCTTCTATCTAATTAATATTAACTTACAAAAATATATTAAGAGAAAATTACATAGAAAAACTCTAATTTATCTATTAATTACTAGAATAACTCTCTCATTTATACACGCTATAATGATGAATAAAGACCAGAAAGTCATCATAATTAATAGTTTTTTCGTGCTCATGCATATATTCACAAAATAAAAATCATAATAATTGATTAATATTTTTCTTTCAATTGTTTATAAGTTTCAAATCATTTGATAATTTATGTATAAAATTGTAGATTGTTTTAAATATTTCTATTAAATGTTGAATTTATTAAACCATAATTGGATTACATCAATCCGTTGAATTGTACCGTAATGTTTTAGTTCCAAACAAGGTAAGACATTATTTAAATTTGTTAGTTGCATATATTTAAGTTATCTTAGATCTGTAAATATATTATTTAAATTATGTATAATTTGGTATATGTTGTTTTGTGAGATAGAGAGGAAAAAAATACTAATGTTGCTCAATTTAGAGTTATATTAAGAAACATTTCGATACATGCATTTTACGAAAAATATAAATCATATTAATATTTCATTATTATTTATTTTTAAAATTTGAGTTATTTTGCAGTTTATATGTATAAAATAAATAAAATATTGTTATAAATAATAATATGTTGCATTTAAGTTAGACTTTTGATTTTAGATACAAGAATTTAGACTGGTCTACTTACTCATTTTGTGAATATCTTCATTGAACCACAATTTTATTTATTGTAGTTAGGTTAAATCAAAACAGTTTTGTTTTGTTGTATTTAACTTGGTTCTTCAACTAAGATGTGTAAATAGATTTTGTTAAACTATGATATATATTATTTTTTAAAAATATAAAAACTAAAATGATGTTGGTTTATAGTTGCATAAAAAATAAAATGAACTAAATTAATAATCTTTTAAAACCTCATGCGCATATATCATTTAACAGATGGAAAAAATCATGATAATTGGTAAAATTTTATTTCCATTTTTATTTGGCAATTTTTTTTAATAATGATTTTTAACAAAAATCATTTTATGCATACAACTAAATAAAATATCTTAACTAATGTTGTTTAAATAATTTTGTATTTTTTATTTGATAAAAATAATTTCATCGCAATACTTTATTTTCTTTTAAGATTGATTATGTTGTTTAAGAGTACTTGTAAAAGGAAAATAAAATTTAAGATATCAAGAAGAAGTTTTGTGAACTTTCCTTTTATTAAATTTATTTTTTATATTAATATCGCATTTTTAATTTTTAAAATTATTTCCTTTTTATTATATATGTGATTTAGAAAAGGGGAATTGCCACTAATACCACTTTCCTAATACCACTTTTCAACTTTACACTTTTCAATTTTACCATTAAAATTTTAATGGCTAAAGTACCATTATACCCTTATTTAATCAAACATAAGAATATGCCTTCTCCACCAAGAATTTTCAAATTCAAATTCCCCAAATTGATCGACGGTTCCGGCGAGAGAGGTTCGATCCGGCGAGAGATTCGACGATTCCGGAAGAGATTCGACGGTTCCGGCGAGAGATTCGACGATTCCGGCGTGAGATTCGACGATTCCGGCGTGAGATTAGACGATTCCGGCGTGAGATTAGACGATTCCGGCGTGAGATACGACGATTCCGGCGTGAGATTCGACGATTCCGGCGTGAGATTCGACGATTCTGGCGAGAGATTCGATGACTTCGGCGATTTCCCCGGCGAGATTTGATTATTCAAATGACGTTGACGTCCGACAAGATTTGGCGAAGACTACAAACTCAAACGAATTGAACAATCTCTCTTCACGAACGCGTAACAAAGGTCAGAGGATAATAGATAGTGATTTTCGTATCTTTTCTGTAATTTTTGCTTGGTTTCTCAAAATCGATTGGTTTCTGGGAAAGAGACGAAGTTTTTCTCATGAAGTTTTCAAATCTCAGATTTATAAAACCTTATAAATTTTTATCTATGGGGAACATAGTGTTATGTATTTTTCTTTTTGATATATCTTGTTGATCATTCCTTCTCTAATCCCCATGTTCTTATAATCAGGTTATGATGATCGAAATATGTTATATATGTGGAGAATGGAAACTAATAAATGGAATTCACTCGGATTTCATAGTGGATGATCAATGAGGATCTTCTATTAGTATGATTCATGAAGATATCAGCTACAATGATTTGATTGTGGCTGTTTTAGAAGATTTTGGAATTGATGGCAACAGAGACAGTGTAAATCTTAGCTATGTCTCACCTTCAAAATTAAACTTTGGTACAAAAGAGCTTCCTCCAACATTTATTAGGAATGATCGTCAAGTAACATCTTATCTGAACAAACTTAAAGAGAATGGAGACCTTCATCTATGTGTAACCATTAAGGTAACTGCATGAAACTCTTTTGCTAACTTGTTTGTTTATTAGAATTATCAGTTATTTTATAAGGTAGTTTGTAGTACTAATGATTTACTCATTGCTTGAGGAAGTATGCCATAGCAGTATCTATTACAACTTTTACATTTATAAGACTTTATAATAATAATTGTGCATTTTGGAGGATCATTACCACATATACTTTAACTATTAGCTTTTATGTTTTTTTTAATGTTTCAGAGAAGAACTCAATTATCATCAATGATTGTGTCAAATATGATCCATTCACGGGGTGAAGCTTTAATTAATCATGATTTGCCTATTGCTGGAAATAGTAATCCGCTTGAGTTATTTATTACAACTCTTATATTTATAAGGCCTTATAAAAACATTATAAATGATTCTATATTTATCTTTATCTTTTTATGTTTCAGAGGAAAACACAAATATCACCAATGATTGTGTCAAATATGGTTCAGACACAGGATGAAGTGTTAATTACTAATGATTTGCCTATTGCTGGTAGTAGAAATTTCTATCAGGTATTTATGTCACCTTTAAAGTTTATAAGAACCTTATAAAATACAAGGTACAAGATTTATTACCAGCTTTATGTTTTTATGTTTCAGAGAGGAACACAAAAATCACCATTGATTATGTCAAACATGATGCAGACACAAGATGAAATTTCAAGTACTCATGATTCGCCTATTGCTGGAAGTAGTAATGTATTTGAGGTACTTTTTAAAACTCTTACCTTAACATTCATAATTATAAGGTTCTATAAATTGTTTTAGAAATTAGGCTTTATGGAGTTCTATAATAATATCGTTACTTTTGGCAGTATTGGCTCTTATTGAGCTATTATTGGTTGTGACGTACTTATTAAAACTTTGTAAATAAGTTTTTATTTTATAATGTCTTATAAAGGTAATATATACATGTTTATTTTTCTAGAGAGGAACAAAAACACACCCGGAGACTGAATGGAACATCATTCAGAGAGTTGACGAAGTCTCTGGTATACAACATACTCGTATTAGAGACAATCCTATTTCTCCTTCAAGTGGTCTTGTTAGCAATAAGGTACATATAACTTCAATTGCTGCTGCAAAGGCTGGAAACAAGCATGAAAATGATTATGTCGATGAGTTTTTCTCCAATGAAAGGTGTGTTCTCTCAGTCATTGTCGTAATACATTACCACGTTTATAAATGTTTATATAATTGATCGAATTTATAAGGTTTTATAAACATTGTTCTACAACACTTCTTTTTCATTTTCTTTCTTGGTTGTACTTTTATCTAATTCTCTTAATTTTCTTATTAGGTTTAAACTAGCATGTTCAGAGAGTGTATATCATGTTGGCGATAAAGCATATTGGGATATTCCTCCCCATGTAGCTTCGTTTTTCTGTCGCCCTCCATCTACACGCTTTCCTAGTGGCAGGAGGAAAAAAAGAGGATTCCAAGTTCGTGGGAGTATGGAAAATATCGGCCCGTATCCAAACCATCACCCAAGTCTTAGAAATGTAGCAGATGTGGACAGAAAGGTCACAACAAAGGTAGTTGTGTAGTGCATATTTGATAACAGAGTAATATAAAAACTTGTGTGCAACTGATTATTTTTATATGATGTTATAAGAGAGAATTGGAATCTCATAGCTTTTGGGAAACTTTTTATTATTACATTTATCATTTTATAGTGCTTTACAAAGTTTACAGGTGTAATAGAAATTATGTTACTTATTACGAAATGTGTGGTTACATTAACCACCCTTTATAAAACATTAGGATTCAGATTAATTGCAGAAATTATATGTTCTTTTGATATCTTAGCTTACCTGCATGAACATAAATAAAATACGTTTCCTTATCAAAGGATTAAGGTACAAACCAAAAGATATTTTCCTCATCATGGAGGATTAGGGCACAAGCCAAAAGATGTTTCTCATTGAAGACATCAGCAAAAGATAACACTAAAACTTAAAAAGTTTCATTGATATTAGTTAAAAGCAATAAAAAACTGAAAGATCTTCATTTCTTCAAATTTCAAATGCTTCTAATCGGCTTTTTTCAGATCTTCCCATACACGTCCTATCGCATCAGCAGCTGAATCTTCTTGTTTCTTTTGTCTTTTTGATTTGGAGGTGTCAACGTTAGGTTCCTTTATAAGCATAACAATTAAGAAAATCAGAAATGATAATTGGATATAGTCAATGAAATTTGAAAGAACATTTTATAAACCATTATACACAGAGAGATATTTACCTTAGTTACTCTTCCACGTTTCTTTGTAAACTTCACGTGCTTTTTAGATGCATCTTCATTCACTTCTCCATCCTTCAATTTTAATGACACAATAAGTGAAGTTACATAGAGTATATTAAATATTTAAAAAGTTAATCAGTTTATAAATACTTATAAATCAGCTTACTTCATTGGTTTTTGGATTTTCACTTTCTTTAGCATCGACTTCTGCATCATCTTTTACTTGTTGTTGTACTTCACGTGGGGGTGTTACACCTTTCTTCATTCCCTAATATTACAAGACAAAAAAACAACTTATCAATTTCGAATTTAATAATGGCTTTGGTAAATCAGAAATGATAATCAGAAAAAACATTTTATAAACCATTATCCGAAGAGAGATATTTACCTTAGTGCCTCTTCCACGTTTCTTTGTACCCTTCACGGGATTTTTAGATGCATCCTCATTTACTTCTCCATCCTTCAGTTTTGATGACACAATAAGAAAAGTTACGGAGTGTATTAAACCTTTAAAAAGTCAATCAGTTTATAAAGATTCATAAATATGTTTACTTCATTGGTTTCTGGATTTTCAATTTCTTTAGCACCGGCGTCCACTTCTGCATCATCTTCTACTTGTTGTTGTACTTCACGTGGGGGTGTTGCACCTTTTTTCATTTTCTAATATTACAAGACAAAAAAATAACTTAGCAATTTCGAATTTAATAACAGCCTTTGTAAATCAGAAATGATAATCAGAAAGAACATTTTATAAACCATTATACATAGAGAGATATTTACCTTAGTTCCTCTTTAACGTTTCTTTGTACCCTTCACGGGCTTTTTAGATGCATCCTCATTTACCTCTCCATCCTTCAGTTTTGATGACACAATAAGAAAAGTTACAGAGCATATTAAGTCAATCAGTTTATAAAGATTTATAAATTAGCTTACTTCATTGGTTTCTGGATTTTCAATTTCTTTAGCACCGACGTCCACTTCTGCATCATCCTCTACTTGTTGTTGTACTTCACGTGGGGGTGTTACACCTTTCTTCATTCCCTAAGATTACAAGACAAAAAAAATAACTTAGCAATTTCGAATTTAATAACAGCCTTTGTAAATCAGAAATGATAATCAGAAATAACATTTTATAAACCATTATAAACAGAGAGATATTTACCTTAGTCCCCCTTCCACGTTTCTTTGTACCCTTCACGAGCTTTTTAGATGCATCCTCATTTACTTCTCCATCCTTCAGTTTTGATGACACAATAAAAAAAGTTATGGAGTGTATTAAACATTTAAAAAGTCAATCAGTTTATAAAGATTTATAAATCATCTTACTTCACTGGTTTCTGGATTTTCAATTAATTTCTTTAGCACCGACGTCCACTTCTGCATCATCTTCTACTTGTTGTTTTATTTCACGTGGGGGTGTTGCACCTTTTTCATTCCCTAATATTACAAGACAAAAATATAACTTAGCAATTTCGAATTTAATAACA
The DNA here is from genome assembly GCF_020379485.1 of Brassica napus. NCBI lineage: Eukaryota > Viridiplantae > Streptophyta > Magnoliopsida > Brassicales > Brassicaceae > Brassica > Brassica napus. The sequence continues at coordinate 45,193,188 of NC_063445.1, forward strand.
GCCTTTGTAAATCAGAAATGATAATTATAAAGAACATTTTATAAACCATTATACACAGAGAGATATTTACCTTAGTTCCTCTTCCACGTTTCTTTGTACCCTTCACGGGATTTTTAGATGCATCATCATTTACTTCTCCATCCTTCAGTTTTGATTACACAATAAGAAAAGTTACAGAGCATATTAAGTCAATCAGTTTATAAAGATTTATAAATCAGCTTACTTCATTGGTTTCTGGATTTTCAATTTCTTTAGCACCGACGTCCACTTCTGCATCATCCTCTACTTGTTGTTGTACTTCACGTGGGGGTGTTACACCTTTCTTCATTCCCTAATATTACAAGACAAAAAATAACTTAGCAATTTCGAATTTAATAACAGCCTTTGTAAATCAGAAATGATGATCAGAAAGAACATTTTATAAACCATTATACACAGAGAGATATTCACCTTAGTTCCTCTTCCACGTTTCTTTGTACCCTTCACGGACTTTTTAGATGCATCCTCATTTACTTCTCCATCCTTCAATTTTGATGACACAATAAAAAAAGTTACAGAGTATATTAAACATTTAAAAAGTCAATCAGTTTATAAAGACTTATAAATCAGCTTACTTCATTGGTTTTTGGATTTTCACTTTCTTTAGCACCGACGCCCACATCTGCATTGACTTCTGTGTCATCCTCTTGTTGTTGTTCCTCTTCCTCTTGTGTGTGTCCCTATTTCAATAAAAGGATTACATATTTATAATGATTTATAAATTTAAAACGATTGTTCAGTTTATTAAGATTTATAAATCAGCTTACTTCATTGGTTTCTGAATTTTCACTCTCTTTATCACCGTCGTCCACATCGACTTCTTGTTCCTCTTCTTCTTGTGGCTGTTCCTATTTTAAAAAAAAAAGATTACATATTTTTTAATGATTTATAATTCTAAAACGGTTATTCAATTTATAAAGGGTTATAAATAAGCTTACATCATTGACTTTTGATGTGTCCCTTTCTTTATCCCCGTGTTCGACTTCTGTATCATCTTCTTCTAGATGGTCTACTTCACGTGGAGGTCTTACGCCATTCTTCTTTCCCTAATATTACAAGACAAAAAAATAGCTTAGAAATTTCGAATTTTATAATAGTCTTATAAAATATAAAAAACACAATAACCTTAGCGATTTTCTGTCTTTTGGCATCTATATAATTTTGTAAAACTTCTGTTTCATCAAGTTCATAATCGGCATTCTGTCCATTTACCTGGAAAATTATATGTGAGCACACACGCATTGTATTAAGAATATGGAGACGTTATAGATAACAAACATTGGTTTTTGTGGCGGCTTCAGTTTCTTTTGACTTCTCAGTTTCCTGTTACAAGTTAGAAGCATATGAATCTTTCTTTTCATTTACAACACGAAACAAATATAGAAAATAGTTTACCTTCACTGTTTCTCCACGAATGTTCAAAAGAACTTCAAGGTACTACACTTTTTCTTCAAGAGACACTACCTTCTTAGTGAGGAATTCAATATTTTCTTGATAAGTTGCATCAATCCCAGGAACATAATTATTTTCGTCCACTTCAGCTTCAGCAACGGCAATGTCGACACTTACATTGAGCCAATATTGTCTTTTCAAACGATATCCTCTTTTGACAAGATCAACAACTCTTCCAAATTCACAGTCAACATCTTCAACCAAGTCGCTATGCAATTCGGGATCTCCAAGGATACATTTGACATCAACCTGACAAGTGTTTACATATGATCAAACAATCGATAAAAGAAGAATGCAAAGACTAAAACAGTTTTATAAAACTTTATAAACGGTTACCTTCTCCATTTGGTCGAATCTGTTAACCTCCTCAATAGAAAGCGATTTCGTTTCTTTCCAATGCAAGCACAAGGGAAATTGAAATTCATCATGCCTAATACCAAAGAACGTGCCTAGTTGATTCACAGAAGATAACGCTCATAGCTGAATTGGATATATAAAGCCACAAATCGCATATTGATCTTTCTCCGTCAACTTTTTATAGGTAAAGCTCTCCACTTATTTCCGTAAATAATCAAAGGCCAAATTCCCCCAGGGATACTTGCAAAACTCTATGAAATTTCTAGCTCTAAGCAGACGTTCTTCTGGTATACTTGTCACCGGATTGCTTGCCATTAATATCCCTTCCACAAGGATTGTAGCTCCCAATCTTAATCTCTGATCAGCAGTAAGCTCTGTACTCTTTTCCACAAGTAGTTTAAGCAAGGTGTTTAGAGTTTGATTCTTGTTCATCCATGAATCTTTCTTCTTTTTTTTTGTTGCTGAAGTCTCCACTTCCTCTTCATCTTTATCAACAACACAAGGCAGACCCGTTGCCAAGTGGAATTCTCTTAGAGAAAACCTCATTAGTTGTTCTCCAAAAGAAAACCACAAACCCTTCTTGCCTATATCAATTCTCCTTACGAGTAAGTGATGAATCAAATGCCTTGAAAACGCCATATGCTTCTGCCTCCTTCCCATCTTAATTACCGGAGCCAAGAATGAATCTTCAAGCTTCTTGAATTCTTTTCCCAAAACGTTTTCAACTTTACCAACCAACTTCAGATTGGAGCGCTTGTTAATTCTTTTCAATACGACTCCTTCGATACCAGTTTCGGAGATTCTTTTTGGCAAAGCAATCGTATCATTAGATTTACTCATCGTTTCACGTGAAACAATTCAAAATGGTAATGTCAAAGATATGTTTTATAATGACTTATAAAAGTTTTGTTTATCAACACTTGTAAATCATAATAGATCAATCTAAAATTGATTAACCACATCAAAAACGAAAGAACTAGCAATGAAATATATCGCAAATGACAAAAAAAACCCTAATCTACTCTATTCCAAGTTACGACATACTAAACCTAAAGGCCATAACCTCTAACAAAATTAGTCAAATATAACACTAATATCAATCACACATCTATTATAGACAGAGCGAGAAGAAGAATCGCCAAGAAGAACCAATAACATTACCGGAGTTAAGAGAAATCGATGGTAATTGAAAACCACCAGTGAAAAGTAGGTTTTTATAAACAAAGAAATGGAGAACGGTGGAATATAAAAACAGATGAAAAGATGCGGTTGTAGATTTGTATCGGAACAGACGCGAACGAAAGAAGACGATGAAAGGTCCCGTCATTTTACCCTTAATTTTGACGGTTTTATTTTTAAGGCCCAATTTTGATTATCAATGTTTAAGGCTCAGTTATATATATGGTTTAATGCTTAGAAAACAATACTATGGTTTTGTAAACTATTATAGATTTACAAGCTCTTGTAAAGTATTTATACGCTCTTATAAATTATTTATTGGGCTTTATAAATTATCATATATAGATTCATAAGTCTTTATAAATTAATTATTGGAAAAATTTGTAAATCATTTTATACACATTTATAAATATTTTTAAATTATTTATAGGCATTTATATATTACCTTATAACTTATTTCATAAACCTTCATAAATCATTATAAAATAATTGTCAAATTTTTAATATAGATTTAGAAGCTCTTGTAAACTATTTATATGCTCTTATAAATTATTTACTCAACTTTATAAATTATAATATATAGATTCGTAAGTCTTCATAAATTATTTATAGGCTTTTATAAATCCTAATTTACATTTTACCTTGTGGTATCTCTTGAGGGTCTATGATCGGAGTAGCTACATCATCCATCATATCATCTGATTCTTGAGGTAATGGTAACTTCACTCCCTACACATTATTCATTAGTAAAAACATATACTTTAACGATAAGAAAAAGAAGCCTATGACAACACACAAGGGGGTGATAGTTTAAAACTTACATCTACGGGTTCATGGTTTTGTGTTTCAGTCTCAGTGGCTTCTAAAAAAGAAGTGTTACGGTGGCTCTCTCGAGAGGATTTGATTTCGGTGGCAACATCATTCACCTTATCATCTTCATCGGATTCTAAAACAAGTGTGTTACTAGGGCTCTCTTAAGCTGGTCTGATTGGTGTGGCAGCATTATTTTCAAATTCTCTCCGAAAAAATGATGTAGGAAGATTTTAAATTACACCAAAAATGAATACAACTTATGTGTGAGAAAATACCTCATGTGCTTTGATCCAACTACCACCACCTAGCCACTCCATTGACAGCCTAATCTCAGTATAATTAAAAATCGCATCCTCTTTTGTGGCAGCGAAATACACTTTGTACTTGTTTTCAAGGAGAATTTCCGTCACTCGACCTTTGCGCCACCCATGTGTAACAACCACTTCAACATAGTCGTTCAGACTGTACTCTGCACAAAGATCTCGAGGAGGAGATGGCCTGATTTTGCAAATATCAACTATTAAATGTTTTCCTTCCGCTAAATCACTCGAATTTTGTGAGATTGTACATCTTTTGATCAGAAATTTTCTTCTGTCATCTCCTTGTGATCGAATCTCTGTAATTACTAATGCTCGGATCCAAATTTTTTCCTTTTCACGGGTCATTTCCACCAACTTTCCTGTTCTAAACATGTGTTGACTAAATACCATCAATTCAAAAACAATCATACATAAGCTAAAGCCCTCAACAATTCAAAATTTTAGAACTTAAAACATTAAAAGAAAACAATACCTTGTTTTTTATTTTGACCCATTCGGAGCCGATCCAATCAGCTTGAGGTCTCAGTTGGCTTCTGATGAATCTCATTATGTCTGGTGGATCATCAAAGTAAACCAAAAAACTACCATTTGGCCTTTCAACTACGATAAGACCAGTCCACCAACCATTATTAAAATAAGCATCCACCACCGACCCTTCCTTGAATACGACACCCTCATTCAGCCATTCTGGCGGGACCGGCCGAATAAAACTTCATTCAATAGTTTCCGTGCAAGGATTTACACCGTCTTCATTGAACAAATTTTTGTAACAAACCCGAAGCTTTTTTCCTTTTACTCTCGTCGGATTTTGCTCGAGGATAGCTCTAAACCAAGAACCTTTGAACCCATCTTCTTGAAGAGATACTTCTACTTCACAATCTTTGGCAATAGACAAAAGTTTTCCTTTTTTATTCAAATTATTCTTCACTGGTTACTCCTGAAAAGGAATTAGAAATGCAGAGTACAAAAAAAAAATCAAGAAAAGAAAGAAAGAAAGTGAATAAAGATTAAATGAACGAAACTGAAACAAATTGAGATTTTAGATAAATCAATTAGGTTCCATACAAAAATTCAATTCGATTTTGGAGTGTATATACAAAAACAAATAGAAATTTCAATTTGATCCAAATTGAATATAAAAAGTCAAAAGAGAATACATAGAATGTTCTTGAATTAACTTTTGCTAAAATCGATTCAAGTTGAATTTGAACTGAAACTGAAACATATTGAGATTTTAAGTCAATCAATTAGGTTTCAAACAAAAATTCAATTCAATTTAGATTGTTGATTCAAAATTGAAGATGAAACTCAATTACCTTTGCCACGATAATGATTCAAAATGGGGAAGATCGTTGTGTTGATTCTTCTTCTTGGAATTTACGGACATAGAAAAGGATGAAGAAAGGATAGAAAACAAGAAAGCAAAACAAACATGTCGTAGTGGAGAGGATGAAGATGTGGCGTGAGAAGAGTTAAATTTACTGTTTTGCCATCCTTTTGGTAAATGATAAAAAACAGATAAATTGTTGAGGTCCTGGGTCGAACCCGTATTCCGTCTAAACTGAAATTTATAGTAACCTCAACTTACCACTAGACCATATCACATACTCGTTACGGTTAGCACGTTTTCTAGTATTGGTGTTTACATATCATTATTTTGGTATATAAATATTGTAAACTGATTTATAAGCCTTTATAAATTAATTTGTATAAATTTATAAGTCTTTATAACTTTTAAATACGTCTTTATATATTCTAAACTCGATTGATTTTACAAGAGGTAAAAAACCAGTTTTATTTTTTTATCTTATATAAATTTATATGCCGTTGTAAATTATTTTATACAGATTTATAAATCATTTTGGTTGTTTATACGACTTTATAAACCTTAATTCTTTTTTGTTTTATGAACTGATGAGCTCTTGAAAAACGATTTATAAGCCTTTCTATATTAGTTATAGACCTTTATAAATTAATTTTCACAGATTTATAAATCTTTATAACTTTTAAATACTCCTTTATATATCTTAAACTCATTTGATTTTACAAGAGGTAAAAAACGAGTTTTAATAAGGTCTTATAAAGCTACTAAGATATAAATTTTGTAAAAAACCATTTTGTTTTGATTTTACAAGAGGTAAAAAACATGTTTTAATAAGGTCTTATAAAGCTACTAAGATATAAATTTTGTAACTTTTAAATACTCCTTTATATATCTTAAACTCATTTGGTTTTATAAACCATTGTAATAAACCATTTAACTTTCTAAATTAAAGCAAAGCCATAAATCGAAGTCATAAACTCTTAGTATTCATAATACTCAGAATTCTACAAACAAAGATTACCAAACACGCATAAAACAGATACTTTTTCACACATAACTATAAGCAAGTGATATAGTTTTTGTTCATTCTCACATTAGTACTCATTGTAATTTCGAGAAGATATCAACCGCCAACTTTTCTCGGATGATTGCAATTTTTTCTTCACTCAGCTTTGTCAAGTCCACTATACGCATTGCATGGCACTCTATCAGCTTCAATGCATAAACTCTACTTTCTTCTATTTTAAGAACCTGAAACAAAAATGTTTTAGTAATATATTAAGCTTAAGAACATAGCAGATAAATTATAATGTAAGTTATTTGATCTATGATACAAATCTAACATGAAGATTTAATAGCAGTTATAAAGATGTTACATGTGGGAAACCTTCAGATACATTTTTTATCGAGAACTTGCTTGTATCCATGCTGACATCTTTGAAGAAGTTGCGAATCATGAATGGGAAAGCCATTGCATATGCATTAACGTAAGGGACCAAACTCGCATCTGTGAACTTCATTGCTGCACAATTGAATGCTGTGATACTTCTCTTCTCCAAGTTGACTACAACTCCAAGCCAATACTTCTCAGCTACTGCAATAACCGAATAGAGGAAGTTGATATTCTTCTCTATGTTGTACTTGTCAAAGCCTGTTCCAAATTGGAAACCTTTCTTGTCATCTAAAAACTCACCATAAAGCTCATTTATTTCTTCAAGAAACTTCACTCCAACAACTAAGGCAGTTTTATTCAGAAACAAATCTGGATTGTTTATCTGTCTCAGTTTCAGCAATTCAAAACCTGCTTCAATATGCTGAGACAAAAATAATAAATACTCAGAAAAGCGATCATATAGTAAGAAGATTAATATAAATTTATAAGGGATTATAAAGAATTTTTGTTCACATATATTCTAACCATTTTTGAAAAAAAAATTCCCGGAGTTTCAATATCCGAAAACCACTTTGCGGTTACTATCTCTTGATTGATTCTCAGTTTCCTACATTGGACACTCATACTTTTTATGTAGGTATCTATTTTCACTTCATGAAATATATAGTTTCTAATAAAACAAAACTTACTTTTTTTTGTTTGACATTTTCCATTCTCTCATCTTTTCTTTTCTTGTTTTATCAACTGGCTCAAAGGGATGAAGAATCGGATGTTTCTTCCTTGCTCCTGTAAACGGTGGTTGTGTATGAATGGATGGTATTTGACCTCTTTCACTTCTTCTTATTGGAACATTATCTGTATCAGCTTTAAACTTCTTTTGAAGTGGAGGCTCAACATCTTCGTTTACCTACAGACAAAAAAAAATAGTTTTTACAAAGGGTTATTATGTCTATAAAATAAATCAATACTTATAAAGTTTAGAAAACAAACCTGGCTGTCTTGTTGTACCAATATCTTTTTAATTTTCTTTAGAGGTTGGAAAACAGGAATCTCACAAACATCTCTCATAAGAACCTGATTCATGCAAATTGTTTTTATAAAATTGTTTAAGAGACCTTATCGATCATGAAATAGTTTATAAAGCTTTATAAAATACCTCATTTTTACCCTTTCCACTATGACTTTCTTGGGAAAGGAGATCAAACTTAGGAGACGTAAATGTTGGAGTAGGCGATGAAACCTTCAAACAAAAAAATTGAAAATTAGATGTTTATGCTATATACATTAAACATTTACAAGGCCTTATAAAATATATTAATTTTGTACCCTTGTATCAAAGTTTGGAGTATTGAATGTTGGAGTAGGCGACGTAACCTACAAAAGAAATACAAAATTCAATTTGCCAAGCACTAAATCAAAAAATTTATAAACCTTTATATCCTATTTTAGATTCATACATGCGACGTTTGTTTCAAGCAACTTTCTGATTCAAGTTTTTATGTGTCTTCGTCTTGAGTGATTTTTTGTAAAGTAAACCAGAGATCCTCTCCTTGCATCAATACTCTTCGCAGCATTAGAAAATGGAGCAACTCTTCTGAAAATTTAACCCTATTCCTTTTAACCACCTTCTATCAACGAGAACTCTGCTTGTCCTAATATATCTTCTACCTTCTCGACATAATCAATCTTTGAGTGATGGATTATCGCTTTGGGATTATCTGGTGTTTCTACAGCTTCATAAACCCTCCCAGGCAATCTCAAGGTTGTGCAAAACTCGTTGCTATCCAACTGCAATACAAGACAACACTTCTTGAGTTCACGCATCTTATAATTACTTGAAACCCACATTTATAAAGGCTTATAATTTTTCAAAAAAACTCAATGTTCACTATCGATACTCTTTCTCTTAGATCTAACTAGGAACATGACAATCCTCAACCAATCATCTTCTATTTTCTTATAACAGAAATAACAAATTCAAAAAATGACTTGAAACAAACAAAAAGATACCCAAATTTAGGAACTTACTTGTAGAGAATCGTGAAGATAAGAATCATGAAGAGGAGAATCGTGAAGAGGAGAATCGTGAAGAGGAGAATCGTTAGGAGAAGACGACATTTTTTTAGATGAAATTTTGAATCGTGTAGTGTGATTGTTATTCGTCGTCACCAGATGCTCTTTCCAGAGAGACGTCGTGACTAGTGAGAGAGAAGACCTTTTCTCGTCGTCTTCGTGAGAGTGGCCGCCGTGAGTGTCGCCGTTGTTAGAATCGTCATCGTCCTAAAACTTAGTTTATAAAGAGTTATAAATTTTCAAAAACTTAATGATCACTATCGGAAATATTTCTCTTAGATCCGACTATTAATAGATAACTCTTTCTCTTAGATTGAAACAACAAAATCTGAGAAAATTACTTACAATTTGTGATCCTTGCTCGATCTCGCCGTCGTCACTCGATCTCGTCTGCTTCGTGCATGAGAGAGGATACACTCGATCTCGCCGTTGTCGCTCGATCTCGCGCTGTCGTCACTCGATCTCGTCGCCGTCGTCGCTCGATCTCGTCGCCGTCGTCGATCGATCTCGTCGCCGTCGTCGATCGATCTCGTCGCCGTCGTCGATCGATCTCGTCGCCGTCGTCGCTCAATCTCGTCGCCGTCGTCGATCGATCTCGTCGAGAGTGAGAGATATGAAATTAGGTTAGAATTGTGAGAGAGTTATTTTTGTCTTTTGCTTATTAATGATTTAGGTATTTCTGAAAATGTCCTCCTTCTAAGTGTATATTTGAATAGTAGTACTAAACAAAGTGTAAAAGTAAAATTTCCCCTTTAGAAAATTAAAAAAGGAAAATATTTTTTTGATATCAAAAATATTTTTTGTGAACTTTCTTTTTAGTAAAATCTCTTTTATGCGTTATAATAACATTTTATTTTTAATTATTTCCTTTTTATTAAATATGAGATTTCAAAATACAAAAAAAATATTAAATTCAAAATTTAATTAAATTTTATAAAACAAAATGTAAAATAAACAAAATAAATAAAAAAAGGGAAATCAAATAACATCTTAGTACATTGATATTATAATTATATTGTTTATTTAATAATTATATTAATTAAACATGTGACTAATTAATTTATTTTTAATTATTTAATTTATTAAGTAAATTATCAACTTTGTCGCATAAAAATAGATAATTTCAATAACAATAATTAAAATCATTTATTTCATTAAAGGTATCAATGTAATAAATTATGTGAGAGTTAACGTGAATGCGACATATAAAATTTTGACTTCCGAAATAATATTATAGAACTCACATACTGCAGTTATAATTAAATTAAATAAAAATTAATAATCCGAAAAATAAAACAAAATTGTCCCGTTCTAAAACACAAAGATGTTGTGAAACTAGAGAATATAATATATATTTCTGTATATTATTAATAAATAAGTGTTCCCTTTATATAGGGGTTACAAGAGAGATAAAAAAAAATACAATAATAGGAAAGATTACAAATTATAAACATAAACAAATTAGGAAATATGCAAGTTGTAGCCGCCTCTCTCTCCTCTCCAAGTCTCGCGGCCGCCTCTCTCTCTCTAGGGTTGGGCCGTCTCTCTCTCTAAGTGTTTAGGACGGTTATGGACCGGACCGGTTATGGACATCCACCAATTGATTTATAACACTCCTCCTTGGATGTCATAACCATACAGAGATTGTAATACGCTTAATGTTGTCTCATTAAAACCTTATCAGGAAAACCCAGCAGGACAAAACCATGATGAAGGAAAAAGAGTACAACACGTACTACTCCCCCTAATGTGAACCTCAGTGGAGGTCCTTCAGCCTACGCATCCCAATCTGATCCGTGAGCTTCCTGAACGTGCAGGTAGGAAGTGCCTTGGTGAATATGTCAGCTGAATTGTCACTGGATCGTACTTGGACGACCAGGACCTCACCGGCTTTCTAAAGCTCGTGAGTAAAGAAGAACTTAGGCAATATGTGCTTCGTCCTATCACCTTTTATGTAACCGTCCTTGAGCTGAGCAATGCACGCAGCATTGTCCTCATACATCACGGTTGGCTTTTTGCACTCGGCCATCCCGCAATTAGCTCGGACGTGTTGGGTTATCGATCTCAACCAAACACACTCGCGGCTGGCCTCATGTATGGCCAAGATTTCCGAGTGATTAGATGAAGTGGCCACGATGGTTTGTTTCATGGAACGCCATGATATGGTCGTACCTCCATGTGTAAAGACATATCCTGTCTGAGATCGAGCTTTATGTAGATCTGATAAATAACTAGCATCAGGAAAGCCAACTAAACCATTTTTGTTATGGTTAGTATAATATAAACCCACGTCTTTCGTTCCTTGCAGGTAACGAAGAACATGTTTGATCTCATTCCGATGCCTCTGGGTCGGACAGGAGCTAAACCTAGATAGTAGGTTCACGGCAAAGCTTATATCAGGCCGTGTGTGAGTTGCCAAGTACATTAAAGCTCCTATGGCACTGAGATATGGCATTTCGGGACCTAGGTCATCTTCATCGTCCACCTTGGGACGGAATGGGTCAGTGTCCATGCCGAGAGACTCACGACCATAGGACTGGTCAGAGAATGGCAATCGGCCATGTTGAACCTCTTGAGTACCTTTTCAGTGTATGCCATCTGATGCACAAGGATCCCATCATTTATGTACTCAAGTTGTAATCCCAAACAGAATTTTGTTTTCCCAATATCTTTCATCTCGAATTCTTTCTTAAGGTATTCAACCGTTTGGGAAATTGTATCCAGAGGTTCCTAGGATATTCAGATCATATATTTCGTTGATTATCAATATTGTTCTCGAGAACTTGCTGTACATTCAGCTCAATACCCTCTAGTACTTTCATTATCCAGTGGACCATATAAATATACAGTCACTACATCAGTTTGCTGCAAGTCTAATTTTCTCTCTTATATAGCCAGACTTATGAGAAATCTTAAAAGTAGTTGCATCCACCACAAGGGAGTATATTTCCTCATAATCTATTACTGATCTTTGTGAGAATCCTTGTGCAGCATTAGCTTTATATCTCACGATGTTTATTCCTCACAAGACCCATTTATATCCACTGGTTTAAACATTATGGAGTTTTAATCATATGGCCAAATACGCCTTTCTTCTTTAAACTATTTAACCCCACGTTTCCATTCAATCTGTTCTACGAGTGCACACTCTTATATTGACGTGGGTTCATGATCCTCGCTTATATTCATAAATTCAAGTGCTACCTTGTATCATCTTATGTCGACATTCCTTACTGTGTTCTATTATGTTCCAGACATGATATAATCGATTGAGATTCATTCTTATCAGGACCTTTTATACTTTGCAGCTTGGCGTCCCAAGCTACATTGTTTGGTAAATGTACCTTAGAGCCGGCCGGCCTTATCTCTATGTCTGGGATGGTTTCCTTGACCTCGGATTTGTTTTATCATTTTATGCACCTTTCTCTTTTGTTTCCGAGGATTCTTATCTTTGGAACTCATTGGTCTATCTTGTATAGACTCTGTAGCAACTTGACTGTGTCTCTCTTGGACATCAATTTAGTTGGTGCTTTACAAACTGGTTTATATATGACTTAGTCATTCTTTTTCGGGTCAGCAAATGTGTCTTGCATTTGATTAGCTAGCTTTGTAAATGTATAATCTTTGGACGTCTATTTCACATTCTTTAGTCTGAGGATTTTGCCAAGACAATGATGGTCGATGTCATTATGTTTCTCTTACCAGCTTATTATTTTCTCCCCCTAATGTTGGATAGTCGGATCCATTAAACTTTGCAATCCGTGTTCTTGGCCACTAAATAGATCACCCATATTTGGCTCAAGGTACTTCATTATTTGTGGGAGATTCATATCCAACACATATCCCCATCCTCATTCTCTTCTAAGGATCCATCTTAGACGGCACATATATTTGTGGTGGCTTATTCAAATATCTCAAGATGTTATATGTTTAGCTCATGACCCGTAGTAAATTTGAGATGAGAATATTTATGCTCACTAATGGTCTGATGCTTATTAGTTAAGATGCATGTAAATTCGTGTGTCCCCAAGCCTTGGACTGAGAATTTGGACCTATGGGTAATGGCCAATACAGATTTATAAAAGGATTCAGCCAAGCTATATATAGTATGGAAGTGCTTTGGGACATCATGGCCTAATGAGTTTCCCTTGTGTTCATGCTACACACGTGAGATTCTATGGGATAACTCTTTGTGTCCTTTCCAATATCAATTTCGCATCATGTTTTGGACCAGGATGGCCAATCCGGTCATACCATAAAGTGTATAATTTCGTGGGTAAACCATTCTGGTTACCATGACTATTGCCTCTATCATACTAATCTTGGCATAGTCTAGATCAATAGAGAATGCAGGTATAGTTTTTTTTTTTTTTAGACAATCTGAAGTTTCATAATCCATAAGATCGTCCTTCTCATGATTGAAGTCATTTTCATCATCTTGGTAAGTCATATGGGCTTCAGGATTCATCCCTTTCAGACTCTCTCGATAGAGGTCAACAAGATGCTTGGGAGTCCTACAAGTCTTAGCCCAATGATTGCTCATTCAACATCTATGGCACACATATTTCTCTGATTTAGTCGAGTGTTGGGGTTTGAAAGAAGATCCATGGCCACGACCATGGCCTCGTCCAAATGAGCCACGTTCCCGTCCATGGTCTCGACCATTTCCTCGCTCGCGGCCAAAGTATCTTCGACCGCGGCCACGTCCGTTCGATTTGTCTCGACTACGGCCATGCTGGTCGTTTCCTTGGACGTGATTGGGCTCTTTATTGTCCTCTGTAGCGTGTGCATCAGTTATTGTCCTCTGTAGCGTGTGCATCAGGTAGTGGAGCTGATCCAAGCGGTCTCATCTGACTGTTTCTCATTAGTAATTCATTGTTCTGCTCAGCGAGCAAGAGACAAGAAATAAGATTAGCATAGGTTTTGAAACCTTTCTCTCGATACTGTTGTTGTAACAGCACATTGCTTGCATGGAAAGTGGAAAAGGTTTTCTCAAGCGTATCCTGTTCCGTAATACTTTCACCACACAGTTTCATTTTAGAAACAATCTTAAACAGTGCAGAGTTATATTCATCCACCGACTTATAGTCTTGGATCCTCAGATTCATCCAATCAAACCGAGCTTTTGGTAAGATCACCGTTCTCTGGTGATCATATCTCGATTTCAATTCAGTCCAAAGATCTAGTGGATTCTCAATGGTTAGATATTGGTCCTTGAGACTCTCAGCTAGATGATGACGAATGATCAAGATGGCTCTATAACGATCCTTTTCATTGGCATTATTGTTTTTGGTGATACATTCACCGAGACCCTTGGATTTCAAGATGTTCTTAGCATCGAGCGCCCATTGAAGGTAATTATCTCCAGATAGATTTAGGGCAGTGAAATCAAGGTTGTTGATTTTCGACATCTGAAGTTATAGATTAATATTTTTAGATCTTTTAGGAATAGTTTTTAATGTTTAAACGATTAGGGTTTTGTGTTCAAACAATCAAACAAGCCTTCACAGCCAAGATCTATGCCTCATGGCCAATGAGCAAGCCGCACGGCCATGGATGCAAACTAGTTCGTTTTTATGCATTTAGTGTGTCGTGTAATTGCAATCCTAACATGGTTTGTTTCTATCAGTTCATGATGCAATCAAAACAAGCAAACCTATCGGCCAAGCAAAGATCAAGCCACCATTCCTAGAATAAGTTCTAAGTGTAATTACAATCAATCAATGTGATTAAGTTATGGTATGAATGCAACAAGGCCACACGGCCACGAGTATGATCAAGTCTAGAACAGTTTAACCTAATATGTAGTTTCAGATTTCGATTTTAAAATAATCTAAACTAGGTCATTAGTTTAAACAAGCTAAACAATTAGATTCGAGTTTGAACAATCCTAACAATAGTTCTAGGTGATCAAATCAACCAATCAATGTTCAATTTCAAACAATCAAAGTTGATTTTCAGAATTAGGGTTTTAGTGTTTCGATTTTATTAACAAGCAACTTCAATTTCAGGATGATCAAATTCAATCTCAATCAATCAATCAATCAGTTTTAATTAATCAATAGCTTTCGAATTAGGGTTTAGGGATTTCAAAATTTTGATCTTAGTTCAAAGGGATTTGATTTGAGATTCAAAACCTTTAAGGTTCTGATTTTAATTGATCAATGGATCAATCTCGATTTTTAGGGTTTGGGGATCGAACTTATAGAGTTTCGATTTACTCGCTTAGGGATTGATCTATTATCCTATGGCTTTCATCTTAGAGATTATATTTTAGGGTTTCATTCTTTACAATCAACCAAATTCGATTCTTTATGTTCTTAGAATTCGAAATACCTTTAGTTTAGTTGTTTGTAGAAACCGGACCACCAAGAATGAACCTCGAGCTTAGACACGATCGGGACGCGAGCTGGCTGGGACGCGAGCTGCTTCTATCGGATCGCGAGCGGCTCTGATGCGAACGAGAGTTGTTGCTGTCAGATCGCGAGCTGTCCTTGATGTAGGATGGAGCTGAGTTCGTCTAGGATCAGGAACGCCTTGGGGCTGGAGCTGATCAGGTGGACACGAGAGTCGCGAACGGATTAGGGTTCGTCGGTATCGTCGGGTTCGGATTAGGGTTCCAAAGCAAATCGGCGCGCACTGTATCTGTGCGTGAGGGCGCGTCGGTGGTCAGATCGACAAACGGTTTGCACTGACTGATTTGTCTTGGCCAGGGCTTCGATTTGATATCTTGATCGTTTTCTGGGTCCTCACGGTTTGGGAGAACGGCCTCTTCGAAGTTCCGAGGCAGATTCCTTTTCATTTAGGGTTTTAGGGTTTTAGCGATTTGGTTTTAGGCTCAGGGTGTTAGAGGTTATCGTGCTGATAACGTGTTGTGAAACTAGAGAATAGAATCTATGTTTCTGTATATTATTAATGAATAAGTGTTCCCTTTATATAGGGGTTACAAGAGAGATAAATGGAAATACAATAATATGAAAGATTACAAATCATAAACATAAACGAATTAGGAAATAGGCAAGTTGTAGCCGCCTCTCTCTCCTCTCCAAGTCTCGCGGTCGCCTCTCTCTCTCCAAGGTTGGGCCGTCTCTCTCTAAATATATGAGCCGTTTATGGATTGGACCAGTTATGGACATCCACCAATTGATTTATAAGAAAAGAAAAAAAATTTTCTTCCAAAATCAAATTTAAGTGTTTATCATGCTGACGACACAAACGATTGCCAACAATTTGGTTAAATGATTTATAATATGTGTGAAAGTCTTGACAAATAATAAAATAATATATATTAGTTTATCACATCGCAAGACACCAAAAATCTAATTTTTCAAACAAAAATTATTTAAAAGCTTTGTACACGTGTATTAAATTTAACATATTTGTAAAAAAAATCAGAAACATAAAATTTTTATGCATGTTATAAAGGAAAATAAATAGATATTTCCTTGAACTCAACGCATCTTAGGCATGGACTTGAGGTTTGGAGCTAGGTTCGGTTTAATAACAAACGCAATCTTAGGCTTGGAATCTATGTTGGTTTAGTCGAAACTGAGGATAAGAACGACTCTTTCTCTCTGCTCTTCTCAACTTCTTCTCTGCAAGAAACTCATCTCTCTCGCTTTCTTAAACCCCTTTTCAATATTTCTCACATTCTCTCTCTACAACTCTTTAACCTATTTCTACAAAAGTTCTGGGGCTGACTCTGAAAAGCCACGTCGCTTAACTTACTGCATTCTCAAAAATGGCGATCGAAAATCACGAGAACCCAAATCAAGAGATCAAGCCTAAGAGCAGAAGAAGCATGGTACGTTCAAGATCATGACATTCTTGACTCTGTTTTCCATTGTTCACTCTGTTTTTCAATGTCTACTCGCAATGCATTATCGATTCTAAGATTTGGGTTCTTACTATTGATCACTGAAGTTTCTACGGGAAAAAAAGTTTTGGTCTTTCCCTGATTTCTTTTCATATTGTCAAATTTTTCAAATTTCAGTTTCTGCTGAAAATGCTCTGTTTTGTGTATAAATAACGTGAAGGAGCCAGTCAAGAGTCTCTTTAACTCCATAAAGGAGAAGACTTCGATATGTGGAAGCAATGGTGTTTCTGTTAGATAAACGAGTGATCTTGTTTATCTCAGGGTGTAGGTGGACCAGAGGAAGAAGAGAATCAATGGCCTCCATGGCTGAAACCATTACTGAAAGAAGAACACTTCTTTGTTCAATGCGACTCTCATGGAGACTCACCTAAAAACAAATGCAACATGTATTGTTTGGACTGCACTAATGGCTCCTTTTGCCCTCTCTGTCTTGAACATCATAAGGATCATCGTACCATCCAGGTTCGTTGCGTTTCAAGGAGGATCCAGAAGTTCTCATGCATATATAGATAGCATTTGGCGAAATTCTGATATTAAATGTTACTGTTCTTGATTTGCGCATGCAGATAAGGAGATTGTCGTATCACCATGTTATAAGGGTCAACGAGATTCAGATGCATTTAGACATCTTGAGCGTTCAGCCGTATGTGATCGACAGCGCAAAGGCTGTGTTTTTGAATGAAAGGCCTCAGCATGGGCGTCTAAAGCGCGTTAAAGGAGTTAGAGTTACTACCTGCGATGTCTGTTCTCGTGGCCTTGTTGACGATTGCTTTTGCTTCTGCTCTCTTGGCTGCAAGGTACATTACCAATCATTCTTGTTCTGTTTTTTTTTTTGTGATAAAAAGAACGAAACTTTGGTGTTAGCTGGGTTAAAATAGCTAATTTATGAGTTGAATTCCTCTGTTTTTGTGATTTCTTGTTTATTTACAGAGAAAAGTGTGAGACTTTTGATTTGGGTCTTCTTTATTGTGGCACCTATTAATAGGTAGCAGGAACTTCTAGAAGCTTTGAGAAGGGACGGGAGCATACAGTAATGGAAGCAGAGAATTCGAGCAACATTTCAGCAGTAGAGGATGACATTCCAAAGCCACAGAGTGTAAACGCATCAACACCACAACTTCCTACTTCTACTTCTACTTCTACTTCTTTGAGAAAAAGACCAAGAAAGGGTATCCCTCAACGATCTCCACTGCAATGAGGTTAGATCGCAATGACGAAGAAGGTTGTGTTACATATCAAGGTTAATTGTTATATATTAGACATCCTCAAAAGAGTTGGTAAATAGCTCAATACACAATGTAAAAGGTTTTAACTTTGTTTGATAACTAGTAAGTGTAAATATATGATATCTTCTTGTATATAATGAGGATAGACAGGTAAAAGTCAGAATTAAGACAAGATACTGAGGTTTTTTACGTAGTTGGATTTTTCACAAAGTCCTTGTGTGAAAATTTGGCTTTGGTGAATTATATTGAAAAATATCAGGATAGCAATAAAAAAAGTTTTTGTCACAAATATAGATTTTAAGGATCAAAATGACCAAAATATTTCATTAAAGAGATAAATATACACTTATATCCATAGGGTTAACTAATCAGTTAAAGGACGGAGATTTGGGATTGAAATTTAAAATTTTATAAAATAAAAAATAAATGTTAAAATTTTGAAAATAAAAATTTTAAAAATAGTTTCAGAAAGTATTTTTGATTTACAAAAAAAAAAATTGACAAAAAAAAAGTTTCAAAAAATAAATTTAAAAAAAATAAATAAGTTTATAAAAAAATTTGAATTTGAAAACATATAATCTAAAACTATAAAAAAATTATTTTTTTTATTTTTTTTATTTTTATTTTATTTTTTTATATATCTAGGGTATTAAAGTCTTTTTACCTATTAAATGAAACATTTTGGTCATTTTCCTCTTTGTGGTCTATTTTTGTGATCAAAATTTGAAAATTGTCTATTTAGGAGAATTGCCAAATTATATAACAATGACATATACCTTTTACATTCTTTTTTTAATGTATTATAGAAATCCGAAGTTATGTTATGGATATTTCACATTTGTATATAAAGAATATTTTCATGGGCAGTTTTCTAAAATATCCATTTTTTAAGCTTTTGTCACAAAAATAGCTTTTAAAAAAAAGAAAATGACCAAAATAGCATTTTTTTGTTTTGAAAATTTTAATATTTATTTTTAAAAATTTGAAACTCTATCCCCAAAACCCACTCCTTAACTTTAAACTCTAAGTCAAGATTAGCTAACCCTAGGGTAAAAATATATTTTTACTCTTTAATAAAACTTATTTTAGTCATTTTCTTCGTTGATAGCTAAATTTGTGACAAAAACTTAAAAATGGCTATCCAAGGGAATTTCTCTATTTCCATCCTAGATTACTTAAACTCTTGTATAAATCTTTGTAAAGTCTTGGACAATACCAAACATATATACAAACCTTTCACGAATTCTCTTAACAATTTAATAAACCAATTTTTTAGACAGTCTAAAGAACAACTAACCAGCGCATTCTTCTCGTTGGCATACCTTGGATAACGCTGTGGCCACATCCATCACAAATATGCCGAGTCCTTTCTATTGTTGCAAAAAGAACTTTCACCTTGTGATAGATGTGATCAAATGTGAAAGCGGGTTTCATGTAAATGATGGAATATGTAATCAATGTGGATAGTAATACAACTTTTGTTGCATGTGTAGAACCATTTTGTTGAATCAAGTTGTTTCTCACATATGTCACACCAATGTTTTATATCCACGTTTTCCTAGCAGCAAAGGAAGAAATGATGCTCATCGTGTTTGCAGCATACCTGATTAGAAAGAAAATGTAGCACATCAATAACAAATTGAATATGCATGTAGCACACTGTAGGTGGGATCCCTGACAATGATTCTTGTAACCTTTGCAGATGTTCCCTTTGAATCGGAGGTTCCAATATGAAAAACAATATAAGGGATTAAATGACTTTATGGGTGAAATAATCAGAAAAAAGAAATATAGAAAACATCTAGTAGATTTTGTAGGAACTTTACTTTATTACAATACGGACAACTAATATTTGAAATAATAATAAAAACATAAATCAAAATTACTACTAAAATAAACTGATAAAGATGCAGAGATGAATTTCATCTCTTTTTTTTAATATTTAAACACTCCATAGTAAAGTATGACGGTTTTATAACGCTCAGATTTGCAAGATACAATCGCAAGATATAATTGCACATCTACATTCCACGTTACTCATAACAGAAGCTAAAGAACTTTTTCTTTAGTTGTACTCCTATGACAACAAAAAATAAAAAAATATAGAAAATTAAAAAAAAAAGATTATAGAGATTATTGTTTCTTGCTTATGTTTTTTAAATGAGAGAATAGATTATAGTCAAAGATATTGTGGAGTCTTATTTCTCAATTTAATTTGACATTGAGAAAAGGAGTTACAAAATTTCTCATCACTTTTTGAACTGAATAAAAAATCTTATTCTTTGACTTTGAATTAATATTGATCAGATATTTAAACATAACCCAAAATAAAAAATAAAGATTATTGGACCGATGTCCATATACCCGAATCCACACTCAAAACTGAACCTAAGCCAGAGTCCATATTAGCTCGGCTTGGCGCGCGCATAGTTTAGTTTGGGTTCAGTCTTTCTACAATTGTCCCAAGGTTTCTACTTTTTCGGGCAACTCAACAATTCGTCATTTCCATTTTGTGCATGTCAAACAACAAACATAGACCAAGCATTTCTCATTCAAACAAACTCTAATTTATCATAAAGTTGCCCGATAAAGTTGCCTGAAAAAATATCGGCGCATTATGTCTTAAAACTGAGTTCCAGCAGATATATATTTATTTTGAGCAACCCTTTTATGTGCGCTTGTACATGATGCCACTGAACTTTTGAACACAATTCAACTAACTTATGTCATCATGGTCGTTTAGCGGAGAGAGATCTTGAACAAGTTTGTGATTATGCAAAACATGATCTAGGTTAATAAGGAAGATTAACACATCCCTTGTGGAGAGAAAATAACATTGTATACAAAGTAGACATCACACGCTTAAGTGATGCACTGCACATACACCTACAAAGTGGCATTGACTGTATACATCTGCAGCATTTTGTAATTCACGCGTCAAGTGATTTTCATGACAAAAATGTTTGATAAAATCAGATCATACCTTGGCGCAACACTTTCACTATCATCTCGTTTTTCGAACTCCCCTTCAAGTTCCCTCATTCAACACTCGTGGAAAATTCGTTTTAACCAGAAAACTTGAATCTGGCGAAAAAATTCAATTTTATGTTTTAGCAGAAAAACTCAATTTTCATTTTTGATGGGAAAACTTGTTTTGTCGGAAAAAAAAAACATTTTGCTGTTTTTTGGGAAAAAAATTGGTTTCATATAATCGTAATTTTTAAATATTTATTTAAATATTATTGGTGTGAAACAAAATCAATGAGTTAAAAACTCAATCTACAAAGCTCATGAGCTAATTATGTTTAACCATATTTGAGCTTTGTCTCAAAAGGAAGGGTTATGACTAAAAAATTTGATACATGGTTTGGGCTAACCCTGTTAGGTTGCCTCATTTTAGTTTTTGGGTGCTTTCAAGTTCCATTTCTTTATACTACTACATTTTGTATATGGTCGATCTCACATTTGGAGTTGTGATGAATATAAGAAACAAAGAGAAATGTTAGAGGAGACTCCAACAACAATGTCGTAAGAGTTTTCAAAAGAGTGTTCATCCAAAGTACAGATGCAAATCAATCTTATGTACTCAATTCTTTGAGTTTATAAACTCTTATAAATCTTATTTGATTTATAAACCCTTATAAAAAGTTATGAGATAATTATGTTTCTTCTTGTCACAATTTAACCAATTGTAGTTTGATAGAGGCTTGCCTAAGCAATCTCCTAAGACAGAATTTCGCCCCTACAATGGTGTGTGTAGTTACGTAGGCATCTATCTTGAGGATACAACTATCAATCTCCGTACAACACACCCTTACCGAAACCCTAGCAAACTTTACTTTAAGTTTTCCTTCAGAAACTTGTTATGGGAAAGAAGAAGATTAAATCCACTTGATTCTCAGAAATCTTATATCTTCTTCTCTTTCTTTCTCCTATTGCACTTGATCACTTTATATAATGACTCAAGTGGTGCCTTTAATCAACGCATACGTTAACTCAAGCGATGCCTTTTAATCAACACATATGTTGACTCATAACCGATACGTTTTGTCTGAAATGTTGCTTCCTTTAATTAATTAAAGTCCAACAATACCCCCACAATTTCTATTCAAACTCAACAATACCCCACATTTGAATAGAAAATAAATTCAAATATTTCTGAGAAAGTAGAATCAATATGCATCAAAAAATGTGTCTTTTGGAATTGAACATTTCCTAGTAACAACTTATCGGATTTACTTTGTGGGTAATGAACTACAGTCTTGAATTAACCACATTTTATAGTAAACCAAGACAATAAGTGAAACACATATCTTATCAGCTAATTTCTAGTTTATACGGTTGTGTTCATTTTGGTCCTGAACATATCCTGACTTTGTGAGAGCTCTAGAGAATTTAGCCATATCAATTCTCATAGGTGCGACCCGACACCACTCCCATATAGGTAACGTTAGTTAAAGATAGTCCACTCTATCTCTATTCTACAAAAGATACTAACATTTTTAAGAATAAATTATTAATCTCCAATATAGGTACCGTTAGTTAATATTTCATAGGAATGAGAAATGTGTAAAACGTCTTGAGTCTTCCCCAACTAGTTTGGCTATTGAACCTAGACCATGTAATCTCCAATGTTGCTAGGTTAGGTTTCCATCAAGTGATGACTCATTATGTTGGCTTGAGACTCATTCCCATCGAAATGAAAACAACTTTCTTTTTAGATAGGCTTTTGGTCAAAGTATCAACCAAGTTATCCTTTGATCTAATGTAATCCAATGCTATCACCCCATTGGAAAGCAATTTTCATGCATGTCCACGTCTATACGTCTTGACTTGCCATTGTAATTATTTTTTCTTTTACCAATAATGAGAATGAGTAAGTGAATAACGTACCATCTGACTCTTGTTTAACTCTAATTTCAAGAATTATAACAGCCAATCTCATATCTTTCATGAACAATGACTCATTAGAATTTCTTCCACTGGTTTCACCACAGAAACAGTGTCACTTATCGTAAAGTTTAAGAATTTTCCCACAATGAATGTCTTAACGCTTGCAACTTCAGACTTGTATTTCTTCTCTAATGATCCCTACAACTATTTTGAAGTTTGGAATATATGACAAACATCGTAGAGAGAATTGTCCAAAGTGTTAAGAATATATATTTATTGCACAAAAAATCGTTGTGCGTCCATGCCTCTGAAGCTTTAACGATTTCATCAGGAATATTACCTTCTACAGGTAACTCTGGTCCTTCAGAAGTCAAGCACTGTGCCAGATTCAGTGTCGAGATAAAACAACATCTTTTGTTGCCAGCTTTTGAAATCCACTCCTCGGAAAACAAAAGGTTTCTCTATATGACATTTCACAATTGCAGTAGATTGATCCATCTTGCTTTCTTTGAAAAGAACAAAGGAAATTTCTATCTTAGATTGTTATTTAAAGCACATATGCAATCAATCTTACATACTCCATACGTTTGAGTTTATAAACTCTTATAAATCTTACTTGATTTATAAACCCTTATAAAAAGTTACGAGATGATTATGTTTCTTCTTCACAACTTAACCATTTGTGGTTTGATAGAGGCTTGCCTAAGCAATCTCCTAAGACAGAATTGCTACCCTACAATGGTGTGTGTAGTTACGTAGGCGTCTATCTTGAGGATACAACTATCGATCTCCGAAACCCTAGCAAACTTTACTTTGAATTTTCCTTCAGAAACTTGTTATGAAAAAAAAGAAGATTAAATCCAATTGATTTTCAGCAATTTTCTCTCTTCTCTCCTTCTTCTCTTTCTTTCTCGTATTGCACTTGATCACTTTATATAATGACTCAAGTGGTGCATTTAATCAATGCATACATTAACCCAAGCGATGCCTTTTAATCAACACATATGTTGACTCATAACCATCACGTTTTGTCTGAAATGTTGCTTTCTTTAATTAATTAAAGTCAAACAAAGAGGAGAAGAGTCTTCAAAAGCAAGATCATCAATAGAGAAGAGGAGTCTTCAAAAATAATATATTTGGTGTACGTTGGGATCGAGCTGAGAATAGGGATCATCAGTTCCTTTTGGAATCATGCTGAGAAATGACTTTGGTTGTGCTCAAAGTGTCATCGGAAGATTATATTAGCTACGGTTATCGATCATAGTATTTAGCATTAAGATTTTTTTAGTTTTAATTCTAATGTGTGTTCTTTAAAAAATATTCTTGTTGGATTTTACAGAATTTGTATCAGTCTCATTTTTGTTAATAAACATTTAAATTTTATCAAAAAAGAAACAAAGAAAAACAAATGTTAAAGAATTGATTAAACAACAATTACAAGAATCAGTGATCTCCATTACTTGTAATATAGTTCTTCGTTTAATATTAAGTTTCGTTGTAGACTTTAAAGATATGTTTTATTATAAATGTCGTTTTATATTTTCAATGCATATGTTTAATAGTTTTTCCACGTTTATCCATATTTTTATTTCATTAATTAACAAAAATAAAATAAACAATGTATTAATTAGGAGTACTAAAAAATTTAATACTATTTTTAATGTGTTAAGAAACATTAAACAACATATAAAATGAAACTGATGAAATATTATTATTTTCCCTTAAATGAGATCAAGATGAATGTCCACATTCAATAATTGCAATGAATGAATGCTCAAACGGTCAAACCTTAGAGCATGTTTATCAGTGTGTCTTAGGGGGGTTGTTTAGCTAAATAGGCAATTAAAACAAAAGGAAAAAAGACAATTAAGCAAAGCACGTCTCCTAATTTGGGTCTTGAAGGCACGTTGCTTAGGGGGTACATGGCACAATCAGATTGGGTGGAGGAGCGGTCCGTCTCATTTCTTCTTTCTTTCTCTCTTTTTGTTTTTCGTTTATCTTCTCTCGGTGGCGAAACCGTGAATCCTCGACACCTCGACGACTCCTCGACGAAACGGCGAGGCCTCTTTCGGTGGCTCTCGGCGAGGAAGGAAAACAACGCACTGTCTATCGGTGGCTCCCCTCCAACAAGGAAAACGGCGACATATCTCTCTCTATCGGTGTCTCTTTGAGGCGTCATCTCTCTCTATCGGTGGCTGATTGCGGCGAAGATAAACGGCGACTGTTGCGGCTTTGGCGAATCGATAGGTTGTATATCTCATTCTGCATGTTTTGATTCTGATTTATTAGATTAATTTGATCTGTTTTGATTGATTTGATTAATTTGATCTAATTTGATCTGTTTTGATTGATTTGATTAATTTGATCTGGTTTGATTTATTTGATCTGTTGTGATTTCTTTATTCATCGTGGGTTTTTGTGGGAGAATATTGATCAAAATCGTTTCTTTTGGTTTTTCGATCAGGGAAGTTTCTGTGGCAGAGGATTACGAAGCTGGTGGAGGTTTGGTTGATCATGAAGATAATGATGGTTGCGTTGCTACTCATGGAAGGTCTAAAGGTTAACTTTTAAACCATTTTAATCTGCAAAATTATCTTAAAATATAAATCTTTGTAATGGTTTTGATATGCTTCTGTCTTTTGTCTTGAGGTTGTTTGATGAAGATGGTCTTAAGGTTGTTTGATCATAGTGAGACAAAGGCCTACGATCGTTGACACAGGTAAACCCCTCTCTTTGCTCTGCGCAATTAGATAAAGCATTGAATCAGGTTGAAATGAATTAACGTGTGGTCAGTGTTTGGTTTGATAATAAATTGATGTTTAAGTGGTTAGATAGAAAGGAGATTATGGTTGGCTTAGGTAATAAATACTTTTGTATGGTTAGATAGAAATGAATGGATTACATTTATGAATGTGTTGGATAAATGTCTAATCGGGCTTCTCTTCAATGCGTTGAAGCTTCTCTTCCATCTATTAAACTCTGTCCATCTCCTCTGTGTTGAATACATTTCTCACCGATGGTCTTTCCTTCCCACTTTCTCATCTCTGTTATTTTCTTTTCTCTTCCTTGAGCTTGCTTCCGAAATGGATTCTTATCCATCTTCCCATTCCTCAAAATTTGTTGACTTACTTAATAGCCAACAAAACATTTCATTTGGTAACTAAGAAGAGAGTGTCTCACTATCTTCATCACAAGCTGTTGGAACCGAAGATGGTGGAGAGACTGGTACACAGCGTAGAGAAAGGCGGAAATGGGCGACTGCGGATGATATTCTGCTGATTAGCTCGTGGCTTAACACAAGAAAAGATCCAGTGATTAGCAACGAGCAAAGATCAGGCACTTTCTGGTCAAGGGTAGCAACTTATTTTGCGGCAAGTCGTCAAGATGGTGTCTGCGAGAGAGAGAGGCTATGCATTGCAAGCAACGTTGGCACAAGATCAATGATCTTGTGTGCAAGTTCTGTGGAGCCTACGAAGCTGCAAGCAGGGAGAAGACCAGCGGTCAAAACGAGAATGATGTGCTCAAACTAGCACATCAAATATTCTACACCAACCATAAGAAGAAATTCCTCTTGGAACATGCTTGGAAAGAGCTTAGGAACGACCAGAAGTGGTGTGAGGCATTGTCTGCTAAAAACGAAGGAAGTTCTAAAAAAAGAAAGTGTGAAGACGGTAAAGATTCTTCAAGCTCTCAAGCAAATGACATGAAGCGGCCACCGGGTGTAAAGGCGTCAAAGGCCCGTGGTAAGTAGACAATGGGTGAGGAGAAATAGTTGAAGGAGTTTGAGACGATGTGGTCTATAAGACAATAAGAACTCGGCATGAAAGAACGCTTGTCTAAGATGAGACTACTCGACAGTCTGATTGCCCAAAAATAACCTCTCGTTGAGTATGAAGAGCCCTCAATAAGAAGCTGATCAATGAGCTGTTGTTGTCTTAGTTTAAGTTCCTTTGTTGTGTTCTCTTGAAGTTTAATGTTCTGTTCTCTTGAAGTTTCATGTTTATGTGGTTCTTGTTTATGATAAAAATGTATCGGATAAGTGCTTGTTAATGGTAAAAATTTGTTTTTAAAATGTGCTTGTTTATAGTTTCTTGTTCTCTGTTAAATGTGCTTGTTTATGGTTTCTGTTCTCTTATAAATGTTCTTCTTCATCTTGCAGGCTGCTTATATCTTTGGAGCAAAGAAGACAGAGGTCACGGGTTGTAAAAGCTAGAAGACAGAGGTCACGGGTTGTTGTTGTTTGTTGTCATTGTAAAGGCTAGAAGACAAAGTTATAAGTCACGGGGATGAGAGTGTGTAAAGTACACGGGTTGTTGTTGTTTGTTTGCTTGTTTCAATTTTGCATCATACACACGATTATAAATTGGTTTGTAACCAAGAATCTCAAACAATTATATCTCTTCTTTCTATCTTTAAGAAATCTAAACTCTCAAACTCTCAAACTTTCTATCTTCTTTCATTTTATATCGTAACCAAAACTCTCAAACTCTCAAACTTTCATTTTATATCGTAACCAAGAATCTCAAACAAATCAATCTGTTCTTTCTTCTCCTAACCAAAACAAAAACAATTTTCTATCTTGTAACCAAAACTCCACAACTCTCAAACTAAAACAATCATCTCATGGCATCTTCATCTGAAAACCCTTTCGAGGATTTTTTTGATGAAACTTTCGATCAATATTTTGATCAACGTTTCGATCAAGCATTTGAAAATTTGTGCAATACTCATGATCATCAAGAAGACCAAAGGAGAACAAGAAAAAAAACAGGAATTTATTGAAAGAAACCGTGAAGAAAGCAATCTTCGGTTATGGAATGATTATTTCAGTGACGCTCCTACATATCCTGAAATCTATTCCACCGACGATTTAGAATGAACAAGCCATTGTTCATGTGTATTGTTGATCGCCTCTCCAATGAAGTTCAATTCTTTCGTCAAAAGCAATACTTACCGGAAGACTTGGTCTCTCTATACTTCAAAAGTGTACAGCAGCTATTCGTGTGTTGGCATATGGTTTTGCGCTTGATGCGATCGACGAATACCTCCGGTTCGGTGCAACCACTGCTCGGTTATGTGTGGAAAATTTCGTGGAAGCAATAATAAATTTGTTCGGCGATGAGTACCTAAGAAGACCAACACCGGCTGATCTTCAGCGTCTACTTCATATTGGAGAGCTTCGTGGATTTCCCGAGATGATAGGAAGCATCGATTGTATGCATTGGGAGTGGAAGAATTGTCCGATCGCTTGGAAAGGCCAATATTCTCGTGGTTCGGGAAAACCCACAATTGTTTTAGAGGCGGTTGTTTCATATGATCTCTGGATATGACATGCGTTTTTGTGACCTCCAGGCACCTTAAATGATATTAATGTTCTTGACCGCTCACCTGTTTTTGATGACATAATAAATGGTCGAGCCCCGCAAGTGAATTTATCGGTCAACGGAACAGAGTACCATTTGACTTACTATCTCACCGATGGTGTTTATCCATTATGGACAACTTTTATCCAATCTATTCCAATTCCCCAAGGGCCGAAAGCAGTTTTAATTGCGGAACGTAAAGAAGCTGTCCGAAAAGATGTCGAGCTTGCTTTCGGAGTTTTGCAAGCTCGATTTGCCATTGTCAAAAATCCCGCCCTTTCTTGGGATAAATTCAAGATTGGAAAGATTATGAAAGCATGTATCATACTCCATAATATGATAGTAGATGACGAAAGAGATGAATACACTCAATAATATATATCTCAGATTTCCAACAAGGAGAAGGGAGCGGAAGTTCACATGTCGATCCCACCTATTCTACAGATATCCCAACTAATATCACCAATCAGATTGGTGTTCGAACAAGAATTCGTGATAGACAAGCGTATCAGCAACTGAAAAGTGATTTGGTTGAACATATATGGCGTAAATTTGGAAGTGATCAAGACAACAACTGAGCTTCGATGCCTCTTTGAAATTGTTATCGCTTATTTTACTAATATTTATTTTTACGTTTTCATGTTTCTATTTTAAAAGCTATGTTTAAAATGTTATGTTTGACTTTGTTTTATTTAATAAATAAATTTAATCATTGTTTAATATTTTATGTTTACGAAAATTTTAATATTTTTAAATTGTTATGAACCTTAATTAAGAAACCACCAATAAATCACTATAATTAAGTGTCTCTTAACAAAGTTTCTTATCTTAATTTTAACTAGAGCTGGACCAGCCCGATCGGGTGGGTGTTTTTCTTGTTTACGTAATGTAACTAAATATTTTTTACACCATTACATAATCTATAAAAAAATTATAGTAAAATGGTGACAAAAATGCATCACATAATACATATATTGCTGTTACATAATTCCACTAATAGTAAAAGTAAAATAATTAATATAGCTGTAAATGTAAATATCACGCGAATATTTTTTTTTAATTAATCGATATCATTTTTATTTACCCGATATCGAATTGGCTAGTGGTAAAGAAAATGCTAGTAGCCTTTCATTGGTCGGGTTTGATACGCGTTGGAATGAATTATTTACAACATTTGGGTTTCCAGTAAAAAAAACAACTTTTAAATTTTTTAGGAATATACTTTTGTTTTCTATAAATAATATAATATATATTTATTTTTCACGTATTTTGTATTTTTTATTATGACATTACGCATAATAATTAAAATATATATTTTTAGTTTGTTTTTAGTTTATGTGTGTGTTTTCCATAAACTAACATATATATGCGAAAATAATATTTGAGATGTTTTGATAGGTTTTTGGTCATAAATGATAACTATATTTAAATTTTCAACCCGTTATATAAGTAGTCTTAATTTTTAATTTCTCAGCCCGATATATAAATATTCGTCATGCATTTTTAGTAAAATATTTGTATTATACTTATTAAAATGAGTAATTTGTTAGAATGAATAATTGCATTTCTTGTATTTATATTATTATCAAATTAATTTTATTTTAACTTATTGACTTTAACATTTTATTATATGTAGGATTTTTATATTATTTGAACTTGTTTTTCTTTTTTTTAGAACATTTTTATCTTGTCTAAATTTTTTTCTTTACATACAAAACTTGAAGAATATTCTTTTGAAACTTTCCCTATTACAATTTTCTAATAAGAAAAATCTTAGGTGTTTTTAATTTTTTTTAATAATAATACTTAAATGTACATGTTATTAACAAATCTAATATTTCAAATCCTTACTAAAGAAAAATAATTTAAGGTAAAATTCAATTGAACGTATGTAATATCATACATAATTTAAAAATAATTTTCTAATATTATTTTAGTTATATATATCTAAAACAATATCGTCAATTAAATAGATTAGTCAAATTGGTTATTTGAAAATTTTAATTAGGTACAAATTTAGAATTATCAAGTAAAATTGATCTTTTTATATATGTTCTCATTATTAAGTTGTTATTCCTAAATACAACATATCCTTTAATTTTTTTAAATATTGTTAACTGATTTCATTAACAATAAAATTTTGAAAAATGTGATAAACATTATTTAATAGAGGATAATACCCACGAGTTTATGGAAAGAGGTGTTCTACTTTACATATTAAAGTTTATAGTATTAATGTGCATTAAGTGTAATATTTATCATGAATTTGTTGTGGAATAGATTTAGGAAAAAATTAATTTATATTTAATTTTATTAATTATTTCATTGGCATTGTATTGTCATTAAGTTGTAAGTTTTAGGGTTATTTCTTATTTGTACTTCTATTTTAATAAAGTAGATAATAAAAAAGTCATTAAAAACCAGTTAAGAGACATTTAAGGGTTTTACCAATAAACATGCTCTTAGATACAAGAAATCTATATTAACATTTCAAGATCTACAATCACAACTCGTAATGAAAAACCATTGTTCTACTAACAGGTAATATAAATTAAAGAAAGACTAAAAGGGGGCAAATGTAAAACAAAGGAATCCAAATCTGCGCAAAAGACTTTGAACATGTTAAGGAAAAAGCTTTTGTTTGCAAATCCTTCCTTTAAGTACTTGATTTAGACAGTCTAAAGAACATGAAGCAAGCTTATACCTGCGCCAATAGACTTTGTAGTACACATGAGCCGGGCAACGCTGCTCACATCCATCACAAATAGGCCGAGTGCTGCTAGTGTTTCCAAGAACTCTCACCATTAGACCATTGTAACCGAATGTGAAACCAGGCTTCATACGGACAAAGAACCCAAACATGCAATCGAGGTGTATAGTGACACAACATGTGTTGCATGTGTAGAACCATTTAGTTGAATCTAGTTCTTTCTCACGAATCTCACACCAATACTTGGCATCCACGGTTTCTCCATAGCAAAGAGTGAGAGGATGCTCATCGTGTTTGTAGCGTACCTCGCTAGGATATGTAGCGCATTGATAACACAAATCGAAGTCGCATGTGGTACAATGCAGATGAGATGGCCAACCACCTTTCTTACAAGCGTTGCATCTGACCTTGTTGCGGCGGAGCTCACATATGGGCAAACATAAGGGATGTTTGTTGTATGAATCCGACAAACACACCATTTTCGGTTCAAACATGAAGAATTTAAAAAATAGATTTCCTAAATTCTTGAGGTTAAAGAGAAATCAACATAGAAATCAAATGGAAAATGAACATCAAAAAGAGTTTATTGATCAAAGATTGTATTACATGTATGATAACAAGTGTAAACTAAATCTAAGAATTCATAAACTCTTTGTGAGAAGTGTTCTAGGTATTCCATGGAGAAGAGGAGATCTTTTCTCATAAGGAGGAGCTCCTTATTTATAGAAAAATATGTCTAGGGTTTTCTAGCCAAATGGGCCTAGTACATTGTCTAATGGGCCTTGAGGGAGGATGTAAATCCACCCCCAACAGTAAGTCCCCCCAAGTTCGTTGAGAGAGATGGAATCGATCTCTGCGAAGTTTGCGAATAGGGTTTATTAGACAATGAACTAGACACATTCATGCCTATGACGGTTTAGGCGAGTTTATTTCGAACTTGTGTCTACTAAGAAGCGAGTTTGCTTTAAACTCGTGCTTAGAGAAAGACGAGTTTACTTGACTCATGCTAAGACAGAGGCGAGTTTACTGAGAGCTCGTGCCTAGTGGAAGGAGAGCTTCTGTAAACTCATGCCTAGCCAAAGACGAGTTTTTGTAAACTCGTGTCTAACAATAAGCGAGTCTAATGCAAATTCGTGCCTAATAAAAAGCAAATTCAATTTAAACTCGTGCCCAAAATACAAGTTTACCGAACTATTGCCGACTCGAAGTCTCGTGTTGAGATCGTGAGTGCCGAGCAAGTTGTTGGCTTGTATGTTCGTCAGGCTGTGATGACGTTTGAGAAACTTTCTGTTTGTTGTTAAGAGAAACATGGCGTGTCCAGGATCAGAGTGACCGGCAAGGGCATCGTCTCGTAGAGCAGCGTCTCGTAGAGCAGCGTCTCTGGCAAGAGTGGCGGTTAACACGAGCAGCAACGCTCTGTCTTACAGAAAACATGATGATGATCAGATTAAGATTCACCAAAAGAAATAATCAAGTTTTGTGTAATCAATAAGCAAGTGGCAAAACTTGTTTTACTCAAAGCTTCACAAGTTGCATATAGTAGTAATTTATTTACAACTAAACAGTTTGCACAGGTTGCAAGCAATGAAGCAATCAAGGTTATAGAGCACTTATCTTTGATTGATGAGTGGTCAGTGGTCACGGGGTGAGAAGCTTGTGCCACTTATGGCCAATTTGTCTCGAGAGCTTGAGTGAAGAAGCAAGGTGTTGACGTCGCTGAATTTTTCCTTGAAGAAAAAAGAGCTTGATGTGAACTCGTTGGTGAGCATGAGACAACTTGCCGAACTCAAACGAACTTGCGGAGTTAAGTGGGACCACATAAGAGCAGTTCGCTCTGTGATTGGCATGTTGCCGTGATCGTTGACTTCGATCTTCAACGTATACGCATATTCTGGAGCTATGTAGCCGTAAGATCCAGCGATTGCAGACATACATTCACAAGTACCCGAGTCTTGTAAGAACTTGGCGAGACCAAAGTCAGCGACATGAGCTTCGAAGTTTGAATCGAGAAGGATGTTGTTTGACTTAACATCTCTATGAACAATCAGCGGAGAACAATCATGATGGAGATAACAGAGTCCCTTCGAAGCCTCAAGAGCGATCTTGTAACGCGTATCCCAATGCAAGTGTCCTCCTTTCTTACCGTGCAACACCTCACCGAGACTACCGTTAGGCATGTACTCATACACAAGCAGATTCGTCTCGTGGTTAGAGCAGAAACCGAGCAGCCTCACGATGTGTCTGTGTCTTATCCTCCCCAAGGTCTGAATCTCCGCGTTGAAGCCGTGATCGTGGGAAGACCCGCGGGACATCGCAGCGAGTCTTTTCACCGCGACTTGATCACCGTTAGGCATGGCGCCTTTGTAGACGATCCCAGCTTGATGATGTCTTGACGGTTATCCCATAGAGAATCTCGTCTGTGTATTCAAGAACAAGAAGAAGCTGACCGTCGTTGTGATTGCCATGTGAGAGCTCGTTTGGTGGTGATGTTTCTTCGTGGCATCTCTCCATGAGATTAGTTCACTTCAGTTCTCGTCACAGGTGATGTCGAGATGCATTCATACCACAAACTTGGTCTCAGGTTGAAGTGGTTGCAGGTAGTGCCGTGATGAAACCAAAGTAGCAAGCTTTACGAGACTCATCTTCTCCCTATCGTGGCCGGTGAGCTTCTTCGCCTCAAGTGTGGAATCCGTAACATGAGGTTTGCGAGGAGTAACAAACCGAGTAAAGACTTGATCTTGGTCGCAGAAACAAACTGCGCAGGTGATGTTAGAAGCTCTCTGAGTCAATTCGTCGAACAAGACGCGTGCTTGATTCCAAATCGAGAACTCTCACGGCGTCTCTCTTCATCTCCTTCAACATGTTCAGAAAAGCTCCTGAGGAATCTCAGAGCTGTTGATCTGTCTATCAATGGCGTCCAAGCGGTTTTGTTGGTGAGAGGAGAGGGGAGATTGTATGAAGCCGAGATCAAGCATGGGCTGAGTTCGGGGAGTGATTAGATTCGAGACGTGGCGGTGGAGACTGAAGCTGGCCCGACAAACTCGAATCGAGGTCAAACTCGTGAATGGAATAGATGTCCCCAACTAGAGGATGTCGAGGTCTTCTCTTTTATCGGATGATGAACTCGCGTGGAGGAGAAAGCTTCATCTTTTTTTTTTTTTTTCCAAGTCTAGTTTTTTCCAAGTTTGATATGCTATGAAGATTGTTCTCTTTGGCCCCCTCCTTCTAGCGCCAACTGTTTGAACCGAAAATGGTGTGTTTGTCGGATTCATACAATGAAGAATTTAAAAAATAGATTTCCTAAATTCTTGAGGTTAAAGAGAAATCAACATAGAAATCAAATGGAAAATGAACATCAAAAAGAGTTTATTGATCAAAGATTGTATTACATGTATGATAACAAGTGTAAACTAAATCTAAGAATTCATAAACTCTTTGTGAGAAGTGTTCTAGGTATTCCATGGAGAAGAGTAGATCTTTTCTCATAAGGAGGAGCTCCTTATTTATAGAAAAATATGTCTAGGGTTTTCTAGCCAAATGGGCCTAGTACATTGTCTAATGGGCCTTGAGTGAGGATGTAAATCCACCCCCAACATTTGTGACTTTTATGGGTGAAATAATCAGAAAGAGAAATACATCGAACATCTATTCGATATGCACCGCTAAACATACAAACGCAATCTTTTTCTATGCACTTGTACCAGAAACCACTGAACTTTCGAAGACAAACTGAACATATCACGTCATCATAAATTTCTTGAGACGTGTCTAAGATAAGCGAATGTTTATGCAAAGCATGGTCCAATTTTCGAGGAAGGTTGGCACATACCTCGTGGAGAGAAAAATCACATTGCATACAATTGTAGAAGTCACGTGAGTCAATAGGAAGAACACACGCCTGACATGTCTTGTCCGCATGATCTTTGTACTTCTCTAGATGATGTTCATGACAAAAATGTTCTATCAAACCAACACCGATCTTCTTGAATGGTGCAACGTTTTCACTATCGTCTGGTTCTTCAGGCTCCCATTCAACTTCTTTCTCGTTCCACACTTCTAAATGAGTCGCACATTTCGAGTGAGCTACATAAGAACAACCTTCATGGTTGCATGAATACTGAGCATACTTGTTTTCAACAGTCTTGTGGCATATCCGGCATATGACCAAATTGCATGGGAGAGGAAAGGAGTATAAGAAAGACGATGCTGATGACGTGTGATCTTAATGACTCGTGGTAAATTGATACAAGATTCATGGACAATGTAACTGCATTGAAAACAAACGTAGCTTGGATCCGATTGATTGATCAACCCACAAGCATCACATGGGACTAATAGGGGACGTGGAAAAAGAGAGAGAGAATGGTGATGGCTTTTAGGATCTGAGATAGTAAGAGAGGGGAAGTTTGAGGAGCAAGAAATATCCAGACAAAAGCTACAAATGGGACAACGATAGTAAAAGCTGGTGATGTTTGAACCACACCAAGAGCATTTATCAGTTTGGGTTTTATTATTTTTATCTATGAAAACGAGAGGATGTTGAAGATGATACGGGTGTATGAGCTTCTTTGGTTGCATGTAACAGTTCATGTGAAACTCCACATCACAGGTGGTGCAGCAGAAATAAAAATCATCTCTCCACGTAAACAATTTTCTGCAACACACAAAACAAACAGACTTAGGTTGGTCTTCAATGGTTCGAGAAGAGAGGGTGTGAGGGTTAGTCGGATGAGAGAGACGACATATAGGGCTTAGATTTTTTTTAGCATCCATTTCTTGGCAGCTTTGGTTATGATTAATGTGTTATGAGGCTCTCAAGTCACATTCCTGCATTAGTCAAAAAAAAAAAAAAAGTCACATTCCTGCATGAAGTTGATAAATATAAGAAGCAACTAATTAATGTTCTATTTTAGCAACAAAAAGAAAACTAATTAATGTTCTAAATTATACAGTGGCTTGGCTGTATCCAGCTCCACTATGATCTGTATGGTTGTATCGAGATTTTTTTTTATCAGGTTGTATCGAGATTATACAATAAATAATCGAACAATCAAAGTCAAAACCGTACACAAGAAATCTAAATAGTCATTCGAGTTACATTGTTTTTTGAAAAAAAAAAAAAAATCCACTCAAAAATCATTCGAATTACATTGTTTCGAGTTACATTGTTATAAAGTAAAATATGACTTTACCGACAATTTAACACTAAAAAATTCACTGTTTTTGTAAAGACCTTAGGGGCCAATTGTCATGCTCCCGGGTTCGACGCCAGGCGGAGAGGAACTGCCCATCCTGTCATCAAATGCGGTACTGGGTGTTGGGCCTTGTCCTCAGCCCAGGTTTAAGCCTTTCCGGGTGAAGTGGACCGCTGTCTAACCGGGCCCAGGGAATGATCCACGTAAGTGGGGAACCCTGAATTATCAAAAAAAAAAAATCCACTGTTTTCGAAATAAATAACGTTGTGTTAAGTTTTGAGCTTAACAGTAAAAATACGAGTTGACAAAAAAATTAAGTTTTGAGCTTAACAGTAAAAATAAGAGTTGACAAAAAAAAACAGTAAAAATACGAAATAAAATTGTTTAAACCATCAAAAAATCGTTTCAAGATGAATGATAAACCACGGGGTGGACGTTCGAGTATCCATTTGAATTCGGTTCAGATCTATTTGGGTTTCGGGTTTTTGGAGTTAAAGATTTTAACCACATTTGGGTATTTCTAAATTGCGGTTCGGGTTCGGTTCGGATCTTTGCAGGTTCGGTTCGGGTTCGGATAACCCATTTAAATGATTTTTAAAATTTTAAAATTCAATATATACTTTAAGTTTCTCAAATATATTAATAAAATATCACATATAAATTTGAATAACATATGTTAAAATACCTAAACTTAACATATAAATTGGTTTGGTTTCAATATTTTGATAGAGAATCAATAGATATTTCAAGTATTTTTGGTGTTTTGAGTATATTTTAGCTATTTTAGACATTTATTTTTCACTATTTGTATATATTTTCAAATATTTTAGACAATTGAAAAGTATCTTATATATTTTGGATGTTTTTATTATACATTAAATCTAAAAATAATTAATATATTTAGGTATATAAATCTATTTCAGATATATTCGGGTACCCGAAATACTTCGGTTCAGGTCGGGTTCGGATTCAGTTATTTAAATATCAAAATTTTGAACCCGTTAGAATATTTAATCAATTTCGATTCGAATTCAGTACTACTTTTTCGGATCGGATCGGTTCAGTTCTTCGGATTCAGTTTTTTTGCCGAAGCCTTATATAAACCCATAAATAAATAAAGTTGCAAGTTCTACAAATTGCATGTGAGAACAATACGACAGCTTTCAGATCTGACAACAGCTATCACGATGATTATTAATCATATAGAGAGTAATAATTATAAAAATGTTTACCCTTGTTTATTTTAGCCGGCCTCGATCTGACAATGAATATAATAGAAAAATAAATCATACGATAATCTCTTTAGACTCTAGAGATTAAGGCACATAATCTTTGTGACAAAAAAAAAAAGCCCCATAATCTAATAATTTCAACATATCCATGTATTATTAAAAGAGAAGCAATTTTTAAGATTAACCTTACATTGGTAAATTAATAACAATTTTGTCATTTTGGCTGATGTGGCAAGCTCACAGCCTTCCTCAATCATCTTAATTGTTAGACCTTTAAGTACTAGAGGATTTACAATAATTGCCATTGGTACTTTATATTACATATTTTGTTACTACATTATAACATAAGCCAATTAATAGTTGGTAATCGTTTCTTAGAAAAGCTTGATTGCAAAACAAGGTGCTCATGTCGTAGCCATCAACTTTTCACAAACCTTTAACATTTTTCAGAGAACAGAAAAATAGAACTTTTTCTCTTTATTATTTTCTGAAAAAAAAAAATAAATCATTATACGTTTCTTCTGGCTCTAAGAACTAATGTGGATGTCTTGCCACGGATTGATGTTGTTCGTTGCTGTCTTCCTCATCCTGCTTTAGTCACCAAGTTCTCTGATTAGTTCTCCTAGTCAGAGGTGTGCTATTGAAAAAGGCATTCTCTTTAGGCACCCGATTAATATGAACTTTTTAGGGTCCCAAATTTTAAAATAGTATTTAATCTAGTGGTTTAAACTTATTTTTTTAAAAAACCCTTTCCACTTAGTAGACTAACTAACCTTCTGAATTCATGTATTTTTTTCCTATATGACATAATATAGCATAAACTTATTTTTTTACATTGTTAAACTTGTGTATTTGGTGAAAATGATATATCATATTGCAAAATTGTTTTCATTATAGTTGTAAATAAGTTTATTTTTAAAATTTATCTTAGGGCCTTAAAACTCTTCTCACGGCACTGCTCCCAGTTATGTCATCAACCCTTCCAAAGTCAAGACAAGTTTCTTCAAAACCCAGGTTTGATTTTCCTCAATCCTCAAGTAAATCTAGAAACTTTGAGCTTCATCAACTTATAAATCGGAGAAAGTGCGTGTTTTATATGTAGGAATTTTGGTATAACATTCAGGGCATCATAGAAATTTAATCTTTTTTATATTCAGGGCATTTTCTACGTCTTTGCAGTGCTTGAATAATACTGAGCACAAAGTTTACGAAAGACACTGTTTTGAAGCCTTCAACGAAAATGAACTTTCCTAACATATCACATCTTCAACACAAAAATGGCAAGAACAAATCAAGAACAAGAAGACTCTGGAACGCCTCAGGACGATCAGAAACTCGAGATTCAAAAAGCTTAACCTTACATTGGTAAAAGAGAAGCAATTTTTAAGATTAACCTTACATTGGTAAATTAATAACAATTTTGCCATTTTGGCTGATGTGGCAAGCTCACAGCCTTCCTCAATCATCTTAATTGTTAGACCTTTAAGTACTAGAGGATTTTCAATAATTGCCATTGGTACTTTATATTACATATTTTGTTAATACATTATAACATAAGCCAATTAATAGTTGGTAATCGTTTCTTAGAAAAGCTTGATTGCAAAACAAGGTGCTCATGTCGTAGCCATCAATTTTTCACGAACCTTTAACATTTTTCAGAGAACAGAAAAATAGAACTTTTCCTCTTTATTATTTTCTGAAAAAAAAAAGTAAATCATTATACGTTTCTTCTGGCTCTAAGAACTAATGTGGATGTCTTGCCACGGATTGATGTTGTTCGTTGCTGTCTTCCTCATCCTGCTTTAGTCACCAAGTTCTCTGATTAGTTCTCCCAGTCAGAGGCGTGCTATTGAAAAAGGCAATCTCTTTAGGCACCCGATTAATATGAACTTTTTAGGGTCCCAAAATTTAAAATAGTATTTAATCTAGTGGTTTAAACTTATTTTTTTTTAAAACCCTTTCCACTTAGTAGACTAACTAACCTTCTGAATTCATGTATTTTTTTCCTATATGACATAATATAGCATAAACTTATTTTTTTACATTGTTAAACTTGTGTATTTGGTGAAAATGATATATCATATTGCAAAATTGTTTTCATTATAGTTGTAAATAAGTTTATTTTTAAAATTTATCTTAGGGCCTTAAAACTCTTCTCACGGCACTGCTCCCAGTTATGTCATCAACCCTTCCAAAGTCAAGACAAGTTTCTTCAAAACCCAGGTTTGATTTTCCTCAATCCTCAAGTAAATCTAGAAACTTTGAGCTTCCTCAACTTATAAATCGGAGAAAGTGCGTGTTTTATATGTAGGAATTTTGGTATAACATTCAGGGCATCATAGAAATTTAATCTTTTTTATATTCAGGGCATTTTCTACGTCTTTGCAGTGCTTGAATAATACTGAGCACAAAGTTTACGAAAGACACTGTTTTGAAGCCTTCAACGAAAATGAACTTTCCTAACATATCACATCTTCAACACAAAAATGGCAAGAACAAATCAAGAACAAGAAGACTCTGGAACGCCTCAGGACGATCAGAAACTCGAGATTCAAAAAGCTTAACCTTACATTGGTAAAAGAGAAGCAATTTTTAAGATTAACCTTACATTGGTAAATTAATAACAATTTTGCCACTTAGGCTGATGTGGCAAGCTCACAGCCTTCCTCAATCATCTTAATTGTTAGACCTTTAAGTACTAGAGGATTTACAATAATTGCCATTGGTACTTTATATTACATATTTTGTTACTACATTATAACATAAGCCAATTAATAGTTGGTAATCGTTTCTTAGAAAAGCTTGATTGCAAAACAAGGTGCTCATGTCGTAGCCATCAACTTTTCACGAACCTTTAACATTTTTCAGAGAACAGAAAAATAGAACTTTTCCTCTTTATTATTTTCTGAAAAAAAAAAAGTAAATCATTATACGTTTCTTCTGGCTCTAAGAACTAATGTGGATGTCTTTACACGGATTGATGTTGTTCGTTGCTGTCTTCCTCATCCTGCTTTAGTCACCAAGTTCTTTGATTAGTTCTCCCAGTCAGAGGCGTGCTATTGAAAAAGGCATTCTCTTTAGGCACCCGATTAATATGAACTTTTTAGGGTCCCAAAATTTAAAGTAGTATTTAATCTAGTGGTTTAAACTTATTTTTTTTTTAAACCCTTTCCACTTAGTAGACTAACTAACCTTCTGAATTCATGTATTTTTTTCCTATATGACATAATATAGCATAAACTTATTTTTTTACATTGTTAAACTTGTGTATTTGGTGAAAATGATATATCATATTGCAAAATTGTTTTCATTATAGTTGTAAATAAGTTTATTTTTAAAATTTATCTTAGGGCCTTAAAACTCTTCTCACGGGACTGCTCCCAATTATGTCATCAACCCTTCCAAAGTCAAGACAAGTTTCTTCAAAACCCAGGTTTGATTTTCCTCAATCCTCAAGTAAATCTAGAAACTTAGAGCTTCATCAGCTTATAAATCGGAGAAAGTGTGTGTTTTATATGTAGGAATTTTGGTATAACATTCAGGGCATCATAGAAATTTAATCTTTTTTTTATTCAGGGCATTCTCTACGTCTTTGCAGTGCTTGAATAATACTGAGCACAAAGTTTACGAAAGACACTGTTTTGAAGCCTTCAACGAAAATGAACTTTCCTAACATATCACATCTTCAACACA
This sequence comes from Brassica napus, assembly GCF_020379485.1. Taxonomy (NCBI): domain Eukaryota; kingdom Viridiplantae; phylum Streptophyta; class Magnoliopsida; order Brassicales; family Brassicaceae; genus Brassica; species Brassica napus. The sequence continues at coordinate 45,234,326 of NC_063445.1, forward strand.
AAAATGGCAAGAACAAATCAAGAACAAGAAGACTCTGGAACGCCTCAGGACGATCAGAAACTCGAGATTCACAAAGCTTTCCCCGATTTTTGTATACGCACATGAATCTGTCCATCTTTATGTGTCACTTCAGATTCTTCCAAACTGTAACATATTTGTGTACAGAGAGCCATTTCGAGACACTGAAAAGCTTTGTCCATCTTCTGCTGTGTACCTTACCAAACACAACATTCTTCTCTGACATGAACCCGTCAAGCGCACTCTGCAAATCAGATTGCGGTTCTTCCAAGCCAAGAAACTGAGAGCAGTTCCAGAGATTGAAGACGTCATATAAACCTTGTGGAGTAACTTCCATGACACAAAATCATAACCCTCCAAGCTTGCCAAACTCAAACCGGAGTAATCAATCCCAACACTGCGTTGAGAAGACAGGACATTGAGAAAAAGCCTCATCATGGAAAGACTTTTTTTTTGTTCAAAAAGACTCATCATCATACGAGATTACTTCAGTAAGGCGACTCAATGCAGCAATTACTATCTCAAAGCCTTGAGCCTAAATAAGTAAAAAAAAATCAAAACTTACGAAAACCTCAACAGTATTCAAGTGAAATCTGTAAAGAGAGACAAAGAGAGGGGATCTCTGTACCTTTTCAGTGTCGGATAACTTCTCAGCATGAATATACTGAAAGTCCACGAGCGGAACTGCACTTGAGCTACGACATTGAAGACCACAGCAGTTTCCTTCTGAAATCCATGAGGTTGGTACACATGTCTATTATTAAGAACACACGATCGAGCATGGTCCAAAGTGAATTCCCACTTCCTTTCTCTAATTCTCTCAATCTTTATTTCTTTCGCTACAGTCAATTTGAATTTGGTGTAAGCATTACCTCTTTCCCTGCAATCATAAACACTTCAAAATGTAAACAATATGTATTATGCTATTTATTTTGTCACATTTTCTATTCTATATGCTAATGTAGAATGGAAATAGATCTTATTGGCATTTCAGATTTGGATTTAGTTTATGGAAGATTGGGGTTGACATTCGATTAGGGTTTATATTTCTATGTAGGGCTTAGAGATAAATGGCAAGGGTTTAGTTTATGAAAGATTGAAGTTGACATTGAGTTAGGGTATATACTTCCATGTAGGGTTTAGTAAATTAAGATTGAGATGGGATTAGGGTTATATTTTCGTGTAGGGTTTAGTGATTACCTTCTTCCCTGTAATCATAGATACCTCAAAATTTGAACAAAATATATGTAATGTGCTATATCGTTTGTTACATTTTCTATTATATATGATCATATAGAATGGAAATGCATGTTACTTACATTTCGAAATTTGGATTTAGTTTATGAAAGATTGAGGTTGATATTGGATTAATGTTTATATTTCCATGTAGGGTTTGTGATTAGTGGCTAGGGGTTAGTTTATGAAAGATTGGAGTTGACATTGGATTAGGATTTATATTCCCGCATAGGGTTTAGTGAATAGTTGATAGGGTTTAATTTATGTATGATTGTGGTTGACATTTAGTTAGGGTATATGGAAGATTGGGGTTGACATTCGATTAGGGTTTATATTTCTATGTAGGGCTTAGAGATAAGTGGCTACGGTTTAGTTTATGAAAGATTAGGGTTGACAATGAGTTAGGGTATATACTTCCATGTAGGGTTTAGTAAATTAAGATTGAGATGAGATTAGAGTTATATTTCCGTGTAGGGTTTAGTGAATAGTTGATAGGGTTTAATTTATGTAAGATTGTGGTTGACATTTAGTTAGGGTATACGGAAGATTGGTTCTATTATCAATTATTTTGTTCTATTATCAATTGCTCTGATACCAGTTTTATTTATTTTCTTTTTGTTGATTTGTTTACAAAGTTCTCAATTTATTTTGACTTTATTTATTTGCTGGATTAAAAACAAACTTATGATGACAAGGTTGTGATTAATACTTACTTTTATTGATCTTGATGTTACAATCTTTGGTTACAAAGTTACTGATAGAACTTAGAATTTTACAAAATTTATAGAGAGAAGGGAGAGCGATTTTTAGAGTGAGAAAGAGCTTGGCGAAAATTGCTCCTCCTTCGTTCTTCCTCATGGGTTCCTTTTATAGGCGAAGGTTGTGTATTGATTGGTTGCCACATGTCATCTTCTGATTGTGCCGACACTCTGCTTGTTACGTGTCGTCTTTTGATTGTGCCGACACTTTGTTGCTACGTGTCAAGTCTTGGTTGACTGATGGGGTCAGGTGGGTCCCCTGCTTATCTCATGTGGGTCCCTTGATGGTGATGTCTTGGATGTTTATACAGATATACTCTGTATAATTATTTTGCACCTGTTACAAATATAGAAAGTTGAAAAGAAAATAATTTACAGAGTCTACTATGATATTTTTTAGAACAAAATTCAAAATTTAGGCTATGGACATATTACTAGATTTTTTTTTTTTTTTTGATCATTCTTCGAAGGGGTCTTGTGCTAGAGGTCCGCCGAACGGGTCGTTGGTATCGTTGTTAGTGTCCTCTTCTTCGGAGCTTGAGCCCATCAATTGATCGATGAGTTGTGCCAGTTTTTCTTTCTTTGATTGCGTAGATCTTTTTTGGCTTGAAGAAGATGTAGTTGAAGTAGCAGGACTTGATTTCTTCTAAGAAGGTTGTTGTATCTGACTTGGTAAGAGTAGGGGAACTGTTTTTGAAACCGATTGGACAACTTGTTTTGCTTGCTTGATGGTGTCAAAGTATTTCTGGATATTTAAATAGCTACATCGGTCTTGATTATATTTTTCCCACCATTTTACCCTAAATTCTCTGACAAGAGAATAGGGCATATCTTGAAGATGTAGGGCTAGTTGGAAGTGCCATGAGCATATCCAGGGAATGCCCATATCGATGTGAAAGAAAATCTTGTTTAAGGGTCCGATTGGTTGATCTGGAATATGCTTCTTGTAAACCTCGAAAGAGGTCTTGAGTAAGTTGGTTGGGTAAATTGCGTCTGATGGTCCAAACCAGTACCACCATTCTGCAAACCACCCGGGTATTGCTTTTGAACAATTTTGGTCAAAGCTGAAGAACCAGGAGTGGTCGTAGGGTCTGATGAAGAATGCCCTGAAAAAGGCATTTTGATAGTCGGTATAGGTATATCCTTGAATATGAAAACCTGGGGTAACAAAGGGTTTTGTTGTGTGATGGTGGATAAACCCTAGGTCTTTGGATTGGTGAATGTTGAGGATTTTACATGTTGAGTAGGCAATGGTATTTTTGTCTTTTTGGTCTGGGTAATGGGTTACTTCGATAGATCTAGAGTCTACTAGGATAAACTCATAGAAGGTGTGGTTTTTGGTTATATTATCGGTTGGATAAGGACAGTCTGGGTAAAAGGTTCTGTTTACAAAGGCTTTTAGTTGAGGTAAGGTTATTGGTTTGGTGAATTGAGTAGTCATCAGGTGCTGTTTTTGGGGTTTGACATAATAGGTCGATTTGGTAGGGGTTTCGGGCTCTTTGGTTGTTGGGACAGTCGCTTTTGAGGTAGATCCTTCTGTGGCTGATTTTGTATAAGATAGCGGTGGATATTCCGCTAATGCTGAATATGGATTTGGTGTAAGTGTTTGCCCTTGCAAATGTGGTTGATTCTTGACATAATCTGATGTCGTCATCGGATTTTTGTTTTTTTGTTCAGCCATCTTGATTAGTTTTTCCCTGCAAGTATTCTCTTGTTAAGAAATCAGGTAAAGAGTTGTTTTCTACTTTGATATATTGTATATCAAAGTCAAAGGCGGATAATATAGCTTGCCATCTTGCGAAGATTTGTTTGGATACGAGATTCTTTACATCTTTTTGTAATATTTCTTTTGCCAATTTGCAATCGACTCTTAGTAAGAATTTTTTATTAATTAAATCGTCTTGGAATTTAGATATACAGTTGACTATGGCGAGGACTTATTTTTTAACAGTTGAATAATGTTTTTGAGGTCCTAACCAGATTCCTGAATGGAATCGGATTATTGACTTTGTTTTAGCTGCAGGTAATTTTAGCTTGAGTATTCCTCCATATCCTATTTCTGATGCGTCAGTTTCGACGATCATATCTGCCTCAGGATTTGGAAGTGCCAAACAAGGAAGAGTTTTGACTTTTTCTTTTACTTGTTTACGAGTAAAGTATGTTGATTAGTCCAAGGTTTTGGATTCTTTTGAAGTCTTTGAAATAAAGGTTGAATAGATTTTCTTAGATCTGGTAGGAAGTCTGAAACATAGTTTAGACATCCTAAAAATCTTTGTAATTGAGTTTTTTCCCTTAATTCGTCAGAGAATTTATTTGCAAATTCAATGGATCTTGCTATTGGTGTAATAGTTCCTTGGTATATAGTATGTCCTAGAAATTTTATTTTTGTTTGGAATAATGACATTTTCTTAGCAGATACTACTAATCCATGTTTTTTTATTATATTGAGAAACGTGTTGATATGGCTTATGTGTTGGTCTATTGATGTTGAATATACTAGAACATCATCTATATATACTATTGTGAATTTAGAATAATCATTGAATATGTTATTCATTATATTTTGGAATTCACTTGGTGCATTTTTAAGACCAAATGGCATTACGTTCCATTCGTAATGACCAAAGGGTACAGTGAATGTTGTTTTATACTTATCTTTTTCTGAAATTTGGATTTGCCAAAATCCACTTTTCATATCGAATTTTGAATAGATTTTTGCATTATATAGTCTTTTTAATAAATCTCTTTTATTGGGTATTGGATATCTGATCCATTGTAGTACACCGTTTAGCGGTTTATAATTGATTACTAATCGTGGTACTTCACGTTCTATTTCTGCTTGGTTGTTTACATAAAAGGCTGCGCAACTCCAAGGGGATTTGGAAGGCGTTATCAATTTTTTATCTAATAATTCTTTTATTTCCTTTTTACAGGTTTCTAATAAATCTTTATTCATCTGGATAGGTCTCGCTTTTGTTGGTATATTTCTTTCGTTGAATTCTTTTATATATGGTAGTTCTACCATGTGTTGTTTTCTTTGCCAAAAGGCATTTGGTAGCTCAAAGCATACTTGTTTTATCAAGTTGTTTTTTATTTCTTTTATTTTACTTATTGTGTATGCATTTTGAGTTGTTCCTCTATTTTTTTGTATGTTATTTCTTCTTGTAAGTATTGAATATGATTTTGTTTATCTTTGATTAAATTGATCATTTTTCCTATTGTATTTTTTTGTAGGTTCAATATTTCTTTTGTTTTCATAGGTGATAAAAATTCGAACGTTAATTTGGTTCCCATTATTTTCGTTGTTACTCCTATCTCATTTACTTTAAATGGATATATTTGCGTAAAAAATGGAGTTCCAAGAATTAACTCTTGTGATACGTTTTTAACCATTATGAATTGATTTTTAAAACAATAGCCTTGATTACATATTTTAGCGCTTGGTAATTTATATTGAACTTTTAAGTTGGTGCCGTTAGCTCCACTTAGACGTTCAGTTGTTTTTTCATAATATTTAGTTGGTATAATTCCTTCTCGGATGCAGTTATAGTCTGCTCCTGTGTCCATTAAAGCTATTACATTTATTTTGAAGTTGTTATTGATATGTAAAGTTATTTTTGTATACCATTTTTGGTAATTTATTTTCTTGATCATTTGTATATATTCTGTGTCATCTTCGTTTGGTTCGCTTATTACTATTCCCTTTAGTTTGTCTAAAGATGTATTTTGATTACTTGTGGATGGTTCAATATTAGTGTCGTTTGGTTTATTGTAATTATTTTCTATTATTGCCAGTCTTGCATCCATATGAAATTGACTTAGTTCTTGTCGGTTAACTATTATTTGTAATTCTTTTATTTGACTTTTTATTTTTTTAACCTCGGTTTGTAATTCTCCTGTTGTTACTTGTCTAAACAAACTTTGGGTTGAATATTTTTCGAATATTTTGTTTAAAGTATAAGTATCTGGGGTTAGTAATTCACTTTCTCTACAAATTATTTCTTTCAGTTTTATTAAATAATCTCTTTTGATATCAGGGTTGTCAATTTTATCGATTATTTCTAATAAGAATTGTTTATCGTTGTCCTTTGTAATGACATTAATTAACTTGCAGTTGCATAAGTTGTCAGATAACTCTGGTGGTTCTTCTGAAGAATTGCTTATGTTGTCTATCTCATTTTCTGAGGTTTCGTTACTTGATTCGTTGGACGATTCTGATTCTGATATTAATAATTTCATTAATTTTTCTTGAATATCAGGTTGATCCTGAAATATTTCGTTGATTTTTCTTTTCATTTTGCATTCTGAGGACTTGTGTCCTGGCCTTTTACAATTCCAACATAAAATTTTTCGTTTATCGTTTGGTTTATAAGATTTTTTATTTTTCGAATAATATTGATCATTAGGTTTTTTATTGAATTTATTTTGATTATTATATTTTTTATAATATCTTCTATATTTTCCTTGATTATTTTTATATTTAATCCTTTTAATTCTTGATGGGGGATTGAGTTGATTATATCCATATTGTTCACAAAATGATCTCATATTACTTTTAAATTGGAATTTTTCATTTCTCCTTTTATCTTTGTGTTCTTGACATATTGTTAATCCTTCTTTTTTGATAAATGCGAATGATTGTCCATAAGTTATTGAATTCCAGGGGAGTGGCTGTCCTCCTGAGTATTCTTTTAATTTATTTGTTACTCTTTCTGCGAAATATGTTGGTAATCCTGCTATAAATCTTTCTTTCCAAAAGGCTTGAGTACAGTCATTTCTTTGAAATATGTTTGTTACAAATACATCTTTATACCATTTGAAATCTCCCAATGTCGGACATCTCAAATTAGTTAAGATTATTTTTTTACTTTCTAATTCTTCTTTTGGATTTTCTATAAAGTGCATAGTTATAGTATGAATTAATACTTCTACCGCGTTTTGTGTTTCTACTTGTTCTAAATTTCCTTCAGGATTTTCTATTGTTCTTGTTTCAGTATGATTGATAATTGATTCTCGGGTAACGCTGTCTAGTGAGTTATCCCACCAGTATCTCAGTGCTCCGTTGAATCCTACTACTAATAGGACACATGATTGCTTATCATCATTTCCCTTTGCTTTATAGGCCATAGCGGTAATTCTCATTTCTTGTAATAAATTCATTATTTCGTATTCTGATCTTCCATCAATATTCCATTCATATATCCCGACTCCGGAATACATATTTGCGGAGTATTTATGGTGTTCTTCGAATAATAGGTCTGGTGGAGTATGTCTCTTATAATATGGTTTTGTTGATTTATTATTTTTTATTCGATTGATTACAAGTTCGTCTTCGGTTATTATAGTTGAAGTTGACTCGTTGTCTCCTTCATCTATAATATTTATATTCTTGCCCCTGTCTAATTTGTCTAGTCTAGCTGCGATTGTCGTTAAAATAGGATTGTCTGGTAATTTTACTTGCATGCCCATTGGTTTAAATATTGGTGGAGTTATGGATGAAAAGGGATGTTGATCTTGTTTATTGGTCTCGTTATTATTTATTGTTATATCTATTTCATTTATTTGTATAGATATTGTGTGTAATATCTGGCTTTGATAATTGTTTTGCTGATATGTAGATTTTATATCTTGCATATGAACTGGATCTTTATCATCTTTATTTGCTCCGGTCTTAAACGGGGTTGCAATAACTTGTCTATTTGCAGTGTTTATTTTCAAATCCTTTAGAGGTGAATGGATTGATCTTATTTTGTTTCCATCCGTTTGTTCCCAAACTTGGCTTAGTGTTGAATTTACATTAATTGATTTGAATGGATAATTTAATTTATTTGTGTTTGCATAATCTTCAAACCATTTAAAAAATGGAATGTCCGTTTCTTTAGATTTCATAAAATTGTACCAATTTTCTCGATATAATATAGTTTCTTCCTTAGGAAAGGTATTAAAATATCATTTCCTTTTTTCCTCATTTTGTTTTGAATAAAAGTCTTCTTTTATGTATTGTTTATTTATTTCGTATGGTTTGGTTATAACGTTTATTGATTTAAAGTCTGATAAAGTTGGTGAAGTTGGATACATATCTTGATGAGGCTCGGCTATTGGAGCTTTGAATTTAATTGGTTCTTCTTGCCTAACATTTTGATTTACGCTTTCTGTTTCTGAGTTTGTACTGGATTGACCAGTGCGATATTCAGAAAATGAAGCTCTCGAGTGGTATGGACTTATTCTGGGTGGTAACGGATCTCTATAAGATCTGAATTGTAACAATATTTTTCCGTCTCTTTGTTCAATTATTTTTGATATATTTTTATGTTCAATGTTTCTGGGAGGTTGCGTAATTTCAATTTTCCATTGATCTGGTATAGTTATTTTATCCCAGTTCAGTTGTTTAGGTGTGTATGTAGCCGTTGGAGTGTCTTTGCTATGAACGGCCAAAATTGTTGTTTCACCTTTATTGTCTTGTAGTAAACATCTTGGGTTGAATTCTGAAATTGATTGTTTAAAATATACTCTATAGAGTAATAAATATCCATGTCTTTCGTTTTGAAATTTAATTTCAGGTAAATGAACATTTAAGGTCAGAGTGTTGAGTATAGTTGGGTCGTGTAGACTAACTTGAAAATTAGGAGCGCAATTAAAATATACGGCTCCATTGCATAGATTTGATTGGACTGCTCCAAGGAGTGAATCTTCGAATTTTAATAAAATCTTGTCTCTTAATAACATAAGGATGGGTGAATCAATTCATGTTCTTAATAATGGTTTTATAGCTACTTGAATTAATCCGAAATGAATGTAGTTGAATCCTTTTTGTTTATATTTCTCCAAAGCTAATGAGGATAATAATTTGATTTCTTCAAACTCGTTTTGTAAAGACAAAGTTTGTTCATGTTCTTTTATTGAATATAAGCCGTTTTGAAATCAAACGTTCCTATTTGATATATATTCTCAGGGTTAATATGCGGTAATTGATTCTTTGATATTTCTTGATTAAAGGTCGTTGTCTTAGTCATTATTTCTCTGGAATTAATAGTTGAATAAGACGCTGAGGTCGACGCGGTTCTTGGTTTAAAGAATTTTCTAATCGAAGATGCCATGATTTGAATCCGATTTTAAACTCATAAAATTTTACTAACCGTGTAATTCGACTCAACTGCTGGCTTGCCAACGGTCTTACTGCCTTCTTTGGACTTGCTGCCAGGAACACCTACAGTGACAGAGTTTTACTTAGACGGTGAGGTCGTTTTAACGGGTTTAAAATAGATTAAAGTCAGATATCCTGATGGTCAAATTCTTTAGACCATTTTGCATCGTTTTAGCATCTGATACCAGTTTTATTTACTTTCTTTTTGTTGATTTGTTTACAAAGTTCTCAATTTATTTTGATTTTATTTATTTGCTGGATTAAAAACAAACTTATGATGACAAGGTTGTGATTAATACTTACTTTTATTGATCTTGATGTTACAATCTTTGGTTACAAAGTTGCTGATAGAACTTAGAATTTTACAAAATTTCTAGAGAGAAGGGAGAGCGATTTTTAGAGTGAGAAAGAGCTTGGCGAAAATTGCTCCTCCTTCATTCTTCCTCATGGGTTCTTTTTATAGGCGAAGGTTGCGTATTGATTGGTTGCCACGTGTCGTCTTCTGATTGTGCTGACACTATGCTTGTTACGTGTCGTCTTCTGATTGTGCCGACACTTTGTTGCTATGTGTCAAGTCTTGGTTGACTGATGGGGTCAGGTGGGTCCCATGCTTGTCTCATGTGGGTCCCTTGATGGTGATGTCTTGGATGTTTATACATATATACTCTGTATAATTATTTTGCACTTGTTACAAATATATAAAGTTGAAAAGAAAATAATTTACAGAGTCTACTAGGATATTTTTTAGAACAAAATTCAAAATTTAGGCTATGGACATATTAATAGATTTTTTTTTTTTTAATCATTCTTCGAATCAATAGATATTTCAAGTATTTTTGGTGTTTTGAGTATATTTTAACTATTTTAGACATTTACTTTTCACTATTTGTATATATTTTCAAATATTTTAGACAATTTAAAAGTATCTTATATATTTTGGATGTTTTTATTATACATTAAATCTAAAAATAATTAATATATTTAGGTATATAAATCTTTTTCGGATATATTCGGGTACTCGAAATACTTCGGTTCAGGTCGGGTTCGGATTCAGTTCTTTAAATAACAAAATTTTGAACCCGTTCGAATATTTAATCAATTTCGATTCGAATTCAGTACTACTTTTTCGGATCGGATCGGTTCGGTTCTTCGGATTCAGTTTTTTTGCCCAAGCCTTATATAAACCCATAAATAAATAAAAGTTGCAAGTTCTACATATTGCATGTGAGAACAATACGACAGCTTTCAGATCTGACAACAGCTATCACGATGATTATTAATCATATAGAGAGTAATAATTATAAAAATGCTTACCCTTGTTTATTTTAGCCGGCCTCGATCTGACAATGAATATAATAGAAAAATAAATCATACGATAATCTCTTTAGACTTTAGAGATTAAGGCCCATAATCTTTGTGACAAAAAAAAGAGGCCCATAATCTAATAATTTCAACATATCCATGTCCTTGTATTATTAAAAGAGAAGCAATTTTTAAGATTAACCTTACATTGGTAAATTAATAACAATTTTGCCATTTTGGCTGATGTGGCAAGCTCACAGCTTTCCTCAATCATCTTAATTGTTAGACCTTTAAGTACTAGAGGATTTACAATAATTGCTATTGGTACTTTATATTACATATTTTGTTAATACATTATAACATAAGCCAATTAATAGTTGGTAATCGTTTCTTAGAAAAGCTTGATTGCAAAACAATGTGCTCATGTCGTAGTCATCAACTTTTCACGAACCTTTAACATTTTTCAGAGAACAGAAAAATAGAACTTTTCCTCTTCATTATTTTCTGAAAAAAAAGGTAAATCATTATACGTTTCTTCTGGCTCTAAGAACTAATGTGGATGTCTTGCCGCGGATTGATGTTGTTCGTTGCTGTCTTCCTCATCCTGCTTTAGTCGCCAAGTTCTCTGATTAGTTCTCCCAGTCAGAGGCGTGCTATTGAAAAAGGCATTTTCTTTAGGCACCCGATTGATATGAACTTTTTAGGGTCCCAAAATTTAAAGTAGTATTTAATCTAGTAGTTTAAACTTTTTTTTTTTAACCCTTTCCACTTAGTAGACTAACTAACCTTCTGAATTCATGTATTTTTTTCCAATATGACATAATATAGCATAAACTTATTTTTTTACATTGTTAAACTTGTGTATTTGGTGAAAATGATATATCATATTGCAAAATTGTTTTCATTATAGTTGTAAATAAGTTTATTTTTAAAATTTATCTTAGGGCCTTAAAACTCTTCTCACGGCACTGCTCCCAGTTATGTCATCAACCCTTCCAAAGTCAAGACAAGTTTCTTCAAAACCCAGGTTTGATTTTCCTCAATCCTCAAGTAAATCTAGAAACTTTGAGCTTCATCAACTTATAAATCGGAGAAAGTGCGTGTTTTATATGTAGGAATTTTGGTATAACATTCAGGGCATCATAGAAATTTAATCTTTTTTTATATTCAGGGCATTCTCTACGTCTTTGCAGTGTGAATAATACTGAGCACAAAGTTTACGAAAGACACTGTTTTGAAGCCTTCAACGAAAATGAACTTTCCTAACATATCACATCTTCAACACAAAAATGGCAAGAACAAATCAAGAACAAGAAGACTCTGGAACGCCTCAGGACGATCAGAAACTCGAGATTCACAAAGCTTAACCTTACATTGGTAAAAGAGAAGCAATTTTTAAGATTAACCTTACATTGGTAAATTAATAACAATTTTGCCATTTTGGCTGATGTGGCAAGCTCACAGCCTTCCTCAATCATCCTAATTGTTAGACCTTTAAGTACTAGAGGATTTACAATAATTGCCATTGATACTTTATATTACATATTTTGTTAATACATTATAACATAAGCCAATTAATAGTTGGTAATCGTTTCTTAGAAAAGCTTGATTGCAAAACAAGGTGCTCATGTCGTAGCCATCAACTTTTCACGAACCTTTAACATTTTTCAGAGAACAGAAAAATAGAACTTTTCCTCTTTATTATTTTCTGAAAAAAAAAGTAAATCATTATACGTTTCTTCTGGCTCTAAGAACTAATGTGGATGTCTTGCCGCGGATTGATGTTGTTCGTTGTTGTCTTCCTCATCCTGCTTTAGTCACCAAGTTCTCTGATTAGTTCTCCCAGTCAGAGGCGTGCTATTGAAAAAGGCATTCTCTTTAGGCACCCGATTAATATGAACTTTTTAGGGTCCCAAAATTTAAAATAGTATTTAATCTAGTGGTTTAAACTTATTTTTTTTTAAAACCCTTTCCACTTAGTAGACTAACTAACCTTCTGAATTCATGTATTTTTTTCCTATATGACATAATATAGCATAAACTTATTTTTTTACATTGTTAAACTTGTGTATTTGGTGAAAATGAAATATCATATTGCAAAATTGTTTTCATTATAGTTGTAAATAAGTTTATTTTAAAAAATTTATCTTAGGGCCTTAAAACTCTTCTCACGGCACTGCTCCCAGTTATGTCATCAACCCTTCCAAAGTCAAGACAAGTTTCTTCAAAACCCAGGTTTGATTTTCCTCAATCCTTAAGTAAATCTAGAAACTTTGAGCTTCATCATCTTATAAATCGGAGAAAGTGTGTGTTTTATATGTAGGAATTTTGGTATAACATTCAGGGCATCATAGAAATTTAATCTTTTTTATATTCAGGGCATTCTCTACGTCTTTGCAGTGCTTGAATAATACTGAGCACAAAGTTTACGAAAGACATTGTTTTGAAGCCTTCAACGAAAATGAACTTTCCTAACATATCACATCTTCAACACAAAAATGGCAAGAACAAATCAAGAACAAGAAGACTCTGGAACGCCTCAGGACGATCAGAAACTCGAGATTCACAAAGCTTTCCCCGATTTTTGTATACGCACATGAATCTGTCCATCTTTATGTGTCACTTCAGATTCTTCCAAACTGTAACATATTTGTGTACAGAGAGCCATTTCGAGACACTGAAAAGCTTTGTCCATCTTCTGCTGTGTACCTTACCAAACACAACATTCTTCTCTGACATGAACCCGTCAAGCGCACTCTGCAAATCAGATTGCGGTTCTTCCAAGCCAAGAAACTGAGAGCAGTTCCAGAGATTGAAGACGTCATATAAACCTTGTGGAGTAACTTCCATGACACAAAATCATAACCCTCCAAGCTGGCCAAACTCAAACCGGAGTAATCAATCCCAACACTGCGTTGAGAAGACAGGACATTGAGAAAAAGCCTCATCATGGAAAGACTTTTTTTTTTGTTCAAAAAGACTCATCATCATACGAGATTACTTCAGTAAGGCGACTCAATGCAGCAATTACTATCTCAAAGGCTTGAGCCTAAATAAGTAAAAAAAAAAATCAAAACTTACGAAAACCTCAACAGTATTCAAGTGAAATCTGTAAAGAGAGACAGAGAGAGGGGATCTCTGTACCTTTTCAGTGTCGGATAACTTCTCAGCATGAATATACTGAAAGTCCACGAGCGGAACTGCACTTGAGCTACGACATTGAAGACCACAGCAGTTTCCTTCTGAAATCCATGAGGTTGGTACACATGTCTATTATTAAGAACACACGATCGAGCATGGTCCAAAGTGAATTCCCACATCCTTGAAGACATACCCATACCAAGAATCTACCATAAAATTAAATATCCTTAGGGATTTACCTTAAAACTGTGTGAATGAATTACAAATAATCTTTACTGGTCAAACAAACGATTCACGTCCATAAAAGTTAAGATTATTTTATATATGGAAGCTTCATTGCAAAACAAAAGAAGCATGCAGAGAAGCCTTAGTCACATTACCACATATCGTTTATAGGAAGGACTCTGCTATTGCCTCTCTAACATTGACAAATTCAAATTGATCCACTATTCACACCCAGAGAGAAAGAATTGGGTGTTTTATAGTTGGGCATTCAAGTTGGGTGTTGCTTTATACGTCTTTTGACAAAAATAAAAAGAGATAAAATTTGACCATTCCAGAACGGGTACCTATTCGGGTTCAGATCAAATTTATTTGGACTTCGGGGGGTTTCGGGTGTTCACGGTTAAAGATTTCAGTCACATTCAATTATTTATAAATTTTGGTTCAGGTTCAGTTTGGATCTTTGCGAGTTCGGTTCGGATTCGGATAATCAGTTTAAATTATTTTTTTAATTTTAAATTTCATATATACTTTAAACTTCTCAAAATCTAAAAATAAAACAATATATTACATATAAATTTAATGTATGTCAATAAAAATTGGTTCAAGTTGAATATTTAGGTAGATAATCAATAGATATTTGATATTTCAAGTAATGGTGGTGTTTTGAATATTGTTTATCTATTTTAGACATTTATGTTTGACTCTTTATATATAGTTTCAAACATTTTGGAGAACTTCAAACTATCTTATATATTTTGGATATTATTTTCTATATTAAATCTAAAAATAATTAATACTTTAAGTTTATAAATCTGATCGGATATATTCAGAATATCCAAAATATTTTGGTTCGGGTCGGATTCGGTTTTGGTTCTCTAGATACCAAAATTTTAAACATATTCGGATTTTTAACCGATTTCGGTTTGGATTTGGGGTTTTTACCTAGCTTTATGTCAAATCAAATAATAGTGAGTGAGAGAGAGGAGAAAAGCTTGAAAGGTTTTGAGGTGTCTCAAGACTCTAAGACCATAGCTTTTGTGAGTAACGAAGGTTATATCTTAATTGTGTCCACAAAAACGGAAGAGCTGACGAGAACCTTGAAGATGAATGGTTCAGTCAGGTCCTTAGCATTCATGATGTGAAGCAGCTGTTGAGCTCAGGAGGCGATGGGCAAGTCTATATTTGGGATCTGAGAACAAGGAAGTGCTTATACAAGACTTAGATGAAGGCAACACATGCCGCACTTTGCTTTGCAGTTCATTTAACGGAGCAGATTGTTTGATTTTTTGAATATAGAGGGATGTGGAAATCATGAATTAAAATGTATAGTAAATTTAATTATTTTTCTAATACTCTTACCTAGTTTTATATCTACTCTATTAAAATAGCAGTGTGACCCATTGATAAAAGTATGGTCCAAGTATTATTTTTTTTATCTTTATCATTATTTAGAATATTATTTATTATGCTTTATGCCATTAGACCTATATTTAAATTACCAATTGAAAAGATCTAAAAAAATGTAAAACAAAAAGTATAAAAAGGCGGTTCAGAATCTAGTTATATTTTAAAATAAATAGTGTTAGCCATTAATCTCCGGGTAACAGCATATTTGGATGGAGATCACGTGCCACATTTTGGACCAGTCTATAAGAGTGCGGACCGATATACTAATTTTTTGTAGTTAGGTTTAGTATCATGACAACTTTTTAAGTTTTCCAGCTTAGAACTAATTATTGACGGTAACTAGATTGACTCAAATCCTTTATACATTAGTCACGTCTCATCAAAATGTCTCATGTTAAAGTTTACATTTTCATATACTCTTAAGAGTTTAAGGTCCATAACCTAATAATCTTTACATAATCCCAATAAATATCTAATGCTTAAATTACCAATTGAAAAGACCTAAAAAAATGTAAAACAAAAAATATAAAAAGGCGGGTCAGAATCTAGTTATATTTTAAAATAAATAGTGTTAGCCATTAATCTCCGCGTAACAGCATATTTGGATGGAGATCACGTGCCACATTTTGGACCAGTCTATAAGAGTGCGGACCGATATACTAATTTTTTGTAGTTAGGTTTAGTATCATGACAACTTTTTAAGTTTTCCAGCTTAGAACTAATTATTGACGGTAACTAGATTGACTCAAATCCTTTATACATTAGTCACGTCTCATCAAAATGTCTCATGTTAAAGTTTACATTTTCATATACTCTTAAGAGTTTAAGGTCCATAACCTAATAATCTTTACATAATCCCAATAAATATCTAATGCTTAAATTACCAATTGAAAAAACCTAAAAAAATGTAAAACAAAAAATATAAAAAGGCGGGTCAGAATCTAGTTATATTTTAAAATAAATAGTGTTAGCCATTAATCTCCGCGTAACAGCATATTTGGATGGAGATCACGTGCCACATTTTGGACCAGTCTATAAGAGTGCGGACCGATATACTAATTTTTTGTAGTTAGGTTTAGTATCATGACAACTTTTTAAGTTTTCCAGATTAGAACTAATTATTGACGGTAACTAGATCGACTCAAATCCTTTATACATTAGTCACGTCTCATCAAAATGTCTCATGTTAAAGTTTACATTTTCATATACTCTTAAGAGTTTAAGGTCCATAACCTAATAATCTTTACATAATCCCAATAAATATCTAATGCCGTGCGAAGAGTTTTAGGGATCTAAGGCAAATTTTAAAAATAAACTTATTTACAACTATAATGAAAACAATTTTGCAATATGATATATCACTTTCACCAAATACACAAGTTTAACACTGTAAAAAAATTAGTTTATGCTATATTATGTCATATAGGAAAAAAATACATGAATTCAGAAGGTTAGTTAGTCTACTATGTGGAAAGGGTTTTTCTAAAAAATAAGTTTAAACCACTAGATTAGAAACTATTTTAAATTTTGGGACCCTAAAAAGTTCATATTAAGCGGGGGCCTAATGCGAATGCCTTTTTCAATACACTGTAGACATGCCTCTGTAAATATCTATATGAAAAGTTTATATATTTATATTTTATAATTTTTAAAAAGGTTGAAGAGTATTTCGAATTTCTCCTGGATACTTCATATTCTTATAAGAAATTTTTTGTATCCGATGATAAAGCTAAACGAAAAATATCATATAACTTTGAGTTGAAATTCTTTTTAAAACCATTTTCAATAGTACTTTATTTTAAAAGAAAACATCAAAAAACTGAAAAAGGAACATTTTCCAATAGCATATCATTTTGAGAGAAAATGAATTTATAAATAGTATTTCTTCAAATTCAAGAGAACATTATTCATTTTAGTGATCTTTTTTATTTACAAATTGATCCTCAATTTTTTTTTATGATTTTGTTTTATATCTAAAGGATTTAAAGTTTTTGTTATTATTAACTGCATGCGATTTTTTCTGTTACTATTTGAAACCTTAATATGACTTCCAAACAGCCAATATAACAAAGATCTGTAAAATAAAATAGTACGCAAACTAAATGAATATCAATTGAATGAAGCTTGTATTTTCAAGTTTAATGAAATTATATGGCTGCAGATGTTTTCGTGATGCAGTCTTATATATGAAAATTCCTGGTTTACGGAACTTGTTATCAAACTCAAACCAGCCGGTTAAGAAAACCAGCGGCTGCCGGCGAAAGGTATTACCAGCGCGTAAGACCACCCACAATGGGAGTGTCGAAATTTGATTTCAACTGTGAATACCTTGTAATAAGATTGTTAAAATGTTATAATTTATCTAGGTGGATTCAACAAGGTTTGTAAGAGCAACCTCGTTAGTGAACTTATGGGGGTTCACACAGATTCCAAAACAAAAAAAATATTAAAATAATGAATAGTGAAGAATTTGTCTCTCTCCACCTCTTCCCAGTGAACCTGTGTCTGGCGGGTTCATCACTGTAGCGCGGGTCCCACGGCACTGATCCGATTAACTAATTTTTTTTTTTTAAACAAAAATCAAACAGGAAAAAAAATAATAAAAAAATACTTTGTTAACCTTTTTCTTGGGGTTCACTAATGGGGGTGCTCTAAGTTTTATGCGGAATTTGTTTTTGTGGGCCAATGAAGCCACGTGGCAGAAATTAGTTGGGTTACTTGTTTGCTTTTTTAAAAAAAAATCTGAATTTAAATGATGTGTTTTCATTGGTCACGCAAATTTTCTTTTATTTTTATCTCACCCAATAGTTTGGACTTATTTATTACTTCTTCCGTTTCTAAATAAGTGTCGCTTTTACATTTTTCACACAGGTTGAGAAAGTGACGTAAATATATGTAAGTTGTTATTAATTATATCTCTTTGACCAATAATATTTGAGATAAATAAAATTATTTATAAAATCAATGCAATTTTTAATTAATTTTCAGCTGAAATTAAGTATAATTTGCATTTGAATTGTAAAGTGACACTTTTTTGTAACAAGAAAAATGGCTAAAATGACACTTATTATGAAACAGATAGAATATATAATAAAACTTTTTCAAAAAAAAAAAATTATATCAAAATTCGTATTTTTTTATGATCTATAAATAGAAACTACTCTAATTTTATTTGGAGACATAAAAAACGTCATTTTCATTATAATCAACTATTTTAGTGTCTTAAACCTTGTTTTTGTTAAATAGATACTAATAATAATCCTTTTAACTTTTAAGTTAATTACAACTAAATTATATAAATGAAGACAAATTATTAAAAGTTAAGTTATAAATTAAAATTTAGGTATATAAATAAAATAAAAATTATAAAAGTTATGTTATTTTAGATTTTAAGTTAATTACAATCAAAATATGAATATGGAGTTATTATATTGTAAAAAATAAATATAAATTAAAAATAGTGGGATAGGGTGTTGAACTTTTTAAAACAAACTATTGTAAATGTTAAAAATAAAAGTGGGTGTTGAATAAATTAGGTAGAAGATAAAGAAGATATGTGAAATGTTAAAAAAGAAAAAAATATGTTGAAAATGAAATGGAAGTTAAAACCATTGTACATGGTTTAAAATGCCAATGCTAGATCATTTTAAGCGGTGCAATTCAACCAAAACTTGATGTATCATTATTTTAAAATAGTGTTCGAAAGTATGTCACTCATTCCATCAAATAGAATATAGACCTATTGTTTACGGTTTATTCTGAATATTTTTTTTAAACAAAACTAAGTAAACTGTATTTTCCTTAAAATCTAATTTGAATTATTCCATAGTTTAGGAAACCCTTAAAGTAGCTAAGTTACATCAATATTCTAACACCCTCATCACCCCCGCATGTCATTGTCAAGTTTAAAGAGAGGATGAGTAAGCTTTGTTTTTACATTATAAATAGAAGTGTGTACGTGAAAATAATGCAAGCAAGAGTGAGATCAGAAACAAGTCACAATTATCTTTATTGTCTATGGCTCCGAATGGTAACTGTAGATTGAATGGTACGAAATAAGTTGTTCAACTGCGGTTCGTTTCTTACGGTTATAAAAACGTATAGATATATAATATATGTAGAGATTTTTGTTACTGTTATTACGGGGTTGTCTGACACACACACACAAAACCTCTCTCCCGCTCATCTCTCTTTGTTTCCATCGATCAACATATTATAAATAATAGATATAAAATCAGTTTCCTCAGTTATTCACAACTGTTTCTAAATTATGTAAAAGGGGCGGCGTTTTATATGTTAGGCCTAGGGATAGGCAAATGTTTAGCTCTGTTCTTGATCACATTGAAACTTTTGCATCTTCTACAATTCAATGGTCACTGCACTTCCAAAAATGATGTAGCTCCAAATTGAAGATCTCTCTAGTGTAATTGATTGATTGTTTTCGATAATTGTTATTATGTTTAGCTCTGATCTTGATGTCCCATGAAGAAACAAAATGAAGATATAACCAAAAAGAAAGCTGGAAATAAAAGATGATTTGTGGAGGCAAAAAGGTATACAAATTTACATGCCTTGAAACATTTTGTTTTCATCATTAAACGTTGTATTTCCTAATAATTGAATATTTTTAATGATTTTGCAACTGGAAAAAAAAACATTAATCTTTATATAGAATTTTGGTTGGAGCTTTACAAAATTTGATGAAAGTGATATACACAAGAAAACCCCAAACAAAACTAAAGAAAAACTCTTCATATCAAATAAAGAAAGATGAACAGAGTAGCTTTTATCCCAAACTTCAATTTGATGGCCGTTCAGAGAGATTCCTGTGAAGATTCGATCTTCTGATGTTAGAGATATTCTTCTTTTTGACCTCAACACCTATAGCTGCAGCAAGCATTCGAGAGCGAGACGAAGGGATGTTCCTGAGATATTGAATAGCATGTTCTTTCTCCTTAACATCTGCTACAGAAGCAGCAGCAACGGTGCTTCTAATCGGCTTTGTTTCATGAGTTTCTTCCTTCTTCTTATTTTGCAAATGCTCTCGTTGAATCTGAAATGATCCTGCTTACAGAAATGCACACACACTCAGACTCATGATCTTTCAATATTTCTCCTATCTTACTTAGTATCTCTTTTCCACATATTTTACTTGAGAGTAAAGCTAACAAAACACATAGTAGACCTATAGTACCTTGTCGTTTTGAAAAAGAGTTTGGTTTTTGAATCTTGTGCTTAGGCAGATAAGCTTCTTCACCAATGGTAGCTCTCTCAGCAGCTGTACATCGAATCACACAAAACACAGCATAAGAGCTACGTCTCAACTGCAATTTACCTATCCTCCACAGATGGAATTACTAAACACACAAAATAGTAAAAGATGGCACCTTTTCGTTTTGGAGATGGGTCTTTTTCTTGAGTCTTGATCTCAGGCACAGAAGCGTCAATGGTAGTAGCTCTGTTGCCAGCTGGATACAAAGTAGCCTCTTTTTGGTGAAAGGTCTCAGCAGACGGTTTCCCAGATTCATCAGCCTTTGGTGGTGACTTAAAGGCGAAAGATACGTCATAACTGATAGGCTCTGCCGAATAAAACACTTCATCTTGTGGCTCATCACAACGGTAATCTGAGTAACTTCCACTCGGGATAGATACTCCAACCGAGCCATTACAAGCTTTGTTGGCATTACACTCTTCTCTGCAGGTGGTCTCAAGCACAGACGTGGGAGAGAAACTTATCAGAGTAGCTTCATATAATGTCTTCAGCTCTTCAAAAGCACTAGAGAACCAAGGAGTTCCTTCTCTTGCATAAAACAACATATAAGCATTCTTTGATAGAACACATTCTTCGCTGATTCTCCTGACCTGCCAAAGGTAAAAGTTGCATTCATTGAAACCCCTCTAGAGAAATCTACAAAGAACTAAATCAAATGAAATCACTGATCATCTTATATTACCTTTGCGTCATCAAAATGGTGCCATGTCCCAGGAGCTGACCTCACATACGATGAGTAGTGACCAAAATGTACTCCACTCCCTTGATGCTCCACCATGGCATAGAGATAGTATTTTGTTGAAACCTGAATAAACAAAACAAGAACACAATCAGATGTTACGACGAAGACATGATAATCTCAGGGTGTCAGTTAAGTTTCACTTACTTGAGGATTTTCGTTACTGCTCATGTAAGGAAGCATATCCAACTCCAAAGGGAACTTGACATCTTTAAAAATCTTCTCCATATAGACTCCATCATTCTTAAACCTCTTCAAATGGAACGTAGCAACAAGAGGCAGCTTATCGAAGTTAAGTTGCTTCTCCTTTGAGACTTTCTCTTTACAATCATCGCACGTAAGCTGGTCCTCGAGTTTTTCAACGCACGTAAAAGACTCTAGAGCGCTCAAAAGATCTTCCACATCGTCTATTTCAAGACTCCATCCAACAGACGGTTCAAAAGTCTCTGAAATGGAGTTGCAGTTGCAGCAACGAAGCTGAAAACGAAAAGAAAAATACATATAAATGAAACTCTGCTTTCAACAGTAGAGATAATCAGTATGTTAATGAGTTAAACTTTGGTTACCTTACTAACGAGACGCCCACCAAAGACATTGTCAACAATGTTAACACCTTGAGAAGAGACAACAGTTCCAGGAGTATTTCTACTAGTAAGATCCAAAGAACATCTCTCTAACTTATCCAAAAACGACTGCAGAAACTCATGAGCGTCTTCTTGGTTGTTTATCTGGAAGTCAGACGAGAAATCTATAGTGGTTTCAGGATTAAAACCGTTCGTTCATATAAAGAAACCTCAAAACACAAAGCTATATGCAAATTTAGAGTGGGGAAAGTTACAATTAAGGTTATCACGAAACCGATGGATCTGTAGATCATATCCTGAAGACCTCAGAGCAAGCTCGATATGATCCCTGAGAGACTTCAGAACACAGAAATTCTCATTGCCACCTGAAAACAAAAACCCAAATGAGCAATCAAGACACTTAACTAAAACCAGATAATAAAACACAAACGTCTTACAGTTGCAAGGATCTTGATACTTGTAAGAACGAAGAGCGTCGAGAAGAGGCACAGTATGAGTGAAGCACTGCAACACAGAAGCTATGAAACAAGTGTTGCCTGAGTTATACAATCCAGCACCCTGAAAGAAAACAATCGAATTGATTTAACCGTTTTGGGATTGAAACTAAAATTAGATTATAAGGAAGGGATACATACAACACCAGTGGGTTCGTTCTTCAGATACGACCATGAGAAGGGCTCTGCAGGTTCCATCTTGTGATCATCGTCGTCGTCGCTAAGATACTCAAAACTAGGCATGTAACTCCCTGGTGAGCGAGAGTTGTCGTCAGGCGGAATCTGAGAAGCTCTGTACTCGTTATCGGCTGAAGAAGGCGTGAATATGGTTTTGTTAGAGGGAGAAGATGAAGTTTCATCTGGGTTTTGGATCTGGCGAATTGGTGAGGAGAGCGCGAGGGAGTGAGTAACGAGGGCTCGAATCGGAGCGGTGGGGGAAGACTCGTCGTCTAGGGTTTTGACTGGGTTTTCGATTTTAGGAGACGGCGGTGGATCACTCGACGCCATTAGCAACAAACCCAGATCGAATTTTCTGAGGAAAGCGAGGGAAATGGAGGAGAAGAAGTAGAAGAGGAAGCTAGGGTTTAGTTTTGGGGGAAATCGTCTACCTCGAGATCGATTCGAAGGTAATTGAAGGAGAAATTTTTGAAATTGGCTCCAAAAATTGGTGAAAGTTTCGAAATTTAGGAGGAATATTCCGAAAAGGGGGAGGATTTGGGAAAGGATTTGGAGGGAAGAAGGTGGGATTGAGTCCATAATAAAAATGCTTTGAATTTGGAGGGAAATTTATGCCGCCATTTTTTTCAGGGATTATTTTTACTGTAAACTCGAATTAATATACTTTTGATTTGTTTAGTTTCTACGTATGATTTATATATTTTCCTGAGTCAAGCATGCTTGGTTCGCATTGAAGACTCTTTTGGCCTTTTCGGGGAAGGTCAACCTTTATTTTCCCTTTTTACAAAATACTACTATTATTTATCATTGGTAAATCCTCATTTCTAAAATATTACAACCTTAACTTTTTGAACTATGACATATATCATTAATACTATATTTTAAAAGGTCTATAATCATAAATACAGAAATATATTTTTTTTCTTCCTTAAATAAAATATACATAATCTATATTAATAAAAGAGAACAAAATATCTTCTCATTGTGCCAACTTATCACCTGTGAAACTAGAAATTGACACATAAGCGTTCGTTTCGTTAGTGTGTTTTCATCCGCTACTGCCTATTGGATACGATACTATTTGATCATGGGCTATAATTCTAAATGCAAATAAAAAATTGAATCGATTTAGAATAAAAAAAAATTATGATTGAATTTGAAGAAGTCAGTGCAATCTAATACCTAAGTAATAACCAAACCGACTAAATATTATATATTCACAATGAGATGTCTAATTGAAAAATATAATATTATTAATATATCTATATAGAAATGATTAAATAAGGTAAAATTGAAAATAAAGTATTAATAGCTATTATAATATATTTTATAAATATTCATACTCGTGCACGGAAGATTCACCTAGTTAAAAGTATATATATATATAATAATACTGTTTAAACAAAATTATATACCATATAAAAATAAATATTTTGGTTCTTAAATTTTCATTTAAAAATTTTGAAAACTTAATATTTTTTAAAAAAATAATTTGCACTGAATTTTTAAATAAACTTATAAATTACAAATGACCATAAAATCATATGAGTATGAAGTCTTATTTAATATATAACCATATTAAAAGTACTATATATGTATGTTAACATCACTTAAATTTAACTATATACCATAGAAAATATATGATTGTTTTTATTTATTTATCATTAAAAATTGTAAATAAAAAAGTAATTATTTTGATTTTTTGTCAATTTAATTATATATTTAATAGTTACAATTTATTATTTTTATAAACAACGTATGCATTAAGATATTTTTGGCAGAATATATTAATAGCAACAAAATCATTATGTATCGCTTAATTAGGTAATGTATAATGTACGACTTTATTAATCAATTTTAGCCACGAAATCAGTTTGTATAGCATCTATAATTTCCTAAATTACTGGTAGATATAAATAGTTTCCTAAATTGTAGGTAAATATTAGCATTAACAATTGAAAGTAAAAATATTATATTAAATGATAATGGCACGCGTATCTTATATATTAAAACAGAAGTCACAACTTTGATTCATATGTGATTTTTTTTTAAAATGGACCTAATGGACATATTCCTAGAAAATCATGTTACATTTAATTTCTAATCTTATTATTTAAATTTTGGGCTTACCAGAAATTTTTATTGGGCTATCAATAATCGGATTTAAACAATAAATGATGATCCATTGGATTTATAGATACTGTTGTAATACTATATTTTTATATGTTAATTATTTAAATATTTGTCGATGTTAAATTTTAAAATTATGAACATTTTTTAAAATAAAAATAATAATATTATCTAACAATGATTAATTTTTACTACATTAAACTAATGAAAACAAATTTAAACTATATATTTATTTTAAAAATTAAAAAAAAAACTAAATGTTTAATTATTTACTCGATAATATAAATCTGTGAAGCGGAAAGTTTAATTTTTTTAAACTTTCTAAATTTGTAAAATGTTACAATATTTTTGAATATGACAATAAAACAATATTTTACTAATCTTTATATATATAGTTATGATTTTAATGAAATAATAATCCGAAAATATATATGTAGAAGAAGATACAAATACATGTGAAAGTTTGAAACAATTTATTCAATGAAAAAAATATACCATAAACTTATTATGTTTTAAAAATTGATAGACACATATATATTATAATATATACCAATTTAGAATTGAAAACAAAATGTTTATATAAAAATAAATGAAAACAAAAAACCGCGCGGATGCGCGGATCGAGATCTAGTAAATACTTTTAAAAATCAAGGGAACCTCAAAAAAAAGTTTTGTGTTTTAATAGTATATTCATATACTTTTTGTTAAGTAAAAGTTTATTATTTGATTAAATTTCAAATCCCAGTTACAAATTTTGAAATGATATCTTCTATAAAAGTTATATTTGTTATAAAAGATTCATTTTGAATCTAATAATATTTAAAAATTAATTTTGAATATATATATTATAATTTCCCTAAACTTGTTTGTTTAAATTTATAAATTATAATTTAATAAAAGTTTATAAATTAACGCAACGACCAAAGGCGTAAACTTTCTCAAAACTACAATTTAAGTTGTTAATTAACGTGTGAGTGAGATGATGTAAGCATGCCCGGCCCTGGTCTAAAGCTAATAAAGCATGGGCTTTAGGCGCCAGAGTTTATATATATTTTATGGGCGCCAAAATACAACCAAGTCTCTTTAGTATAATGGTTTTTTAACTTTTCCTTTGGCCCTTCAAGTGGGATGTTCGAACACTGCTTTCACCCCCTTCCCTTATAGTTTTCCTTCTCATACAAGGAAATGAGATGTCATCGCTTTCTAAAAAATACGATTGCTTTCTAAAATAACCTTGGTTTCCTTTTATTGATGTACAAAATAAATAATAAACAAAAAAAACTTTATTATTTATTGTTTTCTCCTGCATTTGATCCATGTAACTGTGCAAGTCTTAACTTATCTATTTTTCATCATTACATAATCTTTAGGAATTTCTGGAATCTTAAACAAAGATAAAACTATTATAATTTAGATTATGCACTCTCTGGAATTCTTTAAAAATAAAAATCTAAAATTAAGATTAATGCTAACCGGCCGATTTGACTAAATTATCATTGTTTTTCATTTAGAGAAAATATAAAGATAGTTGAAATATTATTTATGGTACGTGATAAAAAGTTGTCTACATTTGACTATAAACATCAACTGATAAAACAATTATCTCAACTTTTTATTTGTTCAGTTGCTGTTTTTCTGAAGTGAAACTTATAAAATGTCAAGTCTACATTTAACTGTGTTATCAACAGAACTCTAACTTTATAAAATATTCGAATATTTAAAGTTGACGAACAATTTTGTAAGAAAAAAAATGAAAAACTGATATCATATAACCTTATTGTTTAAAAAAAATTGAAATTCTAATATGTTTTGTATTATTCTGATTAAATATTTTAAAATTCAACAAAAAAATTAAATATATGTAAAGGGCATTATTTTTCAAATTTGCTTTAGGCGCCGGTTAGAGCCGGACCGGCACTCGATGTAAGTATGTTAAATTTACGTTATCGAAAATTCAAATTTACAAATATACATTCTTGGCCAAATTTAGATTAGTCTTTTGTTAGTCTTTACTAAAATAAAAACTACGTACTAACCAAATAAAACTAACTCTCTCTTTCATATTCCACATCTCTCTTTCTCTCATTTTTGGTCTCCGTTGACGTAAGGAGATCAAGAAAAGCCATGAGTCTAAATTGTCTATCATGCCAAGCTCTTCCACGAACCGATTCAAACAAAGAATTTGATCTCTCTGGTCCCGGACCATCAACGGTCAAAAGTAACCCCGTCTTAGGTAAAAGTAAAACTTATTGTGCTGATCAGGTTGGTGGGAGAAATTGGTCAGGTAATTTGAATGCTAGGATCTCTGAGAAAATTGGAAGATCAGGATCGTCTTTAGCGCAGAGAATGAAGAAGGTGAAAAAGACTCCTCATATTAGGCTGAGTGGTACGGTTGGTTCTAACTCTGGCAATGGATTGCTTAGAACCGAACAGCCAACGCTTGTGAGAAGTAGTGGAATGAGAAGGAATTGGAGTTTTGAGAATTTGAGAGATCAAGGGTTGATAGAAGAGAAGAGCAAGGCTAACATATGATCATCAATGATTTATTATGATTCTGAGATTTTATGGAAGATAAATGAAACTGGTTATATGTAGTTTTGAATCCAGATTCATGGTTATATAAATCATGATAGAATATGTGAGATATAAAATAGTATTATTTTGATGAAAATCATGTGTGTTTGTTTATTATTTATGTTCTCTTTCAATATTATATTATTCTGTTGTAATATATTTTTGAATAAAAAATCGTTTTCCATTTTACTGCGTGTGTGTGTGTTTAATCTATTTCATATGATCACGATGCGTATGTATGCTACCGATTGTGTTAGATACTATGTCACAGTCCAGATATAAATCTGCATGTTCCACATTATTGACAAAAAATATACTTCATAATTGACATATATGAACAAACATAAAAATCTTTGCCGTTACGAAACAATTCATAAATCTCTATTTGCCTTACGTATAACATTTATTACAACTAATTCATGTGTGCTATTAATATTGTATTTTTATATAATAATAATAAATTTCATCGTCAAATAATAATAATAATAAATTTATTGTTATAAATCATTAAGTGGGTGACCCATAACCAATGACCAAGACAAGACCCAAGCCGTGGCCAATAGAGGAGAGAGAGGCGGTCGTCCGAGGAGAGAGAGGCGGTCGGCTTTAGACCGTCTTAGACTTATGACGTTTTCCTTTTCTCCGTTTTAGATATTTTTCTATTTCATGTTCTATTAGGTTTTGGATAATTTCATTTTTCCTATACTTTGTAATCCTTATATAAGGAACCTCTATTGTTCATTAATAATACACAGACAATTCCCCCATTCTTTTACAACACGTTATCAGCACGATCGTCTCTAGATCCCTGAGACAAAATCGAAACCTCTCAACCCTAAAAGCCAAAACCGGCGACCACACCTAAAACCCTAGACACGTTCTTAGTTCATCCAAAAACTCAGAAGATCCCTCTTGAATCCTTGACGTTCTCAGATCACGTTCCAGCTCAGAAGAACCCGTCCAGCTCGCATCCACACCCGAGACGCGATCGCACTCGACACAACCCGCGTCCGAGAGACTCGCACCCGAGACAGCCCGCGATCGTCCTCAGCTCGCGTCTGCTCCCATCCGCGGCCCGATTGCATCCGTTCGTTCTCTCTCTCTCTATCTAAAGGTGGTCTGGTTCTAAACCCCTACAAAGCAAAGGTATAACTTAATCTAAGAACCTAGATTGATCAGAAACCCTAATCCATTATTATGGAAACTTTGATCTTGATCAAAACCCTAAAACCTACAAGATTAAAATCGACAATCTCTTAAACTAGAAATATTGAAATCGATTCCTTAGAACTTAAATTGATTGTTCCTGATTTGATTTTGAGAAACCCTAAGTTTTGGAATCGAAGCCCTAAACCCTAAAGGACTCAATTCGATTTTAATTGATTGAATTGTTTGTTGATTTGAGGTTTTAGGATTGTTAGATTGATTGAAGTAATTTGATATAGAACTTGAATCCTAAAGGCCTTGAAACCTTAATTAAAACCGGCAGCCTTGGTTTTAAAGATGAAATCCTAAATTCATAAATCAAATTGCTAAGGTTGTTTGCATTACATATAAATCTGAATTGAATTGCATTCATACTGTTTAATGAAATCGACCAGCATGTAAAAACATATGAATTTGAATCTGATTGCATTAAAAATTCATATGGCCGTGTGGCCTTAATCCCTCTAGCACATGTAGAATCATACATTAGGATTGTTCGCACCATGGTCAAATAGATTTACAAGTCCGATCCTATTGCTTGACTACATGGCCGTGCGGCTTGATTGTTCGCACCATGGTCGATTAGATTGATTGTTTTCCATAGATGCGTAAGACAAGTTTGTGGCCGAGCTTGTTAATATACCATGCGGCCACATGATCACATTGTGAACCTAAATTGAAATGATGATGTGATTCAGATGTCAAAAATCTCAAATAGAGACTATGCAGCCCTTAATCTCTCCGGAGATAACTACTTGCAGTGGGCGCTAGATACAAAGATCAACTTAAGGTCAAAAGGACTTGGTGATACAATCATCAAGGGCAACAATGAGACCGATAAGAATCGGTATAGGGCTATAAGTATTATACGCCATCACCTCATTGAAGGTCTAAAAGATCAGTACATTACGATGGAAAATCCATTAGAGCTTTGGGATGCTTTACAGCATAGATATGATCACCAGAAAACGGTGTTACTCCCAAAGGCTAGAAATGACTGGAAGAATCTAAGATTCATGGATTATAAGTCAGTGAATGAGTACAATTCGGTCTTGTTTAAGACGGTATCGATGCTGAGACTTTGTGGTGAAGTAGTAACCGAAGAAGAGTTACTTGAGAAAACATTCTCTACGTTTCATTCCTCAAAATCCTGCAGCAGCAGTACCGAATGAAAGGCTTCGCCACATACACTGATCTGATCTCGTGCCTGCTACTGGCCGAGGCAAATAATGAGCTCCTGATGAAGAACAGTGAAGCTAGGCCTGTTGGAACAGCCCCATTACCAGAGGCAAATAAAGTTGAAAAGAAAAATCCCAACGAGTGCAATTACATCCAGAATGATAAGAGATCACACGGCAAAGGCCGAGGTGGATACAGAAACCGTGACAATTACTCGAACGGCCGAGGTAGATACTTAGCCGGCCGGAAAGGAAACCACAATAACCGTGGTCGTGGTTCCATTCCCGACCGTGGCCGAGGCGGTTATGGCCGAGGTCGAGGTGGTATATCCAAACCGTCTTACTCGACCAAATCCGTTTGTCACAGATGTGGGATGAGCAACCATTGGACCAAGAATTGTAGAACTCCTAAGCACTTATGTGAGCTCTACCAAGAAAGTATTAAGGACAAGAACCCGGAGGCTCATATGGTTCATGATTCCGGATATGAGGCTGATAAAGAATCCGATGTTGCAAATGACGACCTGATGGACTTTGAGACTTCTGATTGTCTCAAAGACTAAAATTTTCGATACGACTTGTTTTATTGCTTTATGTTTGTTTTATGATTGCTTTGGTGTTTTTAATTTCGGTGTTCTGCAACTTTAAATAAATGAAAGTTTTGAAGTCTCTGAGAAATGAAATCTTATTTATAGAAATGAATGATGAGATGAGCATACTCGTTGTGGATAGTGGCACAAGTCATACAATACTTAGAGATAAAAGATATTTTTTAAATCTCACAATGCAAAGTGCAAACGTACACACCATTGCAGGTGTAGCCGGCCTGATTGAAGGTCACGGCCAGGCTTATGTATTGATGCCTAAGGGCACTCATCTAGAGATCAAAAATGCCTTGTATTCTCCAAGCTCTAAAAGGAGCCTATTGAGTTTCAAAGACATAAGATTGAACAGTTTCCATCTTAAAACATGGGAAGAAGGAAATAAAGAATTCCTTAACATAATTTCGATCACCAAAGGCTATAAAAGGATCCTAGAAACCTTACCTGCAATGTCTACTGCCTATACTATGCAAAGGTCAGTATGATCGAGGCTAATGCCTGCGACAATTTCACTTTATGGCATAACCGGCTTGGCCATCCCGGTACTAACATGATGCGAAAGTTGATGATAAACTCACAAGGGCACACGTTCAAAGGAGTTGTCCTATACAATCTCACATGTGCAGCATGTGCACAAGGGAAACTCATAACCAGGCCGTCACCAGCCAAAGTTAATAAAGAGATCATAAATTTTCTGGAAAGGATTCAGGGAGACATATGCGGACCAATACACCCACCTAGTGGGACGTTTCAGTATTTCATGGTCCTGATTGATGCATCGACCAGATGGTCGCATGTCTGTCTACTGTCCACTCGGAACTTGGCATTTGCACGCCTGCTTGCTCATATAATAAGACTGAGAGCACACTTTCCAGACTTCCCTTTAAAACTATACGTCTAGACAATGCTGGTGAGTTTACGTCCCAGACGTTTAATGACTATTGTATGTCCATGGGGGTAAGTGTAGAACACTCCGTGGCACATGTACATACACAGAACAGCTTGGCCGAATCATTCATTAAACATATCCAGCTGATAGCCAGACCATTGCTCATGCGGTCACAGCTCCCGGTATCAGCGTGGGGACATGCCGTACTACATGCAGCAGAACTGATTCGCATCAGGCCATCTAGTGAGCATAGATATTCGCCATCCCAGTTACTCACGGGTCATGAGCCAGACGTGTCCCACATCAAAACATTTGGATGTGCCGTCTACGTTCCAATTGCTCAACCACAGAGAACTAAAATGGGACCACAAAGGAGGATGGGAATATACGTAGGATATGACTCCCCAAGTATTATAAAGTATCTTGAGCCAACAACCGGTGATTTGTTTAAGGCCAGATACGCAGACACACAGTTTGATGAGTCCACATATCTGACCTTAGGGGGAGATAACGGCCGGTTTAGCAAATAAATCGAATGGTCTCGACCATCAATATCTTGGCAAGATCCTCGGACTAAAGAATGTGATATGGAAGTCCAAAAGATTATACATCTTCAAAAGCTAGCTAATCAACTGCCATATTCATTTGCTGACCCAAATCGAGTGACAAAATCGTATATCCCGGCTTGTAATGCACCAATACGAATAAATGTCCAGAAGGGACAAGGTCAAGTGGCTACAGAGTCTAAACAATGTATCAAACGTGGTAGACCTATTGGTTCCAAAGATAAACAGCCTCAGAAGTCCAAGAGAGGTGCGGATCCGAGAGCATCAAGGAAACCGTCCAGAACATTCATGAACCGGCTGAGCTGACCCAGACGGTCGAGCCAAGTGAGCCGGTCATGCCAAATGATCCGACCGTTCCAAATGATGGGGTTCGGGACGCCGAACTTCATGGGACACAAGGGCCGGACAATCAAGAGATCTCTATAAACTATATGATGTCTGGAACAAAATGGAACAGAAATGATATCGACGTCGATGATATATTTGCTTATAAGGTAGCACTTGAGATCATGGAAAAAGATGAGGATCTAGAACCCACGTCCATATATGAATGCATGCAAAGATCAGATTGGATCAAATGGAAAGAAGCTATAAACGTGGAGTTAGAATCATTAAAGAAAAAAGACGTTTTTGGCCCTATAACCGTGACACCTAGAGATGTCAAACCAGTGGGATACAAATGGGTCTTTGTGAGAAAGAGAAATGAGAAAGGAGAAGTAGTGAGATACAAAGCACGGCTTGTAGCACAAGGATTCTCACAAAGACCAGGAATAGATTATGAGGAAACTTATTCCCCTGTGGTGGACGCAACTACATTACGATACTTGATCAGTCTGGCCGTGAAAGAAAAGCTTGATCTGCGCCTAATGGATGTAGTAACTGCGTATCTGTACGGTCCACTGGATAATGAAATTCATATGAGAGTTCCAGAGGGTATTGAGCTCAAAGATAAGAAAGGTTCTCGAGAACAGCATTGCATTAAGCTGAATAAAGCCTTGTACGGTTTGAAACAATCAGGTCGAATGTGGTACAACAAATTATCAGAGTACCTAATGAAAGAAGGTTATAAGAACGATCCAATAAGTCCATGTATTTTTATAAAGAGATTTGACAGCAAGGGCTTCGTGATTATGTCTGTCTATGTGGACGACCTGAATGTGATTGGAACCCCTGGAGAGATTTCCCAAACGGTCGAATGTCTAAAGAAAGAATTTGAAATGAAAGACTTAGGAAAAACTAAGTTTTGTTTGGGACTGCAATTTGAGTATGTGAAAAATGGAATCCTTGTGCATCAAAAGACATATACATAAAAGATACTCAAGCAGTTCAATATGGACAAGGCCCATTCCTTGTCGAGTCCTATGGTCGTGAGGTCCTTAGACGTTGAAAAGGACCCATTCGAACCGAAGAAGCCGGACGAGGAAATGCTCGGGCCGGAAATGTCTTACCTAAGTGCTATTGGAGCCTTAATGTATTTGGCTAGTCATACTAGACCAGACATTAGTTTTGCCGTGAGTTTACTGTCTAGATTCAGTTCATTTCCAACACTTAGGCACTGGAAGGGAATAAAACATCTGTTCAAATATCTACAAGGAACAACCGACCTCGGATTGTTCTATACCGATCGGCCAAGAGAAAACATGGCCGGATATGCAGATGCTGGGTACTTATCTGACCCACACAATGCTAGATCTCAGACAGGTTATGTGTTTGTACACGGTGGGGCTGCAGTAAGATGGCGGTCCACAAAAAAAACCTTAGTGGCAACATCATCTAATCATGCCGAGATCATAGCCATGTATGAAGCAAGCCGAGAGCTTGTATGGTTGAGGAACATGACCGGCCATATCCTAAGGGAAAGTGGCCTGGCCGTGGGAAAGGAAAAGGAAGAACCAACGATCATCTATGAGGACAATGCAGCTTGTATAGCTCAACTCAAAGATGGATACGTTAAGGGAGATAGAACGAAACACATCTTGCCTAAGTTCTTCTTCACCCACGATCTGCAGAAAGCTAAAGAAGTTGAAGTGGTTCAGGTTCGGTCCAGTGACAATTCGACCGATCTGTTCACCAAGTCTCTGCCGACCTCAACGTTCAAGAAGCTGGTTCATCAGATAGGAATGCGCCAGTTGAAGGATCTTCAGTGATGCCTTCATCAGGGGGAGTGTCATGTGTTGTACTCTTTTTCCTGTCAACGGTTTCCATTTTTTTCCCACCTTGGGTTTTTGGTTTTCCTAGAGAGGTTTTAATGAGGCAACGTCGTGCATGATACAAACTCATATGGTTATGGCATCCAAGGGGGAGTGTTATAAATCATGAAGTGGATGGCCCATAACCAATGACCAAGACAAGGCCCAAGCCGTGGTCAACGAAGGAGAGAGAGGCGGTCGTCCGAGGAGAGAGAGGCGGTCGGCTTTAGACCGTTTTAGACTTAGGACGTTTTCATTTTCTCTGTTTTAGATCTTTTACTATTTCATGTTATATTAGGTTTTGGATAATTTCCTTTTTTCTATACTTTGTAATCCTTATATAAGGAACCTCTATTGTTCATTAATAATACACAGACAATTCCCCATTCTTTTACAACATTATGAATTATTAACTGATTGTATAATAATTGTGACAATTTTATTTTGAATATTCCCGACCATGTTTACAATCCATACTCTACAACTATTTGTGTTCTCTTTCTAGCTTTCGCATCTCTCTAGCTCTTTTCAAATCCCAAGTGTGTTTCCTCCGCCATCGTGTGCTCTCGCTGGTAGGCAGAGCCTCTCTTCCCTCTATCTTTTGTTTTCTTCTGTTTGCTCCTCTGCTTCTCGAGTTATGTGGGTCGATATATCTTAGTTATGAATCTCTACGACAAAATCTTTGCTCATATCTGCTGCTGGTGGTTCTTGAAGTCAGTTGAAGTCTCTATATCTGGAAGGAGGGTGAAGTTTATAGGCCGGGTATTTACAGTGGACGGCGTTTAGGAGCTTGCAGGCTTCAATCGGTGATTTTCCTTTCCCTCTGGTCAGCTTGTAAGCGGTGAAGGCGCGTGTGTCGGTTTTGGAAGTTGATCTTCTAGATATTTCAGTTTTGGGCTTCATAGTGGATGGATCTGTCCTTTCCGCCCTCGTCTTCTCCGACTTCCTCCGTGGAGTTTCCGATGAGTATGCGGCTTTTGAGCTCATCTTAATCGTCTCTTGTGGCTCTTTGACCAGCGGGGTTTCAAATCGTCTGGAGGTTGAAGCAACATCTTTTGGTTCTCGATGGGTGCACGTTTCCGGAATGCTGGTGGGGTCGTCTGGTCAACGTCTCACTCTCTCCCGGTTGGCGGGGCGTTTGGAGTGGACTCTGCGCAGCTGCGGCACCGATCCACTCTGGTCGTTTCCGGTAGGGGTCTATCTTGTTTGCTTTTTCTGATGCTCTTGCTGAAGTTGCTGAGTAGACTTTTGCCAGGTTCCGATTTCTTGCTTAATTCTAAGGACGTGACCATCAAGGCTCCGGTGGAGTCATGGTTAATCTATGGCGAAAGGCTGTTGTGACACCCGTCACCTCCTATATGGAGGACAGCGTGTCACCCCCGACGCGTCATCATACAACAATGTGACACCCGTCTCCCTGACACTAAGGACGACGGGCCACCAATAATATCCCGTAATATAAAAGCCCATAAACCCGACAACTCTCACCCATGCCCAAATAAAATCCGAAAGAAAAGTCCAGTAGCACCAAGTCCGTCCAAATATCACATACTTGTTTGTCTCACCTGAAAAAGGGAAGAGTGAGGGGTGAGCGACAGGGGAATCGCTCAGTGAGGTATGGGATGCCACCCCGAAGTCCATGGACCCGGACATAGCACTCCGAATAAATATAATTTAATTATAATGCATGTCAAACACAGTACCTAAAGTACCCAAACAACAAACAATGGTCCTAGCGAGGTGCACACTCGCCGCCCACTAACAGGCCAAAACACTACCGAAAAGGTGCTCGGTTCATACACACACCGAAAAAGTGCTCGGTAACACACACCCGTAGACGATTTATCGACACTTCCAGTCTACGGCTCAACCGGTCGACTAAAGTTGGCCGTGACCTCCATACAATCCGGCATACAGCAGTCCGACTCTGTATCCGTCTCCAAACAAAAACAATCCTAGCTAAGAATTTGTGAAACAATCAATGTTGAATCCTCTAACCCCCTAGTTCCGGTTTATGCAAAGAACCTAAAACTAAATAAGCAATGACAGACTCGATTTCACACAGACGGAACACATTAGAAATAAATTATACTTATTCGAGGTCCTAAGCCGAATAAGAGGAGTTCGGGAATAGACCCTCACCTTAGCAATAGAAAAGTGTTGTCTATGAACTCCAGCTGCTCAAATAGACTCCATATCTGAAATCAGATCGAAATTCTGAGTCAGAACGCCTTTCGAACGGTCGAAAACGGAACTGGTCAAGGTTTTCGAAAAAGTCAACCCGCTGGTCAAAGTCAACCCGGTCAAGCTTTGACCAGAAATCGATTTGACTAAACCGACCGGTTTACCCTAACCGAACCAAAAATCAATTTAAACCGGCTAACCGATCGGTTAACCGAGTCAACCGAGTTGACTCACTGAGTTGACTCGGCCGAGTTGACCGAGTCGCCGGTGAGTCACCGGTGTCGGTCACCGGCGGCGACGGCGGAGCTGCGGCGGCGGCTTACCGGAAAGTTGGCCGGCGGCGACGGCGGAGCTGCGGCGGCGGACGGTGGTCCGGCGGCGGAGCTGCGGTGGCGACGATTTCCGGCGGCGGCGCGTGCGTTTCACGCGCGCGCAAAGGGCGGTTTTCTGGAGGCGCGTACGGCTTCGTCCGGGCTCCGTTTGAGGCGTGCTTGGTGTCTACGGCTTCGTCTCGACGAGAGGAACACGATGATGGGCTTGGATGCACGAGATTCGCAACGGTTAAGAAGTTATGGTCGATTTACTAAAATGGCCGAAACTAAACTCAAAAATATGGTGGTTTCCGGTTACCTTTGGTTGCGGATGATGGTGGTGGCGAGCTCAACGGTCTGGCGTGTGGTGGCTCCGGCGACGAGCTCAGGTGAGCTTTCTCCCTTCTTCTTCTTCTTCTCTCTCTCTTCTCTCTCTCTCTCTCTCTCTCTCTCTCTCTCTCTCTCTTTCTCTTTCTTAATTTTAAAGAAGATGGAGGTGGTGGGGAAGAAGGTGGAGATGGTGGAGAAGAAGTTGGAAGTGGTGGGGTTGGAGAAAGAAGTGGAGATGGTGGGAGTGGTGGGTCATTACAATTCTCCCCCACTTATAAGGAATTCGTCCCCGTATTCATGTCATAAGCTGACGTGCCCAATGTCATCATAGCAAAACCTCGAATACTAATCTTCGCTCGACCTTTCAGGTCTCCTCCTGGGTCTTATCTCCCTCCCAATGAACTCGGACAAACACAGTCGATATTCCCCGAACTGTCTTCTCATGATGATCCAAAATCTCCAATAGATGATAAGGTTCATAAAATCTTTATGAACTCACTTGATGTCTACTGCAAAATAGTTATAGCACCTTCTCAACTTTTGCAATGCTGTCATATGAACCAAGTACTAGAAGGCTGATATACTGCTGATAAAGTAACTGCAAGCAATTAATCCAATCCACTCCAGCGAAGGATACAATTCCATGTGTCTCGGTTTAAGCTCATTTATCTTCTGAGTCTTAGGTCCCTCCTGAAATGTCCTTATTTTCAGGTATATTAGGTGCTCATATGTAGCTCTAAATCCTTACGGTGCTTAGCTGCATAAATGCTCT
Organism: Brassica napus; assembly: GCF_020379485.1. NCBI lineage: Eukaryota > Viridiplantae > Streptophyta > Magnoliopsida > Brassicales > Brassicaceae > Brassica > Brassica napus. Next base: position 45,271,754 of record NC_063445.1, read on the forward strand.
GACGTCATGGGCTTCCGAAAGCCAATCCTTGAGCATGTCCTCTGCTCTACCGTCTCTTAAACCATTAATAGTTCTAACTCATATTACTACCCCACTTTGGTCCAACAAAGTGGTATACTATAGGGTCTACCATAAATAACCCTCGTATAGTAATTTTTTTTTTTTTTTTTTTTAATACTCAAAAGATAGTTGTCGATGTAGGCAAACTCTGGTAAAGGTAGATGCTTTCCGAAATTCCATCCCACGCAATCTCTGAACATATCATTTAAGTTCTCAGTAGTCCTCTCTAACTGACAATATGTCAACGGGTGATAAGATGTACTCATATGATCTTTGTCCCAAGTGCCTTCCGAAAGGCTCTCTGAAATGTAGATGTGAACTTCGATTCCCAATCCGATACAATGTTGACATCCATGAAACTTCCCAAACTCAATAATGTAGGTTTGCTCCAATTGATTAGCCCTGATTATCTTCTTAATTACTGAGGAAATGGGCTGACTTGGTAAGTCTATCCATGACTACCCATGTGGCATCCTTTCCACATATGGTGATTTAAAATCCAATAACAATGTCCATAATCACCATGCCTCATTTCTACTCCGGGAAAAGCAAGCTCAAAAATAACATAATAGATAACTGATCCTCTGTCATTGCCATATAACACGTCTGGCACCGCGACGTAATGTAGTTACAAACATCTTCATACTACACCAATTATAGTTAACTCTTCATATCTTTGTACCCTTTGGTCTTCCCGATGGGTAGAGAAACACGAGTGATATGTTTGTTGTAAGATTCCTTTTCTTAACAACTTATCGTCCAACACACAAACTCGGTTTCAGTACAAGTATATCCTGCTCAAAGCTGTATGATATCCAATACTCCCAATCTCGATCTGTTCAACCAATCCAGAATGCTAACTTGTGCTTGTGTATCCTCCATAGCAAAACTGCCTGCTCCAAAGTCCCAAGGACATCTGTCTCTCCATTGATAGTAATGGCACCCAACCTGAGACTAGCAAATCTCCAACTCATGAACCTTCTTGGTTCCTGAGATACAGCTCATACGCCTATCCAAGGCATTTATCACCTGGTTGTCCTTACCAGATAATATGCGATATCCAGACTATAGCCTGCTACAAACTCAATCCAACTGCACTGTCCAAGTACAAGTTTTTAATAAATGAAGATAAATTTCACATTCTAATAATCTCAGAGAATCTGAACTTCCTTCCCGTACAATTACGATCTCCAAAACGATAACGCAAATACCACTACAGAATCTCTGGTGTCATGCATATGAATGACTTAATCCTCATACCTTAATTTAAATCCAATCCAGTATCTGACACATCACAGTAAGCCTCAGCCTCAGTAGAACCCAAAACTGGTGTCTTCATTAGTTGTGCTTCAATTCAGTGAAAATCCTCGAACAAAAATCTATCCAACCACACTTAACGTCTTTACATGTAGACCGCGTCTTTAACATTACTATACCGGTGAAACCCTTGATGAACTTCCAGTAGTACCCTATTAACCCAAAAAGAACGGCAGATCTTTGTAGCGCTCTTAGGTTTCGACCTTCCCGAAACGGTATTAATCTTCTTTGAATCCATCAAAATTCTGCTTCCAAAACCATGTTATCCAAAAATACAACATTCCTCTGCCAGAAGCTACACTTCCTCAACTTAGCGAACAACTGATGCTCTCCAGGCTTATCCAATGCAATCCGCAAAGTGCTCACAAATCTCCTTTCTACTCCAAAATAAATCAGGATGTCATCGATGAATACAATCGCACACCTATCCAAATGTTCACGAAAACGTCATTCATATCTTCATGAATGCAACGATGCCTTTGTCGAGCCAAATGGTATCACTGCGTCCCATAATATCCATAATGTATACAAAAATTCACATTCAGTAGATACTCTTCAAATATAGTAATCTGATGGTGTTCTGATGCCATGTCAACCTTCAAGAACTATAAACTTCCTATAAATAATCCAATAATTCATCAACGCGCGGAAGCAATACTTATCTTTAATGGTCACTTTGTTCAGACCTTTGCAGTCGATACAAAATTGAAACTCCCACCTTTCTTGTTTACAACAACAATGATGATATTCCCCACGGTAAAGTACCCGGTCTGATAAAACCCTTGTCTGATGAATCTTCAACATGCTCTTTCAGCTTTTTCATCTCTGTTGATGCTAATCGGTATAAAACTTGTGAAACTTGTGTTGTTTGCTCCAAACAAATCGCAAGAGTTTCTCATGTGTCATGTGGTGACCGTTCCAAAGGTCACAAATATATCCTCATACTCTGCAATAACCGGAAGATCCTGCAGCTCATGTTGGCCATCAGCCTTAACCATCGAGATGGTAGTCAAAAATCTCTATGTCCTTGTATCCCATAACTCCTCAGTATGTAGCATGCATGCACTAACAACTTCCATCTGCTCCAGCAATTGGAACTCTTGCCCTCAGGCAATCCAACACTACTTGATGCAGTGACAGTCAATCCATCCCAAGGATAACATCGTAAAAACGTAGCTCCATCTCTGATCAATATCCGAACAAATCGGCCCTCCAAGCATAACTGGTACACTGCGATGGATATAAATAGCTCCCAATGTCCTATGTCAGTTGTCCAAACTGACACATCTCTGAAACGATCAACACTGCCAAAATTGGTAAACATACCAAAGTGTAACTCCAACACCCACACAACGCAAGCTGCTGCACCCCAATTCAAAAGCGATCTCCACGAGTTCACAAAAAAAATATATCTCCAAAATAGTCAATATACTCGTACACACAACAACACATGCCAACCAATGGCTCATACCACACACCACATAATCTCCAGTAACAAAACTCGTGGAACGATTGCTTGAAGTGGGCTGGTGGCAGAAATGTCACATATCCACTCCTGGATAGCCTCGAAATCATGACCGAAGAAACTGATAACTCCCGAGAAAACTGACGAACTTGGACTTCACGCAACTGCTGAACATCTGTCGAGAACCTTGATAGTCGAAGGACGAATGACGATGATTTTACTCATCGTCATAGAAAGAGACATTTGAGTTAGTAATTACAGGACAGAATGGTGCTAAAAGAATTTCAAAATGTATAAATAAATATATAGTTTTTTTTTTTTTTTTTTTTAAGTTGAAAACCGATGAAAACCGAATCCCCTGACCGCCATCCCGGACGGAACCGGGATGGAACCCGCTCTGATACCAAATTGTGACACCCGTCACCTCCTATATGGAGGACAGCGTGTCACCCCCGACGCGTCATCATACAACAATGTGACACCCGTCTCCCTGACACTAAGGACGACGGGCCACCAATAATATCCCGTAATATAAAAGCCCATAAACCCGACAACTCTCACCCATGCCCAAATAAAATCCGAAAGAAAAGTCCAGTAGCACCAAGTCCGTCCAAATATCACATACTTGTTTGTCTCACCTGAAAAAGGGAAGAGTGAGGGGTGAGCGACAAGGGAATCGCTCAGTGAGGTATGGGATGCCACCCCGAAGTCCATGGACCCGGACATAGCACTCCGAATAAATATAATTTAATTATAATGCATGTCAAACACAGTACCTAAAGTACCCAAACAACAAACAATGGTCCTAGCGAGGTGCACACTCGCCGCCCACTAACAGGCCAAAACACTACCGAAAAGGTGCTCGGTTCATACACACACCGAAAAAGTGCTCGGTAACACACGCCCGTAGACGATTTATCGACACTTCCAGTCTACGGCTCAACCGGTCGACTAAAGTTGGCCGTGACCTCCATACAATCCGGCATACAGCAGTCCGACTCTGTATCCGTCTCCAAACAAAAACAATCCTAGCTAAGAATTTACATTAAGTGAAACAATCAATGTTGAATCCTCTAACCCCCTAGTTCCGGTTTATGCAAAGAACCTAAAACTAAACAAGCAATGACAGACTCGATTTCACACAGACGGAACACATTAGAAATAAATTATACTTATTCGAGGTCCTAAGCCGAATAAGAGGAGTTCGGGAATAGACCCTCACCTTAGCAATAGAAAAGTGTTGTCTATGAACTCCAGCTGCTCAAATAGACTCCATATCTGAAATCAGATCGAAATTCTGAGTCAGAACGCCTTTCGAACGGTCGAAAACGGAACTGGTCAAGGTTTTCGAAAAAGTCAACCCGCTGGTCAAAGTCAACCCGGTCAAGCTTTGACCAGAAATCGATTTGACTAAACCGACCGGTTTACCCTAACCGAACCAAAAATCAATTTAAACCGGCTAACCGATCGGTTAACCGAGTCAACCGAGTTGACTCACTGAGTTGACTCGGCCGAGTTGACCGAGTCGCCGGTGAGTCACCGGTGTCGGTCACCGGCGGCGACGGCGGAGCTGCGGCGGCGGCTTACCGGAAAGTTGGCCGGCGGCGACGGCGGAGCTGCGGCGGCGACGATTTCCGGCGGCGGCGCGTGCGTTTCACGCGCGCGCGAAGGGCGGTTTTCTGGAGGCGCGTACGGCTTCGTCCGGGCTTCGTTTGAGGCGTGCTTGGTGTCTACGGCTTCGTCTCGACGAGAGGAACACGATGATGGGCTTGGATGCACGAGATTCGCAACGGTTAAGAAGTTATGGTCGATTTACTAAAACGGCCGAAACTAAACTCAAAAATATGGCGGTTTCCGGTTACCTTTGGTTGCGGATGATGGTGGTGGCGAGCTCAACGGTCTGGCGTGTGGTGGCTCCGGCGACGAGCTCAGGTGAGCTTTCTCCCTTCTTCTTCTTCTTCTCTCTCTCTTTCTCTCTCTCTCTCTCTTTCTCTTTCTTAATTTTAAAGAAGATGGAGGTGGTGGGGAAGAAGGTGTACATGGTGGAGAAGAAGTTGGAAGTGGTGGGGTTGGAGAAAGAAGTGGAGATGGTGGGAGTGGTGGGTCATTACAGCTGTATTACGAGCTACTGCATGGGTGGTCGTGACGGTTTTGTAAACCATGGGCTCGGGATCAGTTTGCAAATGATTTTGACATGTGCCTTGTAATCTTCTTTCTCTCCCGAATAAATGTTCGGTTCGTTGAGGCGGGTTCTTTACCTCGGGCGTGGCTGGCTGTTCGTGTTGGTGGATGCTAACGTCATCTTATGCAAGCTATTCTTAGTCGGGCAAGATCTTTAAGAGTTGACCATCACAGAGGCCAAAATTACCAAGTTTTCTCTCTATATTTAATTTTGGCCCTTCTTTTTGCATCGAGCAGCTGTGCGGTTTAGTTGAGGCCTCTGTTTATCGACTATTGTGTTGTTGCGTTTGTCCCTGCTTTGACTAAATTCGATTTGATGTTTAGTTTTTTTTCTGCTTCTTATTCTCATTGTATTTCTGTCAAAATTTTGAAAATTGCTAATAATATTTTTACATGTTTACCAAAAAAAATATTGATGATAAATTATGAATAGATATATAGACGACTGCTATTATCTTAACATTAGCCCTTGACTTGTATATACTTGGATCAACTTGCTGGTTAGTGAATAAGAAACTTGTTTTAAACTATGTATTTTTTTCCAACACAATTAAACTACGACTATTCAAATTTCTAAAAGAAATATGTAAAGGGATGAGAGCAAGAGAGTCAACAAAATCAAACTTTCCTTCGTTTTATCTTTAAAGCATCTTCTTGTTTTGTTCTTCTCCTCCTCCTCTTCTTTTTTCCAAGTCTTAATTACTCTGGTCAACATCAGAAAACGTGTAAGCTCGTTCTCTTTCTCGTTAAAAGAGTTTAAAACCGTTTGATTTTAGCTTGCTTTGTGGTGTCTTGGCTGATTTCTTCCAAAGAATACTTTGCATCTGTTTTTGTTTGTTTGTTTCAGGCTTAGTGATGGATGACCAGAGAAATAGTGATAATCATCATCATCATCTAGGTGTGAATAAGATTGGGAAAAACATCCGTAAAGATCCATCAAACCAGCAAAATCAACAACAGAATCCTCAAGCTTTGTTTTATAACATTAACAAAACCGATTTTAGATCCATTGTTCAACAGTTAACCGGACTCGGTTCAGCTTCTTCAGTAAATCCTCCACAGTCAACAAACCCACCAAAACCTCCAAATTCAAGGTTGGTTAAAGTTAGACCGGCTCCTTTGACTCAAGTCAACCACCATCCACCTCCACATCCGGTTCAATCAGATCCAATAGCCGCTGAAACGGTTGAGCGTAATAACCAATTATCGGTTAACCCGGCCGAATCTCCTATCTCTGCTTATATGCGTTACCTAATCGAATCAAGCCCTGTTGGAAACCGACCTCAGCTACAAAACCAAAATCCGGCTCAGCCATCACCCGGTTTGTTTCCTTCACATCAACCCGGTCCAAGTCCAATGTTATTCCAGTCTCCAGCGTCACAGTTTGTTTTGTCGCCGCCGCCTAGATCACCGTTTCCGATATTATCACCCAATTTCTTTACGTTTTCACCGCGGTTTATAGCCGGCGGTAACGAATCGCTACCTCCGCCGTCACCGGGCTTTTTCTTCCCTTTGCTCAGTCCATTATGGAAAAATCAATAGCTTTATAGTTAGTGTATTGATAATCTTTTAGTTAATGGATAAAACAGTGCAACTTGTAAGCATAATGTAACATGTTATATGAAGACAATTGCTCATTTCCTTTTATGTATTAGCGTTTAATCGGCCTTATTATTGTCCCTAAATGTTTCTGTATTTAAATTGTGATTGTTGATGAACTTCTAGTTCTGAACCAAAGGGGAGACAAATGTGTTTAGTAGAATCATGAATTTATGTTACGAATCCCCTGTATATTAATTAAGAAACATTCGAAAAGATGTAACCTCAATTTTGTATTAATTAAAATAGACCCCAATGCATAGGTGGCACTCAATTAGGTAGTCAATTACATTCAATTGAAAAATAAGTAGGTCCACAATCGATTTTTATATGTTGTTAGATACATAAGTTTGTCAAACTATATGATATAATGATATGATATGTTATTTTCTTTTCTTAAATAAAACTTACGGAATTACCATAAATGACTAATATATATATGACAATTAATGATTTTAATAATAAAGATTTGATAACAATTTATATCTCCTCCATCATTTTTTGTTTAATTTTATATTATTAAAATAAATTAAACAATCAAATTAGCTATAAAAGTAAAATTTAGATTTTTTCGTATATGTTATATTTTGAATTTTTAAAAACGACAATAAATGACTAAAACTATTAAAATTATCATGTTAAAAATTAATGATCAATGGTTTGACATTTTTATTATAAGAAGATACACATGATTTTAAAACCATATGAGTAAAAAATATCATTTAATAATAAAATAAATATATATATATATATATATATAGATTAAACACTATATACCATAAGATTACATAAATATTTTAATATTAAAACTTTCAATGAATTTTCAAGAACATTTATAAATTATAAACTTATTAAAGATTTCAGATTGAAAATTTTGTTATCGATGATTTAAATATTTTGTTATAAAATGATATGAATGATCATAGAACCGTATGATTATAAATTATTATTTAATAAATAACTATATAAAATATACTATTCTTAGAAAAATAGGTTGGTCCATCTTAATTTATATTACACTTTTTATTAAACTAACTATCGAATCGATAAATAATGTACCAAAAAATGTTTTGCACTTTCCTTATATAAAAGCTACGAAATTACATAATATGATTAACATATATGTGAAAATTAATTATTATGAATAATAAATATTTGATAACAATTTTTGTATCTTAGTTCTTTTTTAAAATTTTATATTATTAAAAGATATTAAAAATCACATTAAATATATAATAAAAAACATTTATATTTTTTTTATATGTTATATTTTGAATTTTTCAAAACGTCTATAAATTATTAGAAATTTGAAGATCCCCACTCTTAAAATTTTGTGATCAATAGATTATTTTTTTTTGTCATAATAAGTTACAAATGATCATAAAATTGTATTAATATGAACTTTTATTTAATATTATAAGAAGATACACATGATTTTAAAACCATATGAGTAAAAAATATCATTTAATAATAAAACATATATATATATATAGATTAAACTATATACCATAAGATTACATAAATATTTTAATATTAAAACTTTCAATGAATTTTCAAAAACATTTATAAATTATAAACTTATTAAAGATTTCACATTGAAAATTTTGTTATCGATGATTTAAATATTCAGTTATAAAACGATATGAATGATCATAGAACTGTATGATTATAAATTCTCATTTAATAAATGACTATATAAAATATACTATTCTTAAAAAATAGGTTGGTCCATCTTAACTTACATTATATTTTTTATTAAACTAACTATCGAATATTCGAATTGATAAATAATCTACCAAATTTTGTTTTTGCACTTTCCTTAATTAGAAGCTACGAAATTACCTAATATGATTAACGTATATATGAAAATTAATTATTATGAATAATAAATATTTAATAACAATTTTGGTATCTTAGTTCTTTTTTTAAATTTTATATTATTAAAAGATATTAAAAAATCACATTAAATATATAATAAAAACATTTATATTTTTTTCTTATATGTTATATTTTGAATTTTTCAAAACGTCTATATATTATTAGAAATTTGAAAGATTCTCACTCTGAAAATTTTGTGATCAATAGATTATTTTTTTTGTTATAATAAGTTACAAATGATCATAAAATATAACACATATGAATTTTTATTTAATAAATATTCAAACTAAATAATATATATATATATATATATATATATACTAATGATTTAAAGCAACAAGATTGACTGATCAATTTAGTTGTGCAGTTGAAATCTTTCAAAAGTATGTGAAAGATTAAAGTCAAAGTAAATATGGATTTAGAATAGTAGTTATATTTTACTAACCAAAATACCGAAAAAAACCGAACCGAACCGAAACCAATCCGATATCTGGATTGAACACCCATAATCCAAATGAAGCCAAACTATTGTTTTATTCTCCAAAATATAATAAAAATAATGACTTAATTCCGCGCAAGGCGCGGATCTTATCCTAGTTTTATTATTAAATATCAAAAACTTATATTAAACAAAACTAATAAAATAAAACATACTATTGAAGATAATTAATTATCGATGGATTTTCAAACTGTTAAATCATTAAAGTCGTGGTTGCTAGAAAATTATGTCTTTTAATAGGTTCACCATCATTAAAGTCCGGACCTTTGATTTTCATTTTTTCAGTTTTCATTATTATTGTCCAATCACATAAAATTCAATTTTCACTTTCTGACTTTCTTCAATTAACCAAGTTGGCAACTTGCAGTGCCTGCTAGATTTGTCCTTATATTCTCTAAGATCGTCTCCAATGATACAAAAAAATTTACTGGAATTTTTTCAAAACTAACTCATATTTTCAAACCAAACTCAAAACCTATTTCTTGTCATTACTATTCATCAATGAATTTTCTTATATTATCCCTATATTTTTGAATTATTTACAAAATTATCATTATTTTTTTTTTAATTTCGAAATTCACAAAAAACCAAATACACCCACACCATTTCTTCTTATTTACAATAACACCATTATAATCAATTTTTTCAACCATCATGAATCACCATTTTTGAGCTCTTAAAGCTCTAGAATTTAATTTTCAACCATTTTTTTCTCATTCTAAACCAACAAATCTTCTTTTCTTCTCATTTCCTCTATATTTACATCTAAAAACTCTCATAACTTTCATAAAAACAAATTTGATATTTTTGAGTTTCTTCATTAGTGAATCATTAAAGGCGGTTCTTTTTGTTCATATTTGGAGTTTGGACGGTTGAGAAGGTTGGAAACGAACTTTACATCAGAAAAAGATAACTATTTACATGGTTTTCATCATTTTTCAGATCTGTGTCGAGATATTAGACTGTTTTGTATGTCTAAGCCTATATGCAGATGTACGATGCAATCTACTTGTCAACGCACATGTCAATTTTGCATTTGACCAAACGAATTTTTTTTGTACCGCAGACTTCCCCAGCAGTCGTCGTCTTTATCTTCAACAACAAAAACAAAAATTTAGGTAGACTTACTAAGACGTCTACGTAAAAGAGGTTAGTTTTGCATTTGACCAAACTTTTGACTTTTTATTGTAGACTTCAACGGAAGTCTATGAAGTGTAGACTGCCTGAGAAGTTTGCAAAAGGTCAGTTTTGCATTTGATAAAAACTTTGACTTTGTTGAATAGGTTACTTTTGCGTTTGACTAAAAAGTTTAAAAATTAATTGAAATTTTATTAAATTGTAGACTTCATATGCAATATTCTTATCTTAGAAAAAAGGTAGACTACATGTGAAGTCTACTATTTTATTTTGGTCAAATGCAAAACTAACCCGTTGAATTTGACAGTAGACTTCAAACGAAGTCTAAAAATATGTAGATGTTCGTTTCCATTTACTCGTAGAAAGTCAAACATGGTCAGTTGCAAAACTAACCTCTTTAAAAAAAAATTCAAAAATATTGACTGCATATGAAATCTACTTCCGGAAGTCAAATCATGGGTGAATTTTGGTCAATTGAAAAAACTAACCATTTTGAAGTGTAGACTGAAATGAAAGTCTACATGTATAAAATCACAACTTTTTTTCAAATATAGAAAGTAACCTGTAAAATTTTCATTGCAAAAACTAACCCAAAGAGTAGACCTATTTGATAGTCTAAATTTGTAAACTGAAAAGAACGTCTACATCTTCGTTGATTGAATATGGAATATACATAGAAAAATATATTAAAAGTGAATTTTTTTATTATTCGTTAAGTTTTTTCAAGATTTTTTTGTTTGACAGTGTGTATTAGTTAATCCTAACGGGTTCGAGTGATTTTGAAAAGAAAATCTGTTATAATTATGAAAGTATAATACTTTTTGATTTGACTATGTTGTTAGGTAATAATTGTAGACATATTTGTAAGTCTACCTTTCAAGTTTTATGAAACATGAAATATTTCTCCGCTAATTATGTAAACTGTATTTTTCCGGAAATAGCTCTATTATACGGAGAATGGGTGGTGAAAGACTCTTTGTGAGAGTTTGTGGTCAATAATCGGAAAGGAGAAAGAATGTTCCTTGTGCATGATGGCTGTACACATGGTGAACTTCTTGAAATGGCACAAGAAGATTATGATCTGGACAAGAAAATCGAGAAGATGGTGCTAACATATTCCTTACCAGACGTCATTTTACAACAAATGATTACGAATAGGCGAATACTCCTCTTATGCCTGTCACGAATGATCGACAAGTGCATAACTTGATCGAGTTATCTAAGACACACTTTGTACGTCTTTGTGTATCAAACCAGCGCCAAGTACACTAGAAATTTCTGGATTGACTATATGTTAGATAATAAGTGTAGACGTCTTTGTAAATCTACAAATGTAGACTGTAGTTGAAGTCTACATCGTAAATTCTATTAAAGTGCATTTGTGTATTATTCATCATATTTTATTCACTATGTAATTATTTTACAGTGTATGTTAGTAAAATTTTAATGGTCTTGGATGAATTTCAAAAGTTAATGTGTTATAATTATACACATGAAACTTATTGCAAAAATTTGTGATTTGTTTTACTCTTGAAACTTCTTAGGAATTTTGTATAGATTTTGTTCTTCTCACATGTGTGTTAGTTATTATTTTAGCTTAAGGTGGTTTTACTTATTTGGTTGATTAGATCTTGTGAAAAATTGATATCTACCAAAAAAATTAATAATATCATACAAGTGAAACACGACTAAAAATGAATACAATGTTTATAGATTATGCATTAAACAATTATTTAAAAATTAATATTTTATTATGAGAAACTATTATAGAGAAATATATTAAAAAGTATTCTTGAGTGTGTTTGATTTTTAATAATCTTGATGCCTCAAATAAAATCTTGGAAAAGAGTACCTGCAAAATAAGATAAATTTATGAGAAAAACATAAGATAAAAATTAAATCATATTTTAGTAGAACTTTTATTAAGTCTACGTAAATTTATTGTTTAGTAGACTTTAGTTGAAGTCTACACTAACGGAAAATTTTCATATATAAAAGTGTACATTTAGAAGATTTGAAAATACTTTGTTCTCGAAAATATTTCAAAATAGTTTTTTTATCAACCTTGTAACAAAGCAAAAACATAAAGTATGAATCTATAAATTTAGTTCAATATAAACACAAAAATATCTTATAATGAATATAAGTAAAACTTACATTTTTTGGAAGATGATTTGAAAATTCTGAAAGAGAATACCTGCAAAATAAAATTAAATTATGAAAAATAAGATAAAAATTAAAATCATATTTGAGTAAACTTCTAATGAAATATTCTTAAACGTCGAGGCTAGTAGACTTCAAGTGAAGTCTACCAGCCCTAACTTTTAAGTAGACTTCATTTGAAGTCTACTCTATCAAAAAGAAACTAGATCTGAAAATATATACATTGAAAATATGAAATAAGTTTAAATTCTAAAAACTTTTAAAAATATAATTTAATAGACAAAATATTAACAAATTAAAGACATAAAGTTTGAATATGTAACTTTATTTAAATAAAAATACTAGAACACGTATTTAAAATCTATAGATGTAAACCTTACATTTTGGGAGGAGAAGAGAACAACAATTGAAGAAAATACCTGCAAAATAAGATAAAATTATTAAAAAAACATAGAAAATAAAATTAAAGTCATATTTTTGTAGACTGCTTAAACTTTGTGGGTTTAGTAAACTTCATATGAAGTCTACTAGGAGTCGCTTGTGACATAGGGTCACTTCAAGTTTTTAATTGGCCAAGTGGGTCGCTGCAAGTTTTTATTGTCGAAACGGGCCGCTAGGGGGGAGAGAAATAAATCGGTGACGGATTTGGCCTTTTGACCCATAAACTTATAGATTCTGACTCGACAACTTGTGAAATGTGGAAGCAAAAATGACCCAAAGAGTTAAACTCTAAAACTTGTTTACACGTGCGTGACCTACCTCAATCTTTACTCTGTTTTTTTTTTGTTTATGAGCAAACATCAATCTTTACTCATCACCATGAATTGAGATAATTTGTCTCTTTTTATTACAGAGACAAAGCTGAAATCTGACTCTGCTGGGTGGAATTAGACTCGCAAACTCCATTCTTGACCCGACAATCTCTGCATTTTGCAAAGTAAGAGTCTTGAGTCCCAGTTGATTTAAAACTCGAATATTGTGAAGAAATCTCACCAAATCGATTGTATAGAAATCCCAGTCCCAATACAGCAGACTCATCTCCAAACCGGAACTTGACGGAGCTCATGCTGGACCGGAGCTTGAACGAACCAGAGCTTTACCAAACTAGAGCTTTACCGAAGAACCGGAGCTTTACTGAGCTTATGCCGGTATACGAGAGCGACAACAATCGGACCACGATCTCCTGTAAGCCTACTACACAAAGCTCCACTCGTCGTCTTGTTCTCCAGCCAGTGCACCGGAAATTGAAGTCGTCGTCATCTCCAAGCTTGGATCCAATCTGGAACCAGTTTAATCCTTATTGCAATTTAAGTCCCTTGGATGTTGATTTATCACAATTTGGCTCAATAACTTTCAGATTTGCAACCCTTATTATGTTAATTTGTTTTTATAAAAACAATTGAAGTCTTCGTCGTCGTTTCTTATGTCGACTTCAATCATGCTCCTTTACAACCCTTATTATATGCAAATATATGTGCATAAATAATATAAACACTTAAATGCAAAACAATGTGAAAAATAAATATTTTAAATAAAACAAAGCTGTTAAAACTAATAAACAAATAATAAAAGAGACGATTTATTATTTAAGAATAATCATCTTAAACATTATTTTATTATATATATAAATATTATAAATTTACATAAAAGGAATGATTTATTGTTATTATTTAAAGAAATCTAAATGGATTCTTAAAGTTACATTTTATATTCTAATATTATTAATTTACATAGTTTTTTTTTGAAACTCTGTTTACATAGTATATTGTTCGTATTTTCTATTAATATAAATAAACACTTATTTTATACATATTATTTTTATATATACGGACGTCGAAATCGTAAACTCTAAATCTAAACCATAATCACTATAATTCAAATCTTAAATCCTAAACATAAACTTTGAAATTCTAAAATCACTAAACTCTAACCCTAGATATTATATTCAAAACCAAAAACTAAACCTTATACCTTAACGTAAATCCCATACCTTGGATAATATACTCAAAACCATAAAACCATACACTAAACCCTCAACCATGATCTTTAAAAAAACTTGAAATCCTTAACCATAAACCATATATTCAAGATCATAAACTCAAAACCTAAAGTAATTTAAAGTAAGTCTTAAATCCTAAACTTAAGACTGTAAACCTTAAACTCAAAACTTTATACCCTAAATCAAAAGAATAATAAAAACAATATGAAAAAATAAATAAAACAATAATAGCTAGGACCCTTTAAATAAAAACCCTATACTTATATCATGAGCTTTATGTCTTATAATAAAAAATCAAGCAATATAACCTAAACTTTACATCATCAATTCCAGTGTACACTAGAGCCTCTACTTGTGTGCATCTGAGCGTACATCTTACATCCTAATGCATATCAGAGTGTACACTGGTGTCCACAGGAGCGTACACTTAGTGTACACCAACGTATATCTAGTGTACACCAGAGCGTACACTAGAGTGTCTGATGAATTTTTGGTTTTCTTAAAAAATAAATAATTATAAAGTATCTTTAAAACAAAGATAATAAACAAAAACTTAAAAATTAAGATAAAGGTTGGATATATATTTGTATATGGAACCATTATTCTAACATTGATATTACATTCTTTTGTTATCAGTTTCACTTTATATGAACCTACAAAATATGTTATTGACAATGGTTTTGACAAATTAGTTTGAATTTTATTTAGGAACATTTCCTTATTTATTTATTATATTAAAGTAAAGGAAAAGCTAAGGTAAAACGTAACATACATCAAAGAGAGTACACTGAGAAGCGTACACCGGAAGTATACACCGAAAGTGTACACCGGAGGTGTACATGCGAGTGACATATCGGAGAGTACATTGGCATACACAGGAGTGCGACAACGTGCATCCTCCTCGCCGTCCTCAGCTCTTGTGGTCGTACCTCATATCGAAGTGTACACCGGAAGTGTACAACTTAGGTGTAGATGCGAGTTATGCATATCGGAGCTTACACTGGTGTAGACACTCAGCTCTCGTCGGAGCTTACATTGAAGTACATATTTGGTCTTTATTGAAGTACATATTTGGTCTTTATTGAAGATATTGAAGTACATATATATCCAATAAAGATATTGAAGTACATATTTGGTCTTTATTTGTTTTGCTTCTTTTCATTTTGGCCCTAGAATCTTATAGTGTACACATTTCTTTAGATTTTTGATCCAAGCCCTTAAAATGTGTCATCTAACCCATATTAATGAACATATATGTACAATAAAGATATTTAAATGCATCCAAATAGATTAAAATGAATCAAGTGCAATATTAAATATAGCATCTCATTTAGTTCATTTTTAATCACTTTAGATTGCATTTATGTGTCCACATTGTATATATTTGTTCAATTATGTGCATTAGGGTATGGAGTGCACAATTGAAATGTTTGGGGTCAATTTGAAAGGATACACTACCAATCTGAAACCTTTAGGGCCACAGCAAAAGAAGACAAGAATTCAGGGACCAAGGTTGCAGTTTTGGAATATTCGCTTGGGTTAAGGCTTCGAATGTTACGAACCCACCCGCCCCGCACCGCAGTTAACACCGGAAGTGTACACTGGTGTACACAGGAGCCCGACATTGGTGTACACTTCTAGAAGTGTACATCTAGAAGTGTACACCGGAAGTGTACATCTAGAAGTGTACACCGGAAGTGTACACTGATGCATATCGGAGCGTACATTGGTGTACACAGGAGCGCGACATTGTGCGTCTTTCTCGCCGTCCTCAGCTCTCGTCGCCGTGCCTCATATCGGAAGGTCAATAACAACAATGGCCAAGTTTCTCATAATTGCATATTTGGTCTTTATTTGTTTTGCTTCTTTTCATTTTGGCCCTAGAATCTTATAGTGTACACATTTCTTTAGATTTTTGATCCAAACCCTTAAAATGTGTCATCTAACCCATATTAATGAACATATATGTACAATAAAGATATTTAAAATGCATCCAAAAAAATTAAATTGAATCAAATGCAATATTAAATATAAGTCATATATTCAACCTTATAACATATAATTTATAGACAATAAACACTATATACTATCTCATAAATCCTAAGCTAAATATTAAATTGTGTAAACATAAATATAACTTTTCTTTTAATTGCAACAGAAAAATTCTTATAAAAAATATAAACTGTGTTTTTTGTAAAACTCATTGTTTTTGTGTGTACCCTAAATTTTGCTTTCGCATACCGTTTTCAACTCTTTGAACCATAGATGTACATCCTAGCGTACACACCGGGGTGTACACTACACACCGGGGTGTACACTCTAGCATACACTACACACCGGAGTGTACACCTTACCGTACACTGGGTTGTACACCCTAGCGTACATCGTAATGTATACCGGAGTATACACCGTAAATTATACTGGGGTGTACACCGTAGAGTATACTGGGAGTGTATACCGTAGTGTATACCGAGGTGTATACCGTATTGCATATCGGAGGTGTACACCGGTGTGTATATCGGGTGTATACCGTTGTGTTTACCTAGCGTACACTACACACCGGGGTGTACATCCTAGCATACACTACACACCGGAGTGTACACCTTAGCGTACACCAGGGTGTACACCCTAGCGTACACCGTAATGTATACCGGAGTGTACACCATAAATTATACTGGGGTGTACACCGTAGAGTATACTGGGAGTGTACACCGTAGTGTATACCGTATTGCATATTGGAGGTGTACACCGGTGTGTATATCGGGTGTATACCGTTGTGTTTACCTAGGGTATGCAATAACAAATTTGTTTTTTAATTTACCTATATAATATAATTTTCCATATTTAATTCTTATAGCACTTGTATTTTTATATAATACAAAATTTAATTATAGAATTTATTAAAAAAATAGTATACAATTTTTTTTTCTTGTTTCATAATAAAATTTTAGTTAACATTGTGTTATAACAATTATATTATTGATTACAAAAGTAATAAATATGTTATTTTATACAAATGTTTATAATTTTTGATAATATTTTAATTTTGTAATACTTAAAAATAAAATTCAAATTTATAGTTGGTTTATTATTAATGTAAATAATCAAATATGTCATATTAACTAATTCTTTAATTGGTCTTATGTGGTAGATAAAAATTAAGTTTTTGAATTAATAGATTAGATAACTGTTTATGTGTAATTAATCATATTTAGCATCTCATTTAGTTCATTTTTAATCACTTAAGATTGCATTTAGGTGTCCACATTGTATATATTTGTTCAATTATATGCATTAGGGTATGGAGTGCACAATTGAAATGTTTGGTGTCAATTTGAAAGGATACACTACCAATCTGAAACCTTTAGGGCCACAGCGAAAGAATACAAGAATTCAGGGACCAAGGTTGCAGTTTTGGAATATTCGCTTGGGTTAAGGTTCGAGTGAACCTTTCTGCAAATTTAATAGTTTTTGGGTCAATGAGTAAATAGCCAAAAAAGCAAGGACCAGATGTGCAAAATGGCCAAAAGTGGCCATTGTTGTCTCCGAGCTTCAAACTGGACGACTCCGCGGCGAGCTTCGAACTGGAAGCTCGGAAGAGGGCCGCGGCGGCGAGAGCTTTGAACTGGACGACTCCGGAGCTTCAAGACGCTCTATCGATGGGATTGCTACGAGGATTGGAGCTTGATGAGACAGTGATTTCGTGGAGAAAGGAAGGTCACAACGAGGAGATGGAGACCTGAGGCCATGGAAGAAACTTGGTCGTGGTGAACCTCCGAAATGATGCAAGCTTCGTCTCTACCGAGTTATTAAACGGTTGATGAATCCAGTGGAGAAAATTGGAGAAGAGAGAAAGAAATAATAATAGGGAAAAAGACTTTCTCACGTGCGAAAACAATTCAAGGGAGACAATGGCAAATTGGTGAATATGTTATTTGGACAGAGTGTATTACGTATTTTCTAAGAGACTTGTATAAGGTCAAATAGTACCGCGACCCATTTTGCAAATAAAAACTTTGCCTGGCTCAAACCCCAAATTAAACACTCGAAAGTGACCCACTTTGCCAATAAATTCAGTTTACTGGCTTTAGTTTATAAGCACACTTCTTTAGAAGTCTACACTGTCTCATAATTTTCAGATCTGAAAAAATATATACTTTTTGAAATGTGAAAATAATTTTAAATCTGAAAATACTTTACAATATAGAATTTATAAGATAAAATAGTAGCATGTTAATGCACAGAGCTTGATCTATAAATTTATTTGAATATAAACACATAAATACATATTTAAAATTTATTAATCTAAATCTTATTTTTTTAGAGGAGAAGATGAAATTCATGAGTGATAATACCTACAAAAAAGATAATATTGTGAGAAATAAATAACATAAAAATACACGTTTAAAATCTATAGATCTAAACTTACTTTTTTTAAAGGAGAAGATGAAAATCATGAATCATAATACCTAAAATGACAAGATAATATTGTGAGAAAGACTTGAGAAAATTTTAGAGAGAAATAAGAGAAATGAGAGAGTTTTAGAGAGAATGGAGAATTTTAGAGAGAAGAGAGAGAGTTTTAGAGAGAAGTGAGAGAGTTAAAAAAAACTTGTGCAACTACTTTAGAGAGAGAGTGTATAAATTTTATTTATATATGGAGACAAAAATGTAACTAGATTAAAATTTACGATACTTACAGTAGATTTTACTGTAACATTGTAGACCTTTTTTGAAAGTCTATTATAATAATTTTAGTATTGTTGTTTATTCTTTATTATTTTAATAATTTTAATACATGATTTACTAAAAAATTTTTTTAATAGTTATAGTATATGATTTCAGTTTTTTACTCTTAAGGAACTCAACTAATTAGTTTAAATATAATGATTTTTGTAAAAAAAAGTTGACAAATGTAGACTGAAAAAGACGCCACAAGCTAAATAGACTTTACTGTAGGTCTACGAAACCCTAAACCACAAATCTCAAACCCTAAATGTTTTGCTTTATAATAAAAAGTCTTAATTATTGTATCAAATATCATATACAAAATATAAACTACTAGACATTAATATAAAAATTTAAGTCAATAAAAAATAAAATCTAAATCTAAATCTAACCCTAAGAAGTCTACCACTAGAATACATGACATGTTATAACCTTTTGTTTCTAAACCATATTGTCTAACACATGGTTATCAAATTCGAGTATATTCTTTAAAAAATTTCAGTTATATAAAATTTTAATTTATTTACTTCATATTGATCATTATATTGATGATTAATTAACAATATCACAATAATTATTTTTATACATTTTTAAAATTTAAATTATTAGATCAAATTGCGATGTAGACTTCTTTCTATTACGTGTAGACTTACTAAGGACATAATTGTAAAATACATTTCTGTTTTTTTGTTCGGTCATAAGGGTTACATAGTATTTTTACTACCCCTTTAGGTTGGTTTTGCGTTTGACTGAAAGTGGGGTATCTTTTTAGGTTTGACATGAATATTTTGGTTGGTTTTAGCAATTCTCCCAAAATTTACTCTATATTTCACACTAAAATAGAGTATCTATTATAGAGTTAGATTTATTACAATGGTTCACTCTATAATAGAGTGAAATATAGAGTAATGTTATTTTTTCACTCCAAATATAGAGTAAAAAAACAACATTACTCTATATTTCAATCTATTATAGAGTAACTCTATTATATAGTGAAATATATAGTAATTTTTTTGTGTTCTATTGGAGATGCCCTAACGGAAGTAACTTAAGAAGCATCTCAGATTCTCACTTTTGCTTCCAGTTATCTATAGCACCTCTGCTAGAAGTATTCATAATGGAGTTATCGACCTAAATTAAAGTGTATGTAGAGTAATATTTAAACATGGATATCTCAAAATCATGAAGAACTTAATTCAAAATTTCTCAATGAGATTTTAACACTTAATTTTGAGATACCCAACATAATATTTATATTACATAAATGTTTGAGAATTCTTTATGAAATACCCTCAATAAGACTGCTCTTAGATTACACATTTACACTACGTTAATAAAAACACATTCCTTTCAGTTTAAAATGAGAAAGTTTTTCTTTGGCTGGTCACGAAAATATGAGAAACTTAATCACATAATCCGACTCCAACTTTGTAATATCACCTATCGGTGAATGAGTTTATTTTAACTTTCAAATTCAAAGCCTTTCGCCTTGACTTTAAAAGCTTAATTAAAATAAATAATGTACCCAAATTTAAATAAAATTATACAAAGCTTAAATACATAAATTATGAATACAAATATTATTTTTATTAAAAAAATTGTAAATAAAAATAATATTCCGTTTTGAAAGTGTGAATCAAAATCTAGTACACTTTATATTTAAAGAATCCACTGACCAAGTTCTAATGAATATACGCATAAGAATATTTTTAAAAGTGGTGCAACATAGAGTTATACATATATATACAGCCACATTTTTTATATTTTGGTGTAGTTGTTTATAGTACATCCTAAAAGGTATAGTACATATTGCTGGAGTTTTGATAAATAAGCATATATATACCTTCACGAATCAGTTTATATAAATCAGTTTATTGATATAGTACATTTTCTAACGACTAATTTAGCACTAGGAATTACAAATCTATATAAACTAGCATAGATTTGTAATTCCTAATGCTAAATTAGTCGTTAGAAAAACTGCATTAGGGAAGGTGCAATATTAGATAATCATGTTTGCTAAATATGTTAAGCAAAAGCTGATTAGTCCTAAGTTTGATGGATAAAGTAGCACAGATTTGTTAAGAAGGAAAACTTAGATTTAAACGAAATATGAAATACTGCATAGTCCAAGCAACAAAAGAAATCAACTTAGCAACCCAATAAGTTAAATCGACACCATTTCTTGGGAGATTTTGTCTTTTTGTTTGGTTTGCAAGTTTCATTAGCAACCTTCTTCTTATTCTTCTTCTCCAGTAATGGTTTCTCAGTATTTATCTCTGCCTCTTCCTCTTCCTCTTCCTCTTCTTCAATCTTCTCTTCTGCTTCCTACATATTATAATAAAATATGTTTAATCAGCAAAAAAATATAGTTCTTAACTGATAGCAATTCACCACAATAGGAAAGAAAAGTGACAGGTCCAATCTGTTAAATTCCTAAAAACGAAAATATACAAGACAATCAATATAGTTAGTGACGGTATAAGATAGCATATATTGTATAGTCGTTGATGATCCTGTTACCATATGATTGTTGTTTTTTTCCCTGTAATATGCTATTCAGAAGTAAGCTACTTTATACATATGTAAAATCAATGAACATAGAATAATCATAAATTTATATACATGAGTATCATGCGGAGGTTGTAAGGGGATATGAAAAGGATTAACGTTGCTAGTGAAAATGGGTAATGTCTTTGTCAAATCTCTCTTAATCCTTTGGTTTGATGTTTCACCGGACCCTCCAGTTGAAGTGGAAGACGCACTGCCCGATTCCAACTCCAAACATATCTTTTTAACATTATAGAAAAACCATTAAACGTACATTGTACAGAAACCTTAATACATTAGTCTCATTTGAAAATAACTTTGGTCTAAACCATACCTGAAAAAGTCTGGTCTCCAAAGCTGCGATTCGATCTAATAAGGATCCTTTGAAATATGCTTCTCTAACCGCAGTGCCTCTATCGATTAATCCGCGTGTGGTAGATGTGTTTTCGTCTTTCCATTTAGAAAGGTTTTGTTGTCTTTCTAGATTCTTTATCTACATTCATGAAACAAAACATAATGTAGTCGAATCAATATAATGAAAAGTATATTCATTACGACGTAATCAATCTTTTATAAGGTAAGAGAACGATTTACAACGAAATCTAAATGCTCAAGCCTAGAGAGCATAGGCAAAGAAGAGAGTGAATGTCTTTGTTGCTCCATCGTCTCCATTAGACTTGTAATTTTTTTTTTCTTCTCGAATTATGATATGCTATTTTGGTATTTATAGTCAAAAAATTATATAATTAACAAAAAAATATATGAAGAATAAGGATAATTCTGTTAAGTTCCCTCCTTTTTTGCTGTTGACACCCTACTGAGCGAGCACTAGTCATACGCTAGTTTGTTATCGGCCACGTGACGTGACATATTTACAATGGGCCTATCTGTTATGGCCCAGCCCATATTCAAATAAACCGTTATTAAGCTGTCTGGCTTGGTGTACTTGGGTTTTTTACCGAATGAATATCATACCGAAAATATTGAATCCCGAGTAACATGGTGACTGGAAAACAATTTCAATTTTTTTTTTTGGAAAAAGGCTGAATTAATTGTATATAAAAATTAATATAAAATTTAGGCTCAGAAACATTACTTTTAGAAGTTGGAGTTCAATTTTTTTTGTTATTTATTCTTAAAAAAACTAGTTTTAGGATATACTATTATTTACCATTTGAAGCTTCTTATTTATATTTTATGATAATTTGTTAAATAAAATTTACGTTGTTTTTAAAATTTATATAAACTTCAGACTATTTTCAAATTGAGTTTAATTTTATTTAGTTTTTTCTTTTCTTTAAATGACTATTATATTACTCAAGTTGGGTTTAATTTTATTTAGTTAAGCAAAGTATTTTGGTTTGGGTCATTTTAGTTCAACAAACTTAGTTCGGTACAATTTAATATAGGATTTTTGGTTTGTTCAGTTAAATATTTTGGCCCGGCTCACTTTTGATCTAAATATGTTGTGAACGAAGAGGGGAACTTGTGTTATTATTACTGTCGACCAGAAGATCCATATATATACAAGGTATTAGACCGTCATAAGGTCATGTTTATCCTAACAAGATAAGGATAAGGATAAACACTATGTTACAGATATACATGGAATATATACTGGTTATCTTTATCATGTCCCGGATTGGGCCTGCAGTACGGGCTGGTCCATGGTCGATCATCATTTGGTTTATAACACTCCCCCTGGATCGACACATCCGGTACAGGTTCGTTGCATGCTTAATGTTGCCTCATTAAAACCTCTCCTGAAAAACCCCTAAACCAATATGGCAAAATGGGAAACCAAGGACAGGAAAAGAGTACAACACATGAACTCCCCCAGATGAATGCATCACTGTAGTAGACGCATTCCCATCTGGTATCCGAGTCTTCTTGAACGTTGAAGTTTCGTATGACTTGGTGAAGATGATCTGCTAGATTCTCCTTGAATGAACTTGTAAGTCTTGGACGTTGGTATGTCTTTTGGAACTCCATTAAGATGTGGTCAGGATGTACATCTTTGCTGCTGATCACTCCATGTCTTGGTTGAACTGATGGTGCTTCAAACGGTGCTCGGATGGACTTTATAATCTGCAATAAAACTTTACTTGCAGGTCCTTTTTCATGTCCCACGGATTCTCTTTGGTTATATGGCTTTCCCAAAATGTGGACATTCAATATATATTGAGTCATAGACCCAGAACACATACGAACAACTTTACTTCATATCTTTCGTTCATTCGGACTTATAGCTCTTCGTATGTGCCAATGGCTTTATCCATTGTAACCAATCATTCTTTATTTTCTTTTGTCGATCCATGTTGAGCTATAGACCTTGTCTATATTCGTTCATAATCATGAGTATCTAAGGTCATACCATCAATAATTATTTGCTGCAATGAAACTCATCACACAATGAATTCGCAGTCATACACTCATGTCCTTTGTACATGGTTATCGATCTTTTCTTGCTTTAGCAATGCTTATAATCATTAAGCCACGACCAGACATCCTTCTGGTCACTATCCTGGTTTATGGTTCTCACTTAGGCGTGCTGACTTAATCATACACACACACACACGGCTATGATTTTTCTACAGACTTTCCATATGTAAAACATAGCCTGTTTAATCAATCGATAACTTGTATCATTGAACCTTTGAACCATTAAACCTTTTTCTCTCAGTTGGTCTTTATTATGATCACAAGGAATTATAATATTTTCTGTAT
Source organism: Brassica napus (assembly GCF_020379485.1). Lineage (NCBI taxonomy): Eukaryota > Viridiplantae > Streptophyta > Magnoliopsida > Brassicales > Brassicaceae > Brassica > Brassica napus. The sequence goes on from NC_063445.1 coordinate 45,296,057, forward strand.
GGACTGACTGCACTAAGTAAATACTTAGTCTTTCATATTACTTACAGCTGCTGTATATTACAATCCATAAACAACTTAGGAACAAAGCTTGTTCTATGAGAATTTCTTTCTCATATTTCTATGGTACGTTGATACCTTTATCCAGTGATCCATTTGCTGCTTACTACACCATTATTTCTTTAGTAAATATCCAGACAAAATCAAACTTGATTTTCTGTAGTAGCATCCACCATATAGAAGCATATCTCTTTATAAATTGTTCCTTGGTCCTTGTGAGTATCCTTGTGTAATCAAGCTATACTTGAACGTTACTTAGAAGGAACATGGACACACTATACCATGTGGTCATGTCCTTTAATCTCACGGAATTTCTTATCTCACAAGATCCATTTACTGGTTTCTTTTTTAGATGGCTTTTCTGTATGTACATGGTTACTACGCCCATCTGTCTTATAATTACTTTGAATTCTTTGAACACCCTACGTCCCTGTATAGGTTTTATGAGTACTCTACGTGGGTTCATGATCCTCAGGTTATATCCTTCAAATCCCAAGTACTGCAATCTTTTATGAGCTCTTATGTATGTAAATACATCTTTGGTGTTAACACTCTTTATCTTTAGTTTCATACTGTTCCAGACATGATCTAATTAGATTTTGAGATCTTATTATCCAAGACCTTTATACCTTGCAGTTTGGCGTCCCAAACTACATGGTCTGGTACCTTAGATGTGTGGTTGCGCAACCTTATTTCTCTGTCTGAACTGGTTTCTCTTATGAACTCGGATTTGTACGATTCTGAGCACCTTTCATTACTTTCCGAGGTTCCTTATTATTTGGAACTTATTTGTCTATCTCTAATAGACATTGTAGCAACTTGATTGTGTCTCTTAGACATCAAATTCGTGGTGCTTAAGCTGGTATGACATAGTCATTTTTTTCTTTTCGGGTCAGTGTGTCTGGCATATATTTCTGCTAGCTTTTATATCTTTTGATCATATTCTTTTAGAACGTCTAGATCATAATCTTTGGTCTGAGGATCTTGCCAAGACAACTATGGTTGATACCATTATATTTCTCTTTTACTCTTTACTCTTTATCAGCCTGATAACTTTCTCCTTTCAAAGTTGGATAATCAGATTACTATCTTTTGTAATCTGTGTTCTTGGCCACTTGATTAAATCATCCATGTTTGGCACAAGATACATTATAGTTTCGTGGAGGAAGTCTTATTTATCTAATATATATTCTCAATCCTCATCTGAGGTTCCATCTTAAATGGCACACATATATGTGGTGGAATATTCGTATTTTCTTAAGATGGTTTGTGTATATGTCTGGTTTATGACCCTTAATCATTCAGAGGTGGGAATGTCTATGCTTACATGTATGGCCTGATGTAAATCAATATTTATATACATAATGTCCTTAAGCTTTAGGCTGGACGTGGGTGATGTACCATTAGTGAGAGCTTTAAAGCTTTCCAGCCGTGTATATTATGGTTGTAAACCATGGAATCCGAATTTATGATATGATCATGGACTGTGGGTTTTAGTCCTCTCTCCCCCTCATGAACATACTCATAATTTCGTAGTGCTTAGGACAGTGGAGCCTTAATTATTTTAGTGATTTTCCCTTTTGTGTACTTATAACACATTGTGAGATTTTATGGGATCACTTTTGTGCCTTAATTAATTTTTCATCATGTTTTGGATCAAGATGGCTAATCTGGTCATGCCATAAATGTTTATTTTGTGGTGAACCATACTGGTTACCATGGCTTTATGCCTCTTTCATACTGATCCTTAGCATAGAATAAATCAGTAGAAAATATGGGTATAGGCATTCATAATGCTTTTAGGCGATTTTTCAAAAATCTGAAAGGAATCGTATTTTCTTTGCTCACTGGTTCATTGTAGAAAACATTGAATTTTTTTTTATAACTCAATGGGTCTGAATAATGTCGAGTCTTTTGCCATTGCCAGTACCAATTAATTGATTTCAAGTGATTGTAGGAAGGTAAAGTTGAACCTATACAATCAAGATGAAGTTAAATCTATGCGAGAAATCAATCTATCAGTGAACTGACTCATTAGTCTACACCCAACAATTGATTTTATGTGATTGCAGGAAGGTAAAGTTAAACCTATACAATCAAGGTAAAGTTAAACCATGCATGAAATCAACTATCAGTGGACTGATTATCCTTTTATTAAGGTTTTATTTGTTATTTAATCAAGAATCATCAAGCAAGACCAAGAAAGATAATATATAAAAACAAAATCGTGAATCATCAAGTAGGTCAAAAGCAAATCACAAAATCATAGACTTAAAATAAAATTATCATGTCGAGATCTTTCTTTTAGTCAATGTATAAGCCGGCCTCACAATCTATATTACTCCACACGGCTTTCTTGGATTCATCCTGATCCAATGCCTCAGGATATCTCATCTCACTGTTTTGTTCCTCAATGCATCTTTTCTGAAGTTTCTCAAATCTGTCAATGGTATCTTTAATTTTCTGCTTTCTTTGCTCAGTTGCCAATAGGTATGACAATAGGTCATTATAGGTTGTGAAACCTTTAGCTGTATATGATAGCAACCGATCCTTTGGATTGAATGTGGAATATGTTTTATACAGTAGATCATTATCTGTAACCACTTCATCACATAGTTCAAGACTATGGGCGATTTTCATTAGAGCAGAATCGTATTCTTCCACGGATTTAAAATCCTGGAACCTGAGTATCTTCCAATCATTCATGGCCTTTCGCCATAATTCCATTGAGTATATGGATTTTAGTTTTATCCAAAGATCATAAGGATCCTCAATACTTTCGTACTTATTTCTCAGTTCCTCAGTGAGATGATAGCACATAATTGTTATGGCTCTATGCTTTTCACTTTCAACTTCATCATTTCTTTCAATGATACATTTCCCGAGTCCTCTAGACTTCAGGGCAATTGAAGTGTTCATTTTCCATTCTGGATAATTATCTCCAGAGATATCTAGGGCAGCATAATCCGAAGGCTCAAATCTCGACATCTGAAATCATTAATAAATTCATGATTTAGAATTCTTGCAACCAATTCAAATAATTAGTGCATATGATTTCATAAGTCTATCTATAATACTTTAGGCTACACGGCTCATGTTTTGTGATGCTTAGGCCTTACGGCTTTAATCTCAATCAAGGGCACAAGGCCGCATGTATGAACCAATGCATTATGCCTCACGGCCATTCAGTATGATTGATAACAAAAACACAATGCCACACGATCCATATCAATCAAATAATCTAGCAACCTAACTCTCATTCAATATGTAAATTCTTTAAATCAATCTTTCAGGTTTTAAGTAATGAGAGATTTAAGGTTTCAAGGCCTTTATGAATATCAATCAAGATTAAGGGTTTCAAGGCCTTAAGGATTTCGAATCTTGAGATTAGATCTATTAATCAATTTATCAATCCTAACATCTCAGATCATCAATCATCAAACAATGACATTTTAAAACCGATTTAAACTTTTAGGGTTTCAGTTTGAGTGATTTAGATTCGAATTTAAAAAATCTTATCAATAGCTCTAGGTGATCAAACAATCAAAGTTTAAATCAAACAATTTAAAACTGATTTTCCAAAATTAGGGGTTTTAGGAGATTTCGAAAAACTTTGATCTTTGATCAAGGGGATTTGATTTGAGATTCAAAATAATTAAGACTTTGATTTTAATTGATCAATGGATCAATCTCGAATTATGGTTTAGGGGATCAGACTTATTCGAGCTCCGATTTACTCTTTAGGGTTTGATCTATTTTCCCTATGGCTTTCATCTTTAGAGTTCTGATTTTAGGGTTTCAATCTTTACAAAACAACCATATTCAATTCATGTTCTCAGAATTAGGATTACCTTTGTTTTGCAGATTGTAGAAACCGGACCACCAAGATGAACCTCGAACGGACGCGAGCTGGCTGCTTTGGGATCGCGAGCTGAGAGGATGCGATCGGGTTAGGTTTGTTAGGTCGCGATCGCCTTGGTTGTCTCTCGCGAACGGGTTGAGGCTGATCGTCGGATCGAGCTGAGGCAGTGACGGGAACGCGAGACGGAATTGAGTTCAAGGGTTCGTCTGAGCTGAGATTGGGATGAAGCTGAGACGGTAATGCTTGCTGGAACGGAATCAAGAACGAATTAGGGTTCTTCGGGATTAGGGTTCCAAAAGACCAAGGCGACGCCGTCTATTGTTTCTGCGAGTGTGGGCGCGTCTGAGATCGGATTGACAAACGGTTTTCGCTGATAGATTCGTCTTGTCCAGAGCTTCAATTTGATATATGACTCGTCGTCTGGTTCCTCGGGGTTTGAGAGATAGATTGATTTTAAGTTACGCCTAGATTAGGGTTTATGTGTGACGGATTTTAGGTTAGGTTTTGTCTCAGGGTTTTGGAGTCTATCGTGCTGATAACGTGTTGTGAATGAAGAGGGGAACTTGTGTTATTATTACTGTCGACCAGAAGGTCTATATATATAAGGTATTAGACCGTCATAAGATCATGTTTATCCTAACAAGATAAGGATAAGGATAAACATTATTTTACAGACATACATGGAATATATACTAGATAAACACATTGTCTCTGGTTGTCTTTATCATGTCCCGGATTGGGCCTGCATTACGGGCTGGTCCATGGTCGATCATCATTTGGTTTATAACAAAATATATATTATTATTTTTTTGTTCGATTACAATCGTTTCAGTATTTGAATCTAATAGAATTACAACTGAGGTAAAACCAATGTTCAATAGTTAGGTGGTAATTGATTAGGCGGGCACTTATCTTTTCGAATGCCTATACCGATTTTTAAAACGTTTCACTTTGGTTCAATTTGCCGCCTAATACCGATTTTTAGAACACATAAAACTGATGACATTTTGGCTCGGTTTGGCTAAATTGGTCACTCAATTTTTGTTTGTTTAATATGTAAAATAATCATTCTCAATAACCACTTTCGAGTTTCAGAAGTAAATTGTATAAATTGTAAAGAGACTGGAACATCCACAAATTGGACAGACCAACAGTTAAAAACCAAACCGAACCGGTTTATCCCAAGCTTGACCTAGTCATCTCATAAGCCAAGAAACAAGCAGCATTAGCAGGAACACTCCTAGCCATAGCTGGACCAAACCCTTTATACAAACCTTTCACTCCTTCAGCTTTCAGAATCTTCCTAAAAGCATCCATCGAACCCTTGTACTTAGGGTTCTTATAATCATCAACCTGAAGAACACTCTTCACCACATCGGTCGGGTACACAAATCCCCAAAAGGACGCACCAGCAACTCCACCAGCCATGATCAGTGACCCTTGTCCTAAGCTTGAAGTGTCAGAACCACCGGCTAAGAACCGCTTGAAAGCTTCGTAGGCTGCAAACATTGTCGCGTTTCCGGGGACTTCACGAGCAAATGTCGGAAACAAACCTTTGAATAGACCTCTTGCTCCACCTTCCGATCGTAGCACGTGACGGGCCACGTCCATAGGTCCACCGTATTTCACAGCTGCAACCACTGAGCCTGTGGTAGAGGCTCCAGCACCTTGTGCTTGCAACCTAATAGCAAGACAAAAATTAAAACACACACAAACACAAAGAGACATCTTTTAGTTATGTTATAAAAGAACCGAACCTGCATTTGATCAACTCGGTAGGACAAGCAAGGAACGAGACAGCGAAACCAGCTCCTGCACCGCACACAAACTGTTGACTAATGGTCAACGGCACTCCAGGTTCAGACCTAAGCAGCCCTTCCATCTGACCTCTCACGGTGAACAGAACCGCGTTGAAGGCAGCAACGGTTGCAAGAGGAGCTCCCATACCTTTGTACAAACCTTTAGGTCCTTCAGAAGCAACGGTCTGCTTAACCGCATCGATTGCTCCCGTGTACCTCGGTGGTTGTCCCGGTGATGGAGCAGGCTGGCTCTGGAGTTTGACCTTGATTGTATCAAATGGGTGGCCTACGATTAGCTGAGCCGCTCCTCCAACAGTCCCTGAAGCTAAATCTTTCGCCGCATCCGCCATCTCCAAGAAACAAAAAAGAATCAAACTCAGAATCTAAAAAAGATGTAAACTTTCTCTGAGAAAGTTTGGATCTTTTGAATCCTTATCTAACTCTAATGCAATAAAGAAGACAATGAGTGAGATCAGATGGCTTACCAGAGATTGATTAGAGAGAAGCCAATCGGTAACGAATGGATCTCAGAGGAGCTGCTCCAGTGGAATATAGACAAAAGCAAGATGCGAGTTGACGGGAGAGATTCTGAGACACAAACAAGTGATGAGATAAAATCCAAAAATGGAATTTCAAGTGGACATAAAAGTTCTAATCAACTCAAACTGCTTTCTACGCCACAAAGCATGACGCTTTTTTGCAGGCGCACAAGTTTTTTCTTTATATATATAACCATTTAATTTTTTTTAAGTGGTTGGTGAAAAGTGAAGATGAGGGTTTTGGTCTTTCGAATCTCAATAAACGTGTCAAATTAGCTGGCGAGAAGTTCGATCTGTCTAATTAAAAGAACCGGGTTTTGGTTACGTCTGATTCGGTTTGACTTCGATATATATAAAACGACAGAGATTAGTCTTGAACCATTGTTTGTGAATACACAACCAAATCAGGCTACTTTGAGGCTGTCATAAATCAAGACCTTGAAGCGCCAAGCACTCACCATCGTGAGGATCTTGATTGGATTAAGCATGTGTGGTCGATTAAAAATTCTACCAAAGATTCAGTTATGTGGAAAATACTGCAGGACGCTCTACCGTTAGGAGCAGCGTTAGGAACGCAGAGGTATTCGCTCCCAGTCTGTCTTTTGCTCGCGTTGTCCGGAGGCAGATACATCAAACTCACTTCTTTTTCCACTGTCGCTATACCAAAAGAGTCTGGAGCCTAATGCCTCTGAAAGTTGACTTTACTCCCTCAGCAGATACCATTTTTGAACAAGCCCTTCCAGCCCTGTCTAGCTTGATATGTCTCCCTCCTACAGGAGTCACTGCTGCCATCTTCCCTTGGATCCTATGGTGTATTTGGCTACCTAGCTAGGAATGCTTTGATCTTTAAGTATATTGATCTCTGTCCAACTGACATTGTTTGTAAGGCTATAAGGTTGGCAAAGGAATAGCTAGAAGCTCAAACCACAGAAGACACCAATTTCCCAGAACCCATCTCACCCTCACCAGCGATGCAGCTTGGCGGAGTCAAGATAAAGCGGTGGTATGTGTTATAGGTCAAGGATCTTCCGCTGAACCTTTTGTTGCTTCTCCCCTCATGGCTGAGGGAGAGGCTCTTCTACAAGCCCGGTCTCTCCACTTCACCAAAATCTGCATTCGGTCAGACAATCAAGTGCCATCAACGCACTACTCTCGAAGAAAAATCCAGTGGAAATCTATGGAATCAACTTGTATATCGAGAATCTATCTTCTTTTGTTTTTCTTATATTCATGAACTCCATAGCTGGTGCTCTTGCTAAATCGGCTCTTTGTAACACTTACTCTTTGCATGCTTAAGGCTTCCATGAAATCAGTTGGTCAACCGTTGTTTGTAAATAAATTTAAGTATCTGAATACATATTTAGGTTCGGTTTGACTATTTTAGTATTGTGTATTTTTGAGATATAAATCGTTAAAAAGATTTATAAAATATAATTTTCATGGGTTCTGGTTTTGATAATTACTTTCAACTCATGGTCTAATAACCAGTCTCCCTCTCCAATTGTTAAAAAACTGAACCGCCTGCTTGTTAACTAATTCTGGGTTTCGCATTTGCCTAGTAGCGCTGTCCATTTCATGCCCCCATGAATTCACTGCTCAATTTTTTTGTTTGTTTCTGGTTAGGGTACTTTATTTGTAAAGATAAAATAAAACTAACAAGATAACCCTTAGATTGTTAAGTTCGTCTGTCAAACAATCTACTTGATTATTTTTGTGTACCATTCTTACTTACTAAAGATAAATAATCTACATGTGTATTTGTATTTACAATTAAGAAACATTTAGCCTAATACCGATGAATACAATACTAGATTTTGACTCGCGCTATTAATTTTTATTCAAATAATTCAAATAATTATTTACTGAAAATTAAATTTTTATACATATGTGTTTTTCTATACTTTTTTAAAAAGTATATGTAATTAAATTAAAATTTCTATAAATATAATTTTGTGAGAATAAGATAATTAATTTATATACCCACTCCATATAATTTTATTATACTTTAAAGGTTTAAGCTATAATATGAATGTATTTTTAACTTTTTATATTGGTCAAAATTTGTTTAACTATAATATAAATTAACTATATGTAATTCAACATGTCTCATTTTTGATAAATATTTACATGTTTATAAGATAATCCAGAAAAAATTGTAATTGCAAAACTTTTTTTTGTCATCGTAATTGTAAAACATAACCTATAGTTCAATATACCATATAATCAAATAATATTAATACCAACCAAATTTACTATTATATTTTTATCAAATTCAAATATATTTAATTATATTATAATATTATAATTTGAATATTATATTAAAATATAATATTATTTATTAGTTTAAATATATTACTTAAATATCTTATTTTAATAAGTTGAAGAAGTTTTTAAAATTCATGAATATATGTTATTCTGTATATAATTATTTTGAATTGTTAAATTTATTAAATATTTAATAAATGGATTAATTAATTTTATGCTTATTAATTGGTCTACCAATTTAACTATGAATATGAATTATGTATATAAAATGTTATCGAAATTTTATTTCTTATTCTATATCAAAAATGAATTAATGTTTTATAATATTAATTACGAATTTTATTATTTAAAAGTAAATATCAAAAAGAAATATACAGATTTAAATAAAAAATATTAAAAGATATCATTAAATGTAATCTTAGAAAAATATACTTAAGAATATCTTTTAGATATCTTATTTTAAAACTATTGAAATAATATATTATATTAGAGTATATATTTAATAGTAACTAAGTTAATCCTATGAGAAATAATATGAAGTTAACAATTGTAGTGGTCCAACTATAACTTTTTTGTAAGTATATTTTTTATTGATTCTGTTTCAATAGTATAGATTAGAAAATTACTTATGAGTTGATATAAAGACAAATTAATATATGTTTTGTTGTTTATACTTCTTAAATTGTCCATACTTTCATCATCATTTCTAATCTCTTTCTTCAGTAATGATTCTTTCTAAATTTAAACCAATTTTATGGGAAATCATATCTTCGACAGAAACTCGCCGCATCCGTCAATCTCTAGAGATTGTGGATTTCTCAGCAGCCGCAAAAAACGTTTCCAACACCAATCCTCCACCAACTTTCTCATCTTCATCATTTTATCTCTGCCACCATCTTTCAATTTATAAATTTCTATATAAGATTTTCATAATTGAAAACTAGTGGATGAATTAGGGATTGTGATTGAAAATCAGTAGATGGATTATGGTTTTCGTTTTCATTTTTGAATCACAATTCACCTTCAATTTACATATTTAAAATCAATTTATGATTTTAGTGGGATTATATATTTACATAAAATTTTCAAAAAAATAATATTATCTTATTATTTTATTGATTTGTGTCATATTTTGAACCAATCCAGTTCAGAAGCGAAAAATTATTAATTTAACATGTTTATTGATTGATCGAGTATTGATTTATTGAGTTTCTACTTTATTTTTGTTTTAAAATGCTATTGAATAACAAACACATATTTGCATTAGAGCTAGAGATATCGACGTAATATTTCTTTTTTCAGTTTTTGGTTTTTAGATTTTGGTTTTAGTTTTTATATTTTGGTTTTGTTTTTTAAGTTTTTGTTTTGGTTTTTAGTTTTTGGTTTTGGTTTCTAGCTTTTGGTTTTGGTTTCTAGTTTTGCAGTATTTTTAGTGTTGTTTAGAAGATGACTGATACATTCTTTAAATAACATATATAGAAGTTACAAATAAAGTATATCAAATATGGTGATTGTTATTTAAAAATAAAAAATACATTAACATGTTTAAAAATTACTTTATTTTAAGTATTATACTAGAACAAAATCAAAAATATCTATAAATTATACAAAATTAAAAATATTAAAATTTTGAAACTATTTGTATATTTTCTTATATCAATTATTTTTATTTTTTTTAATCTTGAATTGCTAAATTACTATAATATTTTTAATTAATAAACATTTCCTATTTTTATAATTTTAGTTATTTTTAATGTGTCTAATAATTGTTATAATTATTCAATAATTTTATTTATAGAAATAGATAACTAATTCTTTACAATTAATTATAATATATATAAATATCTAAATTATTTTACAGATATGAAATACAAATAATTATTTTACATTATTATTTAAATAATATTTTATGTACAAAAAGAAACAAATTCGTTTTTCCTTTAAAAACCCACAAAAGTTGGTTTTGGTTTTTCTTCATAAAAATTTGTTTAAACTTGATTGGCAAATCAAATGGTTTTTCCAAAAACAAAAATTAAAAACTAAAACTTGATTGGAGGAAAAATGGTTTTTTGAGAAAACAAAAACCAAAAACAAAAACTAGAAACAATCACCTAATTATATTAAGCAACTGGTAGTTGTGGTAATAGTGCGGTGAAGCAGAGAAGTCAGAAGCGGGCAGCAGTTGATGCAATAAAAGCGAAAACTAACGCAAAAAGCCTCAAAGAAGTAGAGGTTTATATTAAAGAGTTCAACGTTCTCATGTGTATTCTAGGAGTAAGGTTAATGGATTCAATATTTCAACTTGTCCGTGAACAATAAATAATACAACAGCTCCAGAGAAAGGTGGATTTTACATTTGGTTTGAAATTGTAATGGTAAATGAAAATTGCCTGGCTGTCTTTAGGCCATATGGTTCCTCCTCATTAGATCATGCCTTTTTTGGATTTCTCTTTTCAGACGAGTAAGCATCATGTTTTCTTAGACTTTACACAATTCAATACTGTTAAAAAAAAAGGTTAGGATGTTCAATTTTAGCAAAAGCTATAAACAATAATAATACTAATATAAACCATGGTACGAATTCCAAATCTTGTTTATATTTCTTTCTGTCAAACTCCTGTAGTTAAATATTTAATCTATTAAAACTGAAGTACAAATTGAAATTAACCATCACTTCACCTTTAAGTACAATCAAAATTTAATGGCTTGATAAAAGAATTTGACACATTTGATCGTAAGCCATTACTAACCTGTATATGGAATTCTAAATATGTGAATATTCCCTTTATTATAGCACAATCCTCGTCGTACGCTTTTTTAAATTATGTTAATCATTTTTTTTGTAGCATCTTAACCATTTAATCTATTTTTATGTTAATAGGCTCATTCTAGTTTCTATACTCTATTACATTAGCCCATTTATTTACTTATAAAGCACCTTACCCATTTGATCTATTTTTATGTCAATAGGCTTTATTCTAACTATTTTTCATTGTAAAAATATATACAAACAAACAATTAGTGCAATTGACTATTTTAAACAACAAACTAGAGTTTTGACCCACACATTCGTGCAGCCATTTTACATTTTATAAATATATAAATTTAATATTATCATAGAAGTTTTAAATATATGATTTACATTTAGTGTTATATTGGGTAACTCTATAATCTTATGGTTTAAATTTCTTATTCTTAAATGATTTGTTTTTGTCATATAGTGATTTGTTTTTGACATTTCATAATTAAATATATATAATCTTCTTTAATATAGACTTTTAATTCTTACAATTTGCATACAATATTTTAAAACTTATTTAGTTATACAGTAGATGGATATTTGTTTATGATATATATTTTCATGTTTTATTTAAAAATAATATTTTAACATCTATAACTTTACTACTTCACAATTTTATAAGTAAATACATTGTTACGTTTAAATAATATAACTCTATTATTTTAATAAATTATCATATTATTTTATTAAATTTTATCAATTTATGATATCTTTTGGATGTTATGACTTTAGGTTTTCTGATTGTTTATTATTAAATTACGATTTCAAAATATTATATTATTCATGATTTTTACAACATAATTTGTTTTTTGTGTTACATTAAAAAAATTATATGTTATCATCTATGATTTTATATTTTATGAAATTTGGAATATTATCATTTTCAGTTTCTAATATTTATTTTTAAAACTGTATACTTAGTCAAAAGAAATTTACAAAATTACACATTATTTTCTAATTTGGAAGATTATATGATTTTTGAGTTTTTTGTCACTAAATTAATTCAGTATTTTTAAAAAAAATATATTTTATTTTTGGTAATATTTTTTATATTTTTCTCAATGTATTTGGTTATAATTAAAATTAATTTTTCATTAATATTTCTAATTAATCATTAAAAATTCAAAATTTTCTAGTAGCAAACTTTTTAGAATAATACATAAACTAAAGATTAGTTATATACTATTTTGTATATAATTATTTTATATAATATATTGATGTGAGTTTCAAAATAAATAAGATGATAATATATAGTTGTAGATAGAAAAGTTTAACATATGTTAATATTTTTAGTTTTTTTTGTATAAAATATTACATAGTTTACGAATTTTCACCTGTTTTTTTACGATGAGTAATAGTTTTTTTAAATGAATATTTTTTTTTTTAAATCTGTCAATCCAATTTAATATAATTTTCATATTTAATTTATAGATCACATCTATTTTAATAAAGTATATACTATAATTAGAAAATTTATAAAACAGCATAGAGTTTTAATTTTATTTTGTTTTGTATTATGGATAAAATTTAATTATTATTAATTTATAATAAGATTACATTACTAAATATGAAACTATAATGCATTATTTTATTAAAAAATTAAAACTTTTGTAGAATTTTGTTAGATTTTTTTTTCAACAGATTCTGTTATGACTAATAATTAAATTCAAATCTAATGAAAATTGATTTACTTTTATATTTTATTGATTATTAAGATTTAATGTATATAACCAAATATGTCATATTAAGTAGTCAATTAAATGGTCATACAATGACTTGTTAACAGTAGATAAAATATAAGACTCTAAATTAATAGATTAGATAGACTAATTTATCAAATTTATAAAATAGTATAGAGTTTTATTTTCTTTTGTTTTATGATAAAATTTAATTAGTATTACTTTATAATAAGATTACAATACTAATTATGAAACTATAATGCAGTATTTTATAAAAAAAAAGAGTAAACCTTTTGGTAGGATTTTATTAGATTTTTTTTCAACAGATTTTGTTATAATTAAAAATAAAATTCAAATTTCTAATTAAAATTGATGTATTATTATATCTTTATTGGTTATTAAGATTTAATGTAAATAATAAAATATGTATATTAAGCAGTCAATTAAATTGTTCTACATTAACTTAACAATAGTAGATAAAATATAGGATTCTAAATTAATAGATTAGATTATTTGGTCCTTTAAGTTGAATAAAAAATGGCAAAACCAAAAAAATGTTTTTCTTTTCTCGGGGGAAAAAGGTTATAAAAGCAGAGCCTAAATCAACTTATCACAAGTACAAACACACATCTTTCTATCTTCTCATTCTTCTTCTCCTCAGATCTCAAACTCTTACATTTCGTTTCACTTTTCAAACGACAAAAGACCAATAGCATGGGTCATGAATGGTACTCTTTTCTTTCTTACTCTTAATTTCAGATGGTTTCACCACTTAATTATTATTCGTACAAAACTACACCAAGTAAAACGTTTGTAGCTAGTACATATTATTCTGTTTTATATACTATGAACGTCTTGGAAAACATAGCTGTTTCAGATTCGCTAGTTAATACAACTATTTCCAATGTTCGACTAACTACAAAGTCCATAATTAAACAACATTTTTAGCGCATTGATCATGAATAGTTGATGTGAGTTCGGATACATGCAAAATATATTGCATTCTTTTTTATATGTGGTTAATAGAGAATTTACGAATACGTAGTATCGATGCATCCAAGAAGTTCAAATTTAGTGACGATGTCAAAAGTGGAGTGACTGAGATTGTTCTTGTTCGCCATGGAGAAACCACTTGGAATGCTGCCGGAAGAATCCAGGTATCTATACCACCATAAAAAAGCGCAATATCACATGTACATAAACATAAATATATAGATATTTTACATAAAATTTGCCAAATGCAGGGACAAATGGAGTCAGATCTTAACGAAATTGGACAAAAGCAGGCTGTTGCAGTTAAGATCAGTTCATTTCAAGTCTTTATCCTTCGAAATATATTGTATTATATACATGATTTATTTATTTATTGACACATGCATGATCATTTCTCTTTTTGTTCAAATAATCATTAGATCGCTGATAGATTGGGGAAAGAAGAGAGATCCGTAGCTGTGTATTCATCAGACCTCAAGCGAGCCAAGGAAACTGCTCTGATGATAGCAGAAACATGTTTTTGTTCAGAGGTTGTAAAATAATAATGTTAGAAAATTCTATTCAAAAGTATTTTACATATTTGTTTTTAGAAAACACCAAAAAACATTTTTCAGTGTAAGGATTACAAAGTTTTATGAATTGTGATTATATGGTATAATTAAAATATGGTTATACAGGTGATTGAAATACCTGACTTAAAGGAGAGGCATGTGGGTAGTCTTCAAGGACTGTACTGGAAAGAAGGAGCAGAGAAAGAACCTGAAGCTTACTCTGCTTTCTTTTCTTCTCAAAATCATCTCGAGATTCCTGTAAGCTTCATTCATTTTGCTTAACTATATCTTATACTTAATGTGTGGTCATGTTTCTCATGCATGTCTATTATACAAATCAATAGGGAGGAGGAGAGAGCTTTGACCAACTCTGTGAGAGATCCATGAATGCGCTTGAGCAAATTGCCAAGAAGCACAAAGGTACGTTCATCTATCTACACATTAAAATCCGATAAAAGATAACATAATTGATCATGTTGTGATGCTAAAATCAGAACTTAAATTGAAAATAACTATTGTTTATTGTATGTGCATGTGCGGAACTGAAGGAGAGAGAGTGATAGTGGTGACTCATGGAGGAGTGTTGAGGGCAATTTATTTGATGATCACGAAAGCTTCATCCGCCGGAAAACTCCTTAATGCTTCGGTGAATGTTGTTCACTACCGTGAGGAGAAATGGATCATTGATTCGTGGAGCGATGTTTCTCATCTCTCTTCCGTTGGATTTCTCCAACGTGGTTTTGATGGAGACTCCAAGCCCTAGAAAACTATCCTCTTCCCTATTGTTTCTGACAATCGAGAAAGGTCTTCTATCCATTTTATAATGTACTTCTTTGATGTTTTCTGATTGTTTTTTTTTCCTTTGCTAAGATGTATTTCCGATTATGAGATCGATGTCTTTCTATAAAAGTTTAGTAATTATCTTGTACTTTCCAATAATCGATTGATAAAGATCTTTAAATTCCTCAACTTTTAGATAAATAGTCCTTACACACCTTGTTATAGTAGAGATCTCTACTTATTTCATAAACTAACTTTAACTATTATCACTTTTCCATGTCTCAACTTTATATCCCCTATATATTAAAAGAAGAGCATTGTAGTTAATGTTTTCACACCAAGTTGGACACATGTCAATTGGAGAGACACTCTCCCAAATATATTTCCTTATTCACCCTTTTTGAGCTGATTTCGTAAAGAGTTTTCGTAAAGATTTTGCACGTGATCTTTTCACGTAACGTTGTTCTTGTAGATTTTTTATTACTTCCGACTGAAGATGTAGAGATCATCTGTGTCGGCTTTCCGCAGAAGAAGAAGAGTAACAATGTTAAGAACCGAGATTCAATATGTTACAAGAAGAAGAAGTCCCAAGAAGAGATAAGAAAAGAGAAGTCGGGGAGAAACACTAACCCGAAAGTACAAACTTCTTCAATACTCTTTAATCCCTCAATATCCTAATCTTTCTCTCTGGATCGCTCAAGGAGTTCTCTGTTACTCGCAAGAACAGAACGAAGATAGAATGCCCTTTTTCAAAAAAAATAAATAACAGAACCGAGAAGATGATCACGATCTGATCTTGCGAAGGCAAGTAAAGCTAATGATGACGAACGTAAAGGCAAGAGCAAGATGCAAAAGATGAACCAACTACATGTATCTATAGCTTTTTCAGGTATCTTTTGCTATGCTTCGGAGTTCTAATGCTTCGGAGTTCTCACGTAACCAACTAATGCTTCGGAGTTCTCACGTAAAGCTAATGCTTCGGAGTTCTCACGTAACGTTGTTCTTGAATGTGTCAAACCATGAGCATGGTTGAACTATAAATATGTTACAAGAAGAAGAAGTCCCAAGAAGAGATAAGAAAAGAGAAGTCCGAGAGAAACACTAACCCGAAAGTACAAACCTCTTCTATACTCTCGAATCTCTCAATCTCCTAATCTTTCTATCTGAATCACTCAAGGAGTTCTCTGTTACTCGCAAGAACAGAACAGAGAAGATGATGACGTCTCTTTATCCTAACGTTGTTCTTGAACGTGACTTCTTCTTCTCACATAACGTTGTTCTTCAATGTGTCAAACTATGAGCATGCTTGAACTATAAAGAGTATATAAGAAGTTTGTACTTTCGGGGTAGTGATAAGATTTGAGAGTATAGAGAGTCCCAAGAAGAGATAAGAAAAGAGAAGATGATGACGTCCCAAGAAGAGATAAGGAGTTCTCTGTTACTCGCATGAACAGAACGAAGAAGATGATGACATCTCTTCTTTTTCTCTTATAAGGGATTTGTGACACTATAATGTATTCAACGTACCAAAGGATATAAAAAGTAGTAAACATTGGAATATTAGTAATTAGTCAGGACTAGAAGAGTCTTTTTTTTTTCTTGTGTTGTGCAGTTTCTTGTATGACTAATGGCTATGAGAGACACGTAGAAAAAAAAAAGAAGTTATATTCATACGTGACTGTTAGTAGTTCTGAGTGGGAACTTCTGATTTTAGGTTTACCGAACCGAACCGGTCGGTTCCGAATTAGAAAGTCTATTGAAATCAACGAAGATAACCAATTCGTATAATTAATGCTGGCCAAAGCAAAAAATATATGATAATCAATGAAGATAACCAGTTTATGGCAATATCATTAAATTGTATTGTGCTGGCCAAGGCAAAAATATATGATAATCAATTCATTTTTAACGGGGGAACTAAGTTACAAGCCTTAGGGTTTTATTCTTATACTAGATTAAGATCCGCGACTTGCGCGGGATAAACATTATATATATAAATTATTTTATGTATTATATGTTCTTACATATTATGAAATAATAAATATATATTGAATAATTAAAAATCAGTAACTATTACATATATAATTAAATTGGTGCGAACGTATAAATCAATTTTATTAATCCAAAATTTTTTTAAAAAAATTTGATAGGATATGTAATTAAATTTAAATGATATTAACATACAAAGTATATTTTTTTAATATTAATGTCTATTAAATGATGCTTTCTACTCATATGTTTTTTTGATCACATGTATCTTTAATAGCAAAAACTTTAAATTACTGATAACAAAATTTTCATTGTGGGATTAATAATTTTAGTAATTTATAATTTTAAAAAAATTATCAATGTTAGTTCAAAACTTTTATCAAAAAAAATTATTCAAAGTAAATGTTGAAATTAAAATATTTATTTATTCAATATGGTTTATAGTTTAATTTAGAATGATATATACACATATATATTTTAAATATTAATGATTAATTAAATTAGACTTTTATTTATATGATTTTGTAATCATTTGTATTTTGTCATAACAAAAATTTTAAACCATGGATCGCAAAATTTGAATGTGAGACTTTTAACAGTTTTAGTAATTTATAGTCGTTTTTAAAAATTCAAAATATGACATATACAGAAAAATCTAAATATTTATAATATGGTTATTGTGATTTTTTGTAAATTATTTTTATAATTTAAAATTAAACAAATTTGATAGAAGATATATTATTTTTTATCAGATCTTTATTATTCAAAATCATTAATTGTCATATATACTTTAACCACATTAGGCAATTCTATAATCTTTATTTAAGGAAATAATAAATGTAATTAATAATGAATTTATGGTTAGTTTAATAAAAAACTTATTATATAATTAGATGGACCAACATATTTTTCTAATAATTCTAAGAATCATCCTATTGATGACACATGACTACAAAAAGAAGTTGTAATGTTTCACAAATAATATACAGGGGATAAGACACACGTCCCCAACCATTCTTACTCATCTCGATCACGCAAAACCTAACTACTCTTCCCTCATTCTTCTACAATGAGGATTTACATTTATTCTATTTACATTTATATTTTTGTTTTGGCTTTCAACATCTTGCTTAAGAACTATTATGATATGTTTTATAATTATGCATCTTAGTAAAAATGAGCTTTTTAGTTATAAGAGAGTTTTTCTATTGTTTAAATATGCTTTTGCCATTCTTGGGGAAAGGTACACACATACATTTTCGAAGTTTTCCTCCATTGTTTTCCTCTTTTTCCTGACAGGGAATGATTATAAAAAAGGTAATGTTGTACATCGAGCCCCTTAAACTTAATCTTGGGCTTCCTTCCCTTTTAAACATAATTAAATTAGGCTACATGTATTACAAGATTGAGCCTCCTTCCCTTTGTTTTTTATTATATTATACTTTTAGGCCTTCAAAAATCTCAAAGTTTTTCTATACAATAAAACAAAATTAATTTAACAAAAAAAACTACATAATAGTAAAATAAAAACGAGAAAATACTTTACGTCATTTTGTATCATATCCATGTCCCCTAGACATTATTTGTGAAGTGGTTTTACACATGTCATCTTCATAATCACTCTCACCAAAAAAATGTGACATGACACACTAAAATTGATGACATGACTTATGGTTAAAAGTGACATGGACAACTACATTTAATGTTAATTTCAATTTTTGGTAACTTTTGATAATATGGTAATAAAACATAAATCATCATTAAAATAAATCTATTCAAATATGTCATTAAATAATATGACAAGGGAAATATAAAAGATTTTAAAATTTCTAAATAGTATTTAAATATATTTTTATAATCATTAAAATTTTATTATTAAAAAATATTTTCAAAATGTTATGCAATCTTTTTTAAAAAAAATTAAATTTTTAATCGTAATATCATTTGTTTATTTTTGATATCTACAATTTTTAGGAATTAATTTTAATTTTTAATTTTGATAATTATAAAATAATATATCAATTTTACTGTTTTAAAGTAATTTAATTTATATTAACCAAAATAAATAAATGAAAATCTATGTAAATTACAGTTTTAAATATAACTTGAATATAATTTAAAATAAATCAAATTATTTATTTTAATTCAATGTTTAACTAAATTAGTATTTAATAATTTTATTAAAGTATTATTTTAATATAATAAAATCTAAAATATTAACAAATTTTTATTTTTAAATATAATTCAAAATTTTATCACTGCACATGGTGCAGGAAAACACATAGTTTAATACGTTTGCAACACGTTCTAATAAATAAAGGACAAAAATTGCAAATACATACTCTATTTTTGATTCCAAACATTAAATCACCGAGTAGATTCACTACGCGCAGGGCACGGATTATCACCTAGTAGTAGACTTATTTTACAAGCAAAGCGACAACCTGATCCATAAAAATGACATTTAATGACTGCTAGACTTTGACCAGCGCACCCGCGTGAATGTTATTTTAGTTTGTAACATAATATTTATTAGGTAATAACTCGTGCCTTGCATGAAATGTGATTATTAGTTTCATTATTTATTAATAAGGAGACATTAATCTGTTTAATCTGAATATCAGTTCGGTTTTAGGTTGTTTTTGGTTTTTAATCTCCTAAAATATAACTATCATTTTAAATAAATATTTATTTGGTTTGTTCGGTTAAAATGTTTGATGTTTTTGGTTTTTTTTCATGTGATAATAAAAAATTACTATTATTTGTGTTGTTTTCATGTTATAAATCTTAGATAGTCGTGATGTCGAACCAATGGTTTCATATTACAGTTTCTAAATGGATAATAGTTAAAAAAAAAAAAATTATTAAGACAAATCATTTTACTACAATTTGGCCGATAGTGAAAGAAGCATTAAGAAAAAGAATATTTTAACTTCCAAAAAATTAGATATTTCAGTTGTGAGTTGTGGTAAATACTTAGTTATAAGGTACTCACGTCAATGTACACATGTACGTATATGTAAAAGTATATAAAGATGATTGATAAATATATAAAGATATTGTTAATTAATATTAATTGATATTTTTTTCAAAATAATACATGAAAAATAAAATTCTTAAAATGAAATTATTTAAAAACAAAAATATTGTAAAATTTATATAAACTATAATATATAACTTATATATAATTCTTTAAATATATGTATATATATATATGCATATAACAAATCAAATTGGATATTCGTTCCTATCAATATTGATATTTGTGATTTATTTTTTTACGGATATTGCATTTTAGTATTTGATTTGCTTCGTAGAATAACAGATATCCAGATTTTTCGGTTCGAATAAAAACGAATAACGAATCGAATCAAAATTTATGAATAATTTATCCAGCTCTATTCGTAAGCAGTAAAAATAACATAAAGAAGAATCAAGGATGTGAGTTTTATATTAAAAAAAACGTAAAGTACATAGTGTGAACATATTTATGTAGAGTTTGGCTCAGAAGCTCTATACATGTAACATGTGTCTATTTTAGTGTGAACGCATTTATTACAATGCTTTTAAACATGACATGTGTCCAACTTAGTGTAAACGCATTTATTACAATGTTTTTCCTTTAATATATAAGTGATAGTTGTTTTCTATTAGTATATATTGTATATGTTTGACTTTGTTCTTAAGTAATATATATATTGTATTGTTGTTTGATATTTAGATAAGTGATATAGATCTTGTTGTTTGATCTATACATTTTGACCATGTTTTTTAAATATTTATAAGTTATGTCGGTTGCTTATTTGGTTTTGGATATTGACGTAATAAAATAAATATATTAAATAACTTCTATATTAGATAAATATTTTTTTAATTACAATTATATGAAACTTATTTAATCTATTAAGATTTTTTTGATTTATATAAATTATTTTATTTTTATTACTTTATATATATATTTTAATTTTTGTAATAAATCTTAT
Organism: Brassica napus; assembly: GCF_020379485.1. Lineage (NCBI taxonomy): Eukaryota > Viridiplantae > Streptophyta > Magnoliopsida > Brassicales > Brassicaceae > Brassica > Brassica napus. Next base: position 45,317,354 of record NC_063445.1, read on the forward strand.
TTTAAAAAAGGAATACTGTAATATAATTAGTTTACATAAACTGATGTTCCATTTTAATATTAAAACAAAATATATTATTTTTTTGTTGAAGATTTGTATATATAATGACAATATTGTATAAATCAATAGGTTAAAAATCAATAGTTTTATATAATATATATAACTTATACATTATATAAAAATTATTGATTTTTATAACAGAAAATAAAACATCCATACGTGGGCGCAAATAAAACTCTATATCTATTCTACTCAAATCGGTTAATAAATATTTTTTTACGTAAACGGTTAAACATGAGCATTCAAGTACACGTTCGGATAATTATTGTTTTTTTGGGTTTCAAAATTAAACTTTGTTTGAGTATTATAAATTTCCGGACGAGATCCAAGTCGAATTTTTGTTTCTGGTAGGTTCGTTAGAACGTAAAAATATATAAATAATATATATCATTGTTTAAAATATCACTAAACAATTTATAAAAACATAAAAACTAATTCCGTGCGGTACCACGCGGGTCAATCTCTAGTTACATGTAACTATGTAAGGTAGAACAATCAAATACACCGGACGTCTATTTATCAAAACATCATTAAAATGTGTATGTCTACTTTTTGTAATTCGATTCGAGAAAAGGAATAGCAAAGCTCCCTACACTTCGATTATTTCCGTATGACAGAACGTAAAACGCAAATCACGTGTCGGACTTAGTGGGCTTGGGTTATTCACATTATGGGGCCTCTATAGCCCAGCACTACCGTCGGAAACTGTCACTGTTTCTCCTCACATCGTCTTCTTCCATGTCGCATCCCATCTACAGCTAAGCTCCCTAGATCAGATCCCTCTTCCCGGATCTCTATTTCTTGTTAATTCATGGACATACTTTTCGCTCAGATCCAAGCCGATCTCCGTTCCAATGACGCCCTCCGGCAATCATCCGCCCTCCTTCAAGCTCTCCAACAATCCGCCGCCGGACGAGACATATCGGTGATCGCCAAGTCCGCGGTGGAGGAGATCGTGGCCTCTCCCGCATCAGCCGTTTGCAAGAAGCTAGCCTTCGATCTCATCAGATCCACCCGCCTCACTCCGGATCTCTGGGACACGGTTTGCTCCGGCGTGAAAACCGATCTCCATTTCCCTGATCCCGACGTCACCGCCGCCGCCGTCTCGATCCTCGCCGCTCTCCCCTCCTTCTCACTCCCTAAACTCATCTCCGATTGCAGCGCCGAGATCGCTTCCTGCTTCGATTCGCCGTCGGACAACCTCCGTTTCTCGATCACCGAGACGCTCGGATGCATCCTCGCGAGAGACGATCTCGTTACTCTGTGCGAGAACAATGTGAGTCTTCTTGACAAGGTCTCCACCTGGTGGGGGCGGATCGGGCAGAATATGATTGACAAATCCGACGCCGTTTCGAAAGTTGCGTTTGAGTCTGTTGGGAGATTGTTTCAGGAGTTTGATTCCAAGCGGATGAGCCGCCTCGCTGGCGATAAGCTCGTGGATAGTGAGAATTCGCTCGCGATTAGATCAAAGTGGGTGTCTTCGATGGTTGACATTGTGTGGAAGAAGAGAAGCGCGTTGATGGCGAGGTCTTTGGTTCTTCCTGTTGAGACTTTTCGTTCCACTGTTTTCCCTCTTGTCTTTGCGGTTAAAGCTGTTGCTTCCGGTAGCGTGGAAGTGATCAGACAGCTTTCCAAGGCTAATACCTCTGGTGCTAATGCGGCGGTTGTGGTTGATTCCAACGCTGAGAAGTTGGTTGGGGTGTCGGATTTGGTCACTCATTTGGCTCCCTTCTTGGCTTCCTCATTGGACCCAGCTTTGATTTTTGAAGTTGGGATTAACATGTTGTACTTAGCAGATGTTGCTGGAGGTAAGCCGGAGTGGGCTTCACAGTCCATTATTGCTATTTTAACTCTCTGGGATCGTCAAGAGTTTTCTTCTGCTAGAGAGAGTATTGTCAGGGCGGTTGTCACCAACCTGCACTTGCTTGATCTCCACATGCAGGTCTCTTTGTTTAGAAGATTACTGCTTATGGTGAGGAACTTGAGAGCAGAATCAGACAGGATGCACGCACTGGCCTGTATCTGTCGTACAGCTCTATGTGTTCACCTTTTCGCCAGAGAAAGTGCCAGAAGAGGTCAGAAGCCCCTACCTGGGACAGATATTATTTCACTGTTTGAGGATGCAAGGATAAAAGATGATCTCAATAGTGTTACCAGTAAAAGCCTGTTTCGGGAAGAGCTAGTGGCAATGCTTGTGGAAAGTTGCTTCCAGTTATCTCTGCCTCTGCCTGAACAAAAGTTCTCCGGTATGGAGAGCAGAGTGATTGGGGCACTTGCTTATGGCACTGGTTATGGTGCTTTGAACTGGACAGAACCAGCTCTTGAGGTTGTGGAAGTTTGCAGGCCGTGTGTCAAATGGGATTGTGATGGCAGGACGTACGCAATAGATTGTTATCTGAAATTGCTTGTTAGGCTCTGCCATATCTACGATACCCGAGGAGGAGTAAAGAGGCTTAAAGACGGTGCTTCGCAGGATCAAATGTTAAATGAGACGCGTTTACAGAACTTACAACGTGAGCTTGTCAAGGATCTCCAAGAGGTAAGCTTAGAGTTAGAAGTTGAACTTGGCAACTTTCATCTATCTATATATGTAAATTCTGATTTCAATTTGGCAGGTAAACACCCCAAGAATCCTTGGGCGTCTTATATGGACAATCGCAGAACATATTGATCTAGAAGGTCTGGATCCACTTTTGGCTGATGACCCTGATGATCCTTTAAATATTATCATAGCAAATATGCATAAGGTTCTCTTCAACTTGGATGCTGCTGCAACTACATCAAATAGGCTACAAGATGTTCAGGCTGTCTTATTATGCGCCCAGAGGATGGGCTCACGTCATGCAAGAGCTGGCCAATTAATAACCAAAGAGCTTGAAGAGTATAGGAACCATGCTGCTGCAGATACAGTTAGCAAACATCAAACCCGTTTAATTTTGCAGAGGATCAAATATGTTTCAAATCTTCCTGAAAGAAAGTGAGCTTTTTCTCCTTGGCTTGTTATCCTTTTATTGTGTGATTTTGACTGGATTGAATCCCACGCAACCTATTGTTTTCCAGGTGGGCTGGAGTTAGTGAGACTAGAGGAGATTACCCTTTCAGCCACCATAAACTTACCGTCCAGTTTTATGAACCATCAGCTGCTCAAGACAGAAAATTAGAAGGGTTAATTCACAAGGCCATTCTAGAGCTTTGGAGGCCAAAGCCCAGTGAATTAACTCTCTTCCTTGCAAAAGGGGCCAACTCGACTTCTATCAAGGTTCCTCCCACAGCATATCCTTTGACTGGTAGCAGTGATCCTTGCTACGTAGAAGCTTACCATTTAGCAGATACAAATGATGGAAGGGTCACGTTGCACTTGAAGGTTGGTATATATTCGATATATCCTTTGCATATTACCTGAGTTCAAATCAGTTGGTAAAGTTTCTCTCTTATATTGTGTGTTCAGATAATTAATTTGACAGAGCTTGAGCTGAATCGCGTGGATATACGGGTTGGATTATCCGGTGCCCTATATTTCATGGATGGTTCTCCTCAAGCAGTGCGGCAGTTGCGTAATCTTGTCTCACAGGTTGCATTTTAGACTTGAATGTCTATATAAAAGTTGATCAGTTTCACATCTGTTAGCTGAATTATAATCCACTCTGTGCTTTACTATTGTTGTAGGATCCTGTACATTGCAGTGTCACTGTCGGTGTCTCCCAGTTTGAAAGATGTGGTTTCTGGGTGCAAGTCCTCTACTACCCATTCCGTGGCGCTAGGGGAGATTATGACGGTGACTACTTAGAAGAGGATCCACAGATGATGAAGCAGAAGAGAGGCTCAAGATCAGAACTGGGAGAGCCGGTGATCTTAAGATGTCAGCCTTACAAGATCCCATTGACTGAGCTTCTTCTCCCGCACAAAATCTCACCAGTGGAGTTCTTTCGTTTGTGGCCTAGTTTGCCAGCTGTTGCAGAGTACACTGGCACGTATACGTATGAAGGAAGCGGCTTCATGGCGACAGCTGCACAACAGTATGGTGCTTCACCATTCCTAAGCGGACTCAATTCATTATCATCCAAGCCATTCCACAGAGTCTGTTCCCACATTATACGTACAGTTGCGGGATTCCAGGTGAAGTAGTTTTTTCAGTGCCTAAGACTTTCTTGGTCTGAGAAACCTTTTAACTTGTTGTTGGTTATTACAGCTTTGTTACGCAGCAAAGACGTGGCATGGAGGTTTTGTTGGGATGATGATATTTGGGGCTAGTGAAGTGAGCAGGAACGTGGATCTGGGTGACGAGACGACCACCATGATGTGCAAGTTCGTGGTGAGAGCCTCAGAAGCGTCAATCACAAAGCAAATAGAGTCAGATGTGCAGGGATGGTGCGATGATCTAACGGACGGGGGAGTTGAGTATATGCCAGAGGATGAAGTGAAAGCAACAGCAGCTGAGAAACTGAAAATCTCAATGGAGAGAATAGCTTTGTTGAAGGCAGCTCAGCCGAAGAAGACTCCAAAGACCGAGGAAGAAAACGAAAGCGAAGACGAAGACGAAGATGACGATGAAGAAGATGAAGAAAAAGAGAAGGAAAAAGAGAAAGAAGAGGAGAAGAAGAAGGAGAAGGAAAAGGAAAAAGGAACACTATCTAAGCTGACAGCAGAAGAAACAGAGCACATGGCGCTTCAGGCAGCAGTGCTCCAAGAGTGGCACATGTTGTGCAAAGATAGAAAGTTAACTAAAAACAACTAATATTTGTATTCATTCTTGTGTGTGTGTGTAAGGTGTCTTTTTTTATTAAACATGGATATGTTTTTGTTTAAGGAAGAAGGGGTTTTGTTTCATGTCTGCTATTTTGTTTGACATCCAGAAACAGGGCCATGTCTATTGTTGGCACTTGACAAACAAAAAAACCTTACAAGCTTGCATTATGATCTTTTCTTACAGATATTAAGACGAATGTTCATCTGCGAAGCTATTCTTCTACGCAGTTACTTGAGGAGTCCTCTTCTTTCTTTACCTCTTCTCCACCATTTTCTGCATGCGTTGCCTTCTTGTGGGTACGGATGCGGATACTCACAAATTTTCAGGATACATCACCATCAACTAATATTACGAAATGATTCTAATTCTTTCATAAGGCGATACAAAAGATTTTGTGCAGAAAATCAAAATAAAAGTTTTGAAAAACTCCGAAGATTTAGTGTCAATTTGGACAAAACTGATGGTCACGAAGCAAAATTTAAGTTCAATAGTCCTAGATAAAAACTAGAGAGACTGATGATTCCCTTATTTTTTTTTTCTTCTTTTTGAATTAAAATGATAGGACCAAAAACGCAAAACTGATTCCCATTCGGTCCAGAGACACATGGTTAATTCAAATAAAAAAATGGACATAGTATATTAGCCGGGGCAACTTCTACCGTATTTAGAAATGCTGTTGTATAACCAAAAACATACGGGCATCCTAGCTAGAAGTACCCACGTGACATTTCTTTCAAGCAAGATCGCAGCTTTCGGACTTGTTGTTGTCCAATATCAGTTAGGGGTTAATCCGCGATGTTTTGAGAATTAAATAGGTCAAATTAAAATTAAGCAATTTGTAATTGAGAAAATGACCAAAATAGCATTTAATGTTTTATCAAAAGAGATAAATATACACTTATACTCTCACTGATAAATTAATTTAAACATTAGGGTTTAGAGTTAAGGAGTGGGGTTTAGGATTTAGGGTTTGGGGTTTAGAGTTTAGGGGTGAGGTTTAGGGTTTAGGGTTTAGAGTTAAGGGGTGAGATTTAGGATTTAGGGTTTAGGGTTTAGAGTTTAGGGGTGAGGTTTAGGGTTTAGGGTTTAGAGTTAGGGGGGGGTTAGAGTTTAAGGTTTAAGATTTAGGGTTTAGGGTTTAGAGTTGGGGAGTGGAGTTTTGGGATAAGATTTCAAATTTTGAAAAATAAAAAAATTTAAATTTTTCAAAAAATAAAATGCTATTTTGGTCATTTTAGTTTTTGAGGGCTATTTTTGTGACATAAACTTAGAAAGATGCTATTTTGGAGATTTGTCGTTTGTAATTTCTTGGGTTGCCTTCTTTACACCCCCAGACTACTTAAACCCACACCAAACCCCCCTAAACTTTTAGTCTCATTAAGAAACCCCATAAACTAATATGCTTCACTAGTTTTCTCCCTAAGGTATTTTTTCTGAATTAATTCCACATCACGTATGATTTCGACGTGATTGCGTTTAGAATCATAAAACGCGATCAGACAAATAACATTGACCCTAAAACTACCCGATAATCTCCCCACCCAACCGTATGACCCGACTTAAGTTAAAAGACCCGAATATGAAACTCTCGACATAATTTCGCCCTCAATTGCTCTCAAACTAGGGTTCATACTTCATCTCTATGAAAAGAAGCTTAAGGAAGCTTCATAGAGATTGTTTTTTAGTTTAAGATTTAAATCTTTCTTACAACGTAAAAGAGAGCAACGATCTACAATATTCTTTTTCTTTTTTTTTATGAACACGATCTAAGGTATTCTATGTAAGTTTTCTTATATGTTTTTTGCTTTGAATTATTTGTGGTTTGGTGGATGTTTCAGTTCCCTTTTGTTCCAGGACCTATGTCTAAAGCTATATATTACCGAAGAACTTTAGTTACAAGCTCCAAGAAATTTTTATTCAATGCAAATAAACCCGGGATGGTCTTGCAAGCTAAATTTAGAGCGTTACAAACCACGTCAAGAAAAATTCTTCTTCTTTTGTGGCTTTTACTATTGAATTTTGAGATTGCACATTATTCTGTCCCTAGTTCTATAATCTCAATCGGCTGTGTTCTGTGTGTTAGAAAATTTTGTTGCTTACTTATTTCCCATAAAACAAGAGAAAAGAGACAAAGGGATCATCTTGTTCTCGTTTGTTAGGAGCCACTTTGTTGTAGTGACATAGTTTGTTTTATAAACGTAAACATTTGTAAACTTGATTATGTTAAACGTAAGCCATCACAGTCATCACAATAACTTGAAGATTATTAGTCTATGTTTGTCTGAGAACAATAAGAGTGTCAATTGTCAAACAACATGTTCACATGTCATCCTCTGGATTCATCGTAGACAACGTCTAATATAATTTTTCGTATAAAAGAAAATATTCAAAGTCAACACAAGGAAAAATGGTTTACTAAAAATTCTCAGAAAACATCATTTATAGGATCACAAAGTTATTAAAATAACCATAAGACACAAAACTAAACAAGAATTATTAAAACTCCCAAAAGTCATCATTCATAGATTTAGTTTGTTATAAGAACATTCATAAGTCACCATCCTTCCTTAGTTTATGCGTGCCTCATTCTCCATCTTTAATAAATAGAACCTTCACCTAGTAGCTCTGTCTTTATCCAATTCGATACATGTGCTTTACGAGAGTGGAGTAAGGTTGTTTAAGGTGTACGTGTAAGGTAGGGTTTGTTAGCGTAGGTTTTTTCTATTAACGTGTCGGGTCTTTTTGTGTGGATCATGGATCAAAAAAAAATTATTGGATCGGATAAAGGGTAATCGTTATTTTTAAACGCTTTTTTTTTAATTTCTAAACCCATGTACTCTTATATAAGAAAAAATGTGTAATTAACTTGAAATTGTTGTGAACAATAGGGAAAATCGTGTGTGTTTATTACTTAATCAAAGTGTTCCCTTATATAGGGATTACAAGGAATAGATAAATGGAAAGAGTACAAATCCTTATCCTAAAGGAAATAGGAAATCTACATAAAGATAAACATGAAGAGAAAATGAAAACATCCTATACTATAGACGGTCTAATCTTTAGCCGCCTCTCTCTCCTTCTTGGACGCGGTCTTGGACTTGGGCCTGGACGCGGTCCGTTCTTCCTTGATATGATTACTAGCAATCCACATTGTTCATAACACTCCCCCTTGGATGCTATAACCATATGGGCTCGTATCATGCACGATGTTGCCTCGTTAAAACCTCTCTAGGAAAACCAAAAACCCAAGGTGGGAAAAATGGAAACCATAGACAGGAAAAAGAATACAACGCATGACACTCCCCCTGATGAAGGCATCACTGAAGATCCTTCAGCCGGCGCATCCCTATCTGATGAAGCAGCTTCCTGAACGTTGAGGTAGGCAGAGACTTGGTGAAGAGGTCGGCTGAGTTGTCACTGGATCGAACTTGAACTACTTGAACCTCCTTTGCCTTCTGCAAGTCGTGGGTGAAGAAGAACTTGGGCAGGATGTGCTTTGTCCTGTCTCCCTTGATGTATCCTTCCTTGAGCTGAGCAATGCACGCTGCATTGTCCTCGTAGATGATCATTGGCTCCTCCTTCTCTTGTACCACGGCCAGACCACTCTCTCTTAAGACATGGCCGGTTATGTTCCTCAACCAAACAAGCTCACGGCTTGCTTCGTACATGGATATGATCTCGGCGTGATTAGATGATGTGGCCACTAAGGATTGTTTCGTTGAACGCCAACATATTGCGGCTCCACTATGTGTAAACACATATCCTGTTTGGGATCTAGCCTGGTGTGGGTCAGATAAGTACCCAGCATCTGCATAGCCGACCATGTTCTCTTTTGGCCGGTTGGTGTAGAACAAACCGAGATCCTTTGTTCCTTGCAGATACCTGAACAGATGTTTCACTCCGTTCCAGTGCCTTAAAGTCGGACATGAACCAAATCTAGATAGTAAGCTCACGGCCAAGCTTATGTCCGGTCTAGTATGACTAGCCAAGTACATTAAAGCCCCAATGGCACTTAGGTAAGGCACCTCCGATCCGAGTGCTTCCTCGTTCGGTTTCTTAGGTCCGTATGGATCCTTCTCAATGTCTAAGGACCTTACGACCATAGGACACGACAAGGGGTGAGCCTGGTCCATATTAAATTGCTGGAGTATCTTTTCTGTATAAGTTTCTTGGTTCACAAGGATGCCATTCTCTTTATACTCAAACTGTAATCTCAAACAGAACTTAGTTTTCCCTAAGTCTTTCATCTCGAATTCTTTCTTTAGACATTCAACGGTTTGAGAAATTTCTCCAGAGGTTCCTATTATATTCAGGTCGTCCACATAAACTGACATTATAACATAGCCCTTGCTGTCGAATTTCTTTATGAATATACATGGACTTATTGGATCATTCTTATAACCTTCTTTCATTAGGTACTCGGATAATCTGTTGTACCACATTCGACCTGATTGCTTTAAACCATATAAGGCTTTATTCAACTTAATGCAATTTTGTTCTCGAGAACCTTTCTTATCTTTGAGCTCAATACCCTCTGGAACTCTCATATGAATTTCATTATCCAGTGGTCCGTATAAGTATGCAGTTACTACATCCATTAGGCGTAAATCAATGTTTTCTTTCACGGCCAGACTGATTAGATATCTTAATGTAGTTGCATCCACCACAGGGGAGTAAGTCTCCTCATAGTCTATTCTTGGTCTTTGTGAGAATCCTTGTGCTACAAGCCGTGCTTTGTATCTCACTACTTCTTCTTTCTCGTTTCTCTTCCTTACAAAGACCCATTTGTATCCCACTGATTTGACATCTCTTGGTGTCAAGATTATAGGGCCAAAAACGCCTCTCTTTCTCAATGATTCTAACTCCACGTTTATAGCTTCTTTCCATTTGATCCAATCTGATCTTAGCATGCATTCTTGTATGGACGTGGGTTCTAGATCCTCATCTTTATCCATGATCTCAAGTGCTACCTTGTATGCAAATAAATCATCAACGTTGATATTTTTTCTGTTCCATTGTTTTCCAGACATTACATGGTCTATAGAGATCTCTTGGTTGTCCGGCTCTTGTGTCCCGTGAAGCCCAGTGTCCCGGACCTCACTTTGAGGAACAGCCGGATCATTGGGTGTGGTCGGTACGCTTGGCTCGACCATCCTGGTCGGCTCGACCGATCCATCTATGTCCTGGACAGTTTCCTTGATGCTCTCGGATCCAGCACCTTTCTTGGATTTCCGAGGCTGTTTGTCTTTGGAACCAATTGGTCTACCACGTTTTAAACGTTGCTTAGACTCTGTAGCCACTTGACATTGTCCATCTTGGACGTCTAATATTATAGGTGCATTACAAGCCGGGATGTGTGATATTGTTATTCTATTTGGGTCAGCAAATGTATCTGGCAGTCTATTAGCTAGCTCTTGAAGATGTATAATCTTTTGGACTTCTAAATCACAATCTTTAGTCCGAGGATCTTGCCAAGATGTTGATGGTCTAAACCATTCCAAACCTTTTGTTATCAACCGGCTGTTATCTCCCCCTAAGGACGGATATGTGGACTCATCAAACTGTGAGTCTTCGTATCTGGCCTTAAACAAATCACCGGTTGTTGGCTCAAGATACTTTATAATGCTTGGGGAATCATATCCTACGTATATTCCCATCCTCCTTTGTGGTCCCATCTTAGTTCTCTGTGGTGGAGAAATTGGAACGTAGACGGCACATCCGAATGTCTTGATGTGGGACACGTCTGGCTCATGACCCGTAAGTAGTTGGGATGGTGAATATCTATGCTCACTAGATGGCCTGATGCGAATCAGTTCCGTTGCATGTAAAACCGCATGTCCCCATGCTGATACCGGAAGTTGAGACTTCATAAGCAATGGTCGGGCTATCAGCTGGATACGTTTAATGAAGGATTCGGCTAAGCCGTTCTGTGTATGGACATGTGCCACAAAGTGTTCTACTCTTACCCCCATGGATATACATTATTCATTAAACGCTTGGGACGTGAACTCACCAGCATTGTCTAGACGTATAGTCTTAAGAGGGAAGTCTGGAAAGTGTGCTCTCAGTCTTATCATCTGAGTAAGCAGTCGTGCAAAGGCTAGGTTACGAGTGGATAGCAGACACACATGCGGCCATCTGGTCGATGCATCAATGAGGACCATGAAGTATCTAAACGTCCCACAAGGTGGCTGTATTGGTCCACATATGTCTCCTTGAATCCTTTCCAGAAAGTTTAAGGTTTCTTTATTAACCTTGGCTGGTGATGGCCTAGTTATGAGTTTCCCTTGTGCACATGCTGCACATGTGAGATTGCGTGGGATCACTCCTTTAAACGTGTGCCCCTGTGAATTCATCATCAATTTTCGCATCATTCCTGTTCCGGGATGGCCAAGCCGGTTATGCCATAAAGTGAATAGCTCGGAGGCATTTGCCTCGATCATACTGATCCTTACATAGTATAGACCAGTAGACATTGCGGGCATAGTCTCTAGGATCCTTTTATTGCCTTTGGTGATCGAGGTTATGTTAAGGAATTCTTTGTTTCCTTCTTCCCATGTTTCAAGGTGGAAACCATTCAATCTTATATCCTTGAAACTCAATAAGCTTCTTTTAGAGCTTGGGGAATACAAGGCGGTCTTGATCTCTATGTGAGTGCCCTTGGGCATCAACACATAGGCTTGGCCGTGACCTTCAATCAGGCTAGCCTCACCCGCAATGGTATGTACCTTTGCACTTTGCATTGTGAGATTCATGAAGTACCTTTTGTCTCTAAGTATTGTATGACTTGTGCCACTATCCACCACAAGTATACTCATCTCATCATTCATTCTATAAATAAAATTTTCTAAACTTTAGAGACTTCATAAGATCTTTAAAACTCTTATTATTATTATAAATGTCATTACATAAAATAAAAACACCAAATCAAAGACATAAAGCAATAAGACAATGTGATTCGAAAAACTAGTACTTGAGACAATCAGATGTCTCAAAATCCATTAGGTCATCTTTGTTATCTTTGTCGGATTCATTGTCAGCATCATATCCATATCCTTTGTCATCATGACCGTTTTCTTGGATCATGTTTGCCTCCGGGTTCTTGTTCTTGAGGCTCTCTTGGTAGAGGTCGCACAAGTGTTTCGGAGTTCTACAATTCTTGGCCCAATGGTTGTCCATCCCGCATCTGTGGCATACTGACTTGGACGTGTAAGATGGTTTAGATATGCCACCTCGTCCACGGCCGTAACTGCCTCGACCCCGGCCGTAATTGGAACCACGACCACGGTTATTGTGGTTTCCTTTTCGGCCGGTTGAGTAGTTGTCTCGACCGTTCTGATTATCACGCCTATGCCTCTTGTATCCACCACGGCCATTGCCGTATGGTTTCCTGTTGTCGTGGGCGTAGTAGGTCTCTTTGGGATCTTTCTTTTCAACCTCATGGGCTTCGGGTAATGGTGCTGTCCCGGCCGGTCTGGCTCCACTATTCTTCATTAGGAGCTCATTGTTTGCCTCAGCCAAGAGTAGACACGAGATCAGATCAGTATATGTGGCAAAACCTTTTGTTCTATATTGCTCTTGCAACACAAAATTCGACTGATTGAAAGTCGTATAGGTCTTTTCAAGCATCATCATATCGGATACTTCTTCACCACAAAGCCTTAGTATTGGAACTATCTTGAACAAGGCTGAATTGTACTCATCCACCGACTTATAGTCTAAGAATCTTAGGTGCATCCAGTCGTGCCTTGCCTTTGGAAGCAACACCATCTTTTGGTGATCATATCTATGCTTTAAAGTATTCCAAAGATCTAGTGGATTTTCAATTGTCATGTACTGATCTTTAAGACCTTCAATGAGATGATGGCACATAAAGCTTATGGCTTTGTATCTATTCTTTTCATTGTCATTGTTGTCCTCGGTGATAGTATCACCGAGTCCCTTGGACTTTAGACTGATCCTTGTATCTAGCGCCCACTGCAAGTAATTGTCTCCGGAGAGATTAAGGGCTGCGTAGTATCTGTTTGCTATTTTCGACATCTGAATCACATTATCATATAAATTTTAGGTTCATAATGTGATCACGTGGCCGCAGGATAATAAGAAAGCTCGGCCACAACACGTCTTACGCATTTATGATATTCAAAACAATACTAATCGACCATGGTGCTATCAATCATGAGCCACACGGCTATATAGGTTTACTAATGCAAACAACCTAAATTCGTGTGATCTATATGCTGGTCGATCTTGTTACAATCAGTTATGAATGCAATACCATGTTCGGATTCATGTAAAGCAATCAAACTTATTCTTACTTTTCTTATAATACCTAGGGTTTTCAATCTTTTAAATTCTATCAACCTTATGTTTAAGGTTTCAAGGCCTTAAGTATTTGTATACTTAGTTAGATTATTTCAACCAATCTAACAATCCTAAACCTCAAATCAAGCAAGAAATCAAACAAGCAAGATCAATCTTAAAATCAGATTCTAGCTTCTTTAGGGTTTAGGGTTTTCGATTCCTTTTTTAGGGTTTGTCATGTTTCAGATTTAATCAATCAACATACAATCATATTCTAGTTGGAATCGTATTCTTTCTAGTTTTAAGACTTGTCGATTTTAATCTTGTGGTTTCTTTTAGGGTTTCATCGAGAATATAGTTTCCATAATGATGGATTAGGGTTTATGTTCTTTATCTAGGTTCTCAGATTATGTTTATACCTTTGTTTCGTAGAGGTATAGAACTGGACCACCTTTAGTGAGAGAGAGAATCGATCGGATGCTTGGTGCCTCCTATCGGGTCGCGGATGGAACGATCGCGGGCTGGAGGCGTCTCGGCTGCGAGCTGCGCGGAGATCGGGTCATCTCGGGTCGATCGCTTCTTTGGGTTTGATCGCGAGCTGAACGGTTCTTCTGAGCTGGAACGTGATATGAGAACGTCTAGGTTTCAAGAGGAATCAATTGAGTTCTTGATTGTACTAAGAACGAGATTAGGGTTTAGCTTTGAGTCGCCGGTTATAGGCTTTTTAGGTTTCGATTTTGGGTCTCAGGGATTTAGAGGCTATCGTGCTGATAACGTGTTGTGAACAATAGGGGAAATCGTGTGTGTTTATTACTTAATCAAAGTGTTCCCTTATATAGGGATTACAAGGAATAGATAAATGGAAAGAATATAAATCCTTATCCTAAAGGAAATAGGAAATCTATTTAAAGATAAACATGAAGAGAAAAGGAAAACATCCTATACTATAGACGCTCTAATCTTTAGCCGCCTCTCTCTCCTTCTTGGACGCGGTCTTGGACTTGGGCCTGGACGCGGTCCGTTCTTCCTTGATATGGTTATTAGCAATCCACATTGTTGATAACAGAAATAAATAGTTTAGGTGGATATTTGATGAATCATTTAATTTTGTGGGGTTAGGAGAAGAGCTTAAAAGTCTAGGGGGATTGGCCGTGGGTTTAAGTAGTTTGGGGGGGGGGGGGGGGGGGGGGCGTAGAGAAGTCAACCCTAATTTCTTTCATAAACTCCCAAACTGTTTACGGTTTCCCTCTCTAAGGCTGAAGAATCTCAAAAGGACTAATCTCAGACACAATCTCAGGGATCTTCTCTACTCTCTTCCGGCAATGTGGCTGAAGCCGGCGAAAGCTCTGGCCTTTCGAGTCTCTTCTCCGATAACAACCCTTTCCGGGGAAAGAAAAAATGCTGAGAAACCAACGAGAACAAACCTAATGTCGATAACGACGAAGAGGTAGAAACAGTTCCGCTCGTAAAGGCAAAGGGTGTTGAGAAAGAGACGAACTTGGAGTTTGTGGAAAGTGGGTTGGAGTCAAAGAGGAAGAAAGACGAGATTGAGAACGAGCACGAGACGCAGAAGTAGGGAAGCGTGGAGATGGAGGAGGAGAAGAAGGTTGGTGAGAAGAGGAAGAGAGCTGATGAAGAAGTAGCAGATACGTTGGTGGTTTCAAAGGAAGGGTTTGATGACGAGAGTAAGCTTCTTACAACTGTTTTCGTTGGGAACTTGCCGTTGAAGGCTAAGAAGAAGGTTATCTTTGAAGGAGTTTAGTAAGTTCGGTGAGGTTGAGTCCGTGAGGACACGCTCTGTGCCCATTGTTGATGTGAGTTTCAGAAATTTCTTAAACTAATTAAGGTTAGAGTTTGTGTGTGTTTAAGCAGCTTTTGGTTTTGATTTGATTTAGTCGAAGAGGAGGAGGAAATGAGCTATAACGTTGAAGCAATTCAATGATAAAAGCTTCAAGGTCTGTGCTTTAAAAGTTAAAACCCTTTCATTCTAGTCTTTGTAGTTTATGCGAAGGAGAATTCTGATGTCAAAATGTTCACAAAAGTGCAGTGTTAATGCTTATGTTGTGTTCGAAACAGAGGAAGCTGCTGAAGCGTCTCTGGCACATAACATGTCTCTGGTAATATAACAGTTTTCTCCCTTGTTTTCTCTGTGATGGAGTCTCTAAAGGTGTTATGTGTATTCAGATTGATGGGAATCATATCCGTGTTGATAGAGCATGTCCGTCTCGTAAGAAGCTGAAAGGTCAGGATGACCATTTGTACGATTCGAAGAGGACTGTCTTTTGGGTAATCTCCCTTTCGACGTAAAGGTTAGTCTAACCTGGTTATCTTGAAGGTCAGTAGTACTAATCTCAGGGCTCTCTTGTTCCATTGTGATTAACATAATTTCATATTCTTATGAGGAGGATGAGGAGGAGGTGTATCAGTTGTTTACTGGTAAGAGTAATCTGGAGAACAATGTGGAAGCTGTTCGTGTTATCAGAGATCCTCATTTGAACATTGGGAAAGGCATCTTGTTTTAAACAAAGGTACTTGAGTAAAAACTTTTGGGTCTCCCAAGGTTTAGAGATAACTAATTTGATCCGATTTATCCTTTTATTCGCTTTACGAAGCTGCAAATCTGGTACTCAAGAAAGGATATTTGAATCTTAGAGACAGAGATCTAGGTATCGTATCTCTCTGAGTCAAAGCTGATGCAACACCATCAAAGAGAAAAGAGACAAAGTCGTCATACCAGTTGCGACAGAGAAGGCTAATCTTTCGTATCAAGGTGTAAGTAAGAGCTTCAAAATCCGCTGATGACAAGAAGAAGCCTTATCAGAAAAGTCCTGCACAATCTAAGATGAGACCTAGAAGTAGCAGCAGCAGCAGCAGCAGCAATGAAGGCAACAAAGCTGGTAGTAGTAGTAATAATAGTGCTGTGAAGCAGAGAAGTCAGAAGCGACCAAGCTGTTGCTGCAAGGAAATTGAAAGCAAACACGAAAGGCTCATGGTGGTACGGGATTTGCAGGGAGTAAGCGTAAACAAGAAAGCAGAACACCTGATAGCTTCTCCAAGAAGAAGAAACCAAAACGGGGTTAGGTGGTTCTGTTTCAAACCAACCTTTTTCTTTGTTCTTAGCTTTGATACTTTTCGTTTTTGTATGTTTTATGTCAACATGATACACTTCAGTGTAGTTTGCAACACTTGTGTTACTCGCAAGTTTAAAGAAAAGCTATATTCATAGATATCTTTTTAACATGCTTATTTTACACACAGAGAAATTGGCAAGTGTTTATGTGATCAAACTTGACTTGTTAAGCACAGATTTATAATAAAGAGTTAAAGGTTCTTATAGGATTTTAAGTGGTTATTACTCTGAATCAGACACAATCTTCAAAAGCTGCCGCCGAAAATCGTCTGCCAACAAACAAAAAAAATACAAAATGTTTGAGATATCAGGAAATGAACAACGAGAGAAACAGAGGGGAAAGGTGTTTAATTACTCGGCGAATCAATACCCTGTGGCCTCCTTCCCTCCAGCATTCCTGAACACAATTAATAGACCAAACCAGCAGATTGTTTGAGAATATGAAAATATGTCAACAGAGTCAAAGTAAGAGTAAGCTTATCGAACTGAAGCAAAGTGTGTCACAAAGACATGTAGTAGTTTTAACTGGGGCCGCGGCACCAGATACCATATTCAGAAACAATCCAGTGATGAATCATGAATGTTATATAACATAAGCTTACACTGGAAAAGAATTAAGAGAGAGAATAGAAGTTCATAGCAAAAGCTTACCGCATTCGTTTTCCTGTCTCCTTTTTTTTTTCTTTGTCAACTCCTGTCTCCTTATTCCAAGTTTTTTTTTTTGCACGAAATCTGCAGAAAACAAAAATCGTTCCAGTAATAGAAATTATGAAAGAGCCTTGAAGGAGAAAAAAAAATCTGGAGACATATAAGAGAACTATGTTGAGTTCTTACCCGCATACGTTTACTGCTTGGCTCTGTCACTTCATCTTCGCCTCCAGATATTTTACCGTGTCCAGCCTCATTAAGCGTATTGCCTTCATCGGTTTGGAAAACATGTGGAAGAGTGTTTGGATAACCAAGTCGGTTGTCTGCTGATGAACAGAGTCGTATACCCCATTCTTTTACTTTGTACTCACAGTAGGCAAAAATCAAGCTGCAAATCTACATGGGTGTAGTTCATTTCAGCTTTGGATACTACACTCCAGTATTAACAGACAACTACCCTTCACTGATTTCTTCATCGAATAAATCTGCTCGGGTTTCTGGAAGTATTGTGCCTGACCAAAGGAATCAAAGCTGTTCCAAAATCTGCCTGAATCTGAGGAATGGGTTTGAGAGAGAGCTGGGAAGTAGAGGGACGGTTAAATAGGAGGAGGAGGAGGTTACAGTAGTACGGTGAGTGAAATATGAAGGCACTTCTTCTCCTGACAAACATAGTCGACAACCCAGATGTGTATTCTGTCAAAACAGAGCTTCTTGATCCAAGTTTAAGCAGTTGGTGAAATTGGCAAAGGTGGTGTATCCACCGGAAAAACTCCAGCTACCTCCAGTCATTACCTTGCAGTCTGAAAAGTCAACTAGACAAGGATCTCCAAGTTTAGAAATGTTTAGGCTTACAGATTTTAACTTGTTTAGTGAATTTCTCAATCCAACACGGAACCTCTTCAATGGCTGTTTCGTTTAGATAAAGGTATTTAATGTTGGTTGAGATATCAGGAAAAGTTCTCAACCTTGAGCATCCACTGAGATTTAGTTTCCAGAGAGATTTGAGGTTGATTCCAGTGGGAATTGTCTCCAGATTTAAGCAGTTCTCAATTTCCAATTTCTCCAGCTGACGGAGATTTTGAAATGAAGAAGGAAGTTCCACCAAGCTTGGGATATCCGATAGATACAACTGCCTCATAGATGGAGCCATTATCCCCTTGAGGAAAATAAGCGGCTGAACCAAATACAAAAATCATGTGTCCAAATCATCTTCAGTAAACAATCCTTATATTAGTGGATTCTTTTTTTTTTTTTTTGCGATTGATCTAAATTGTCTTTATTTATTTATTTGAAGTGTCTAGAAATCAAATCTAAATACAAAACTACAAAACGATAGTTAATGTCTTACCACAATGATAAACTACTACAAAGTGAAAGAATAAATATCCTCACTACCATAGAAAAACACTAATATCTTGATAAACCACGTGTATAAAATTCGACCGACCTAGCAACGACAACTGTGTGCTTATTTATAAAAGAGGTTACCGAGATTAGGTGTGGTTAATATATTAGTATTTCTTTTTTAGTTTTAGGAAACAAAGAGGTTGGAGAAAGCGTAAAGTTTGGAACTACATACATATACCTGCACTTTTTCCCATAGTTTCTTACTCTTTAGGTTTTTCATGCTAAGATAACTGAGTTTCTCGAAACGCAAATTCTCCTGATGCAAATCTGAAGGAAATTCTTCGATGGCTGTTTCGCTTAGACAGAGATGTACGATGTTGGTTGAGATTTGAGGAACAGTCCTCAACCGTGAGCAACCATCGAGATGTAGCTTTTCGAGAGATTTGAGGCTAATGCCAATTGGAATAGTCTCCACATTTCGACAATACTTCATGTTTAATTTTCTCAGTTTGTTGGGATGTGGAATAGAGGAAGGAAGCTTCACCAAACTATAGCAATCCACAAGTTTAAGTGTCTCCAGATTGGTGGCCTTTGAAAGATCTGGCATTTGTATCAGGTCGTGAGAATAGCTCAAATCCATCTCCTTGAGATATGGAAGCGCATGTACTCAACAAAACAAAAAGGACAAAAACATAGCTCAGTAGAACATGGTTTGTTATCCAAAAAAATAAAATAAAGATTATAATCTCACTGCTGATAACATAACTGTTCTAACAATTGTGAGAAGGAACAGATGCGGAAACAGATGAATAAAAACGATGTAACAACGACACAGAGATTTAACGTGGTTCACCAACTTGGCTACGTCCACGGGCAAAGAGAGATCTTATTATTGGAGGCGATATTGAGTTTACAGAGTGCAAGTTTAGAGTTACTTCGAATACAAGATATATATAGTAACATCTCGCATCTAAAACCCTAGACTAAACGGACTCATGGGCTTAAGCCCACGATCAGATGTAACATCCATAATAACTTGATGCAACGCTCTTGATGCAACCGAGTCGGTATGATGTACATGATGTAACATCCATCGCCTAGATGTAACATCCAGATTCAAGGCATATCAACAATTCTCCACCTTGACTTGGATCCTCTCAATAACAGATGTACCAGATGCACCTTCAAGTGCCAAATGTACCAGATGCGCTTCTCTGCGCTAGATGTACCATCGCTCTCTTTGCCTCAGATGTCCCTTCGGACCAGATGTGCTGCTTAGACGAACCAGACGCCATTTAACGGCCAGATGCTCAACTAGAGCCAGACGTTCGTTATCAGCCAGATGCCCCAACGGGCCAGACGTCCTTGCGGACCAGATGTCCTTGCGGACCAGATGCCCCTTCGGGCCATATGCCCCTTAGGGCCATACTAACAGTTTGAGATGTTTAGCAAGTCTAAGCAATGCTTAAACTTGCTGTGAGGAACCGGCTTTGTGAACATGTCAGCAGGATTATCTGCAGTTCCTACTTTCTTCACTTCAATTCGCTTCTCATCTCTCAAGAAGTGATACCTCACATCAATATGCTTCGTTCTCTCATGATGAACCTGATCCTTGGCTAAGCATATAACACTCAAACTGTCACAATACACAGTAGCCTAATCTTGATGCAAACCGAGATCATTAACCAATCCTCTAAGCCATATTACTTCCTTCGCAGCTTCTGTTAGCGCCATATACTCTGCCTCAGTAGTAGACAATGTCACTGTAGACTGTAAAGTCGCCTTCCAGCTAACCACAGAGCCGCCCAAGGTGAACACATAACCGGTCATAGATCTTCTGCTGTCCACATCTCCAGCATAATCAGAATCAGAAAAGCCTGTTACCAATCGCGGATTGTCGCATCCATAGATGAGACCAACATCAGATGTACCCTTCAGATACCGGAAAATCCGCTTCACAGCTGCCCAATGCTCCTTCCCAGGTTGTCCCATAAACCTGCTAACCACACTGACTGAATGTGCCAGATCTGGTCTTGTGCAGACCATTGCATACATCAAGCTTCCTACAGCGCTAGCATAAGGAACTCGAGACATATACTCTATCTCTTCTTCAGACTGAACCTCATACATGGTAAGATGAAGATTTGATGCACACGGAGTACTAATAGGTTTACATGAAGACATTTCGAACCTTGTCAACACCTTATTAATGTAGGTCTTCTGTGACAAGAACAACTTCTTCTTCTCCCTATCTCTAAAGATCTCCATCCCTAGAATCTTCTTTGCTGCACCCAAATCCTTCATCACAAATTCAGAACTCAGAAGCTCCTTCAGCTTCTTGATGTCACACATCTTCTCTGCAGCTATCAGCATGTCATCCACATAGAGCACCAAATAGATGAATGTGTCATCTTTCAATTTTCTCATGTAGACACAACAATCATAAGGACTTTTGATGTAGCCCAACTTGATCATATAGCTGTCGAATCTCTTGTACCATTGTCTGGGAGACTGCTTAAGTCCATAAAGGGACTTCCGAAGCTTACACACATAGTCTTCTTTTCCAGGAACTCGGAAACCATCCGGCTGAGTCATGTATATCTCCTCCTCAAGCTCTCCATGAAGAAACGCAGTCTTCACATCGAGTTGCTCAAGCTCCAAGTCCTGATGTGCTACCAGCGCTAGCAACACTCTGATGGAAGTATGTCTGACCACTGGTGAAAATATCTCATTGTAGTCTACTCCCTCTCTCTGACTAAAACCTCTTGCAACAACCCGAGATTTATACTTAACTCCTTCTGTCGGCGATGCTCCATCCTTAATCTTGTAGATCCACTTGCATGTAACAACTCTTCTCCCTGGTGGTAATGTGACCAAATCCCATGTATGATTCGTCTCATGAGACTCCATTTCGTCTCCCATTGCTGCATGCCATTTCTCATACTCGGGACAAGAAACAACTTCCATGTAAGTGGATGGTTCATACGTATCCACTTCCTCTGCAACCTGAAGTGCATAACCCACCATATCATCAAAACGATATCTTTCTGGTGGCCTGACATCAACCCTTCTTGGTCGATCCTTCGCGATGGTACGCTTCGTAGCATCAAGCGGTTGAGTCTCCGTAGACTCCAACTGAACTTCTTCTACACGCTCCTCTTGATTTTCTGTGTGTTCATGCACATTGATCACGTCATGATCATCTCGCAGCTCCACCTGTTTACCAGTGCTACCTTTCTCTGCTTCAGAACTGGACCATGAGCTTCTAACCATAGATGCTTCATCGAAAACAACATTCCTGCTTAGAATCACTCGGTTTTTTGATGGAGACCAGACCCTGTATCCCTTGACTCCATCGCCGTAGCCCATAAAAACTCCCTTCCTTGCTCTCGGCTCTAGTTTACCTTCACTTACATGATAGTAAACAGTGCAACCGAACACTCTTAGAAGTGAATAATCAGCAGATCTACCTGACCACACTTCAGAAGGTATCCTGCACTCGATGCATGTGTGGGGACCGAGATTTATCAAGTAACAAGCCGTGTTGACTGCTTCAGCCCAAAACCGCTTCTCCAGACCAGCATTCGAGAGCATGCACCTTGCTCTCTCTAGCAATGTCTGGTTCATTCGTTCTGCTACACCATTTTGTTGTGGTGTTTCTCTGACTGTAAGATGCCTTGCAATCCCCGCATCCTTACAAAAATGATTGAACTCTGCTAAGCAGAATTCCAGACCGTTATCAGTACGAAGTCGCTTCACCTTCTTCTCTGTTTGATTCTCCACCAATATTTTCCACTCCTTGAAGCTACTGAACGCTTCACTTTTGTGCTTCATAAAAATTATCCAAGTCTTCCTCGAATAATCATCAATCATAGACACAAAATATCTGTGACCTTTCAGTGACTCTACTCTGGATGGACCCCAACAGTCTGAATAGATGTAATCGAGTGTGCCTTTTGTTCTATGAATTGCCTTGCGAAAGCTCTTTCGATGCAGCTTCCCAAATACGCAGTGCTCACAGAACTCTAGACTCTTGGTCTTGTGACCACAGAGAAGACCTTGCTTCGACAGAAGTTGCATCCCACGTTCACCCATATGTCCAAGCCTCATATGCCACAACTTAGTCATATCTTCCTCTGAGATCTCTGGTGATGCAACATATGCTGAACCTGTAACGGTAGTACCCTTCAGCAAATATAGAGTAACTTTCATGAAACCCTTCAGAACCACATCAGAACCCTTGCAGACATTCAGAACTCCATCACCACCCGAATATTTGAACCCTCTACTGTCCAGAAGACTCATGGATATCAAATTCTTCGTCATTGATGGAACATGCCTAACCTCGTTCAATGTGCAGAATCTACCATCATGTGTCCTGAGCTTGATTGAGCCGATCCCAGCAATCTTGCAGAAAAAATCATTTGCCATCTTAATCTTGCCGTCAAGTACCTCTGTGTACTTCGAAAACCACTCTCTCCTTGGTGTCATATGGTAGGATGCTCCTGTATCCAGAACCCACACATCAGAAGAGTGTGTGTGTCCGTGCACAACAAGAGCGATGTCACTATCAGACTTGGCTTCATCCTCAGCTACTGCAGCAGATCCAGACTGTTGCTCCTTCTTCTTCTTGGGACAGTCTGACTTCCAATGTCCCTTCTCTTTGCAATAGTTGCAAGTATCAGTTGGCTTAGGACCTCTTGGAAACGATTTTCTGTCTTTCGACTTCCTTTTGTTCCCATGTCCCTTCACACCACCGACAAACAATCCCGAAGCTTGATTGTCTGTCCCTGAGCTGGATGCCCTATGGCGTAATTCCCGACTGTGAAGCGCCGACCTAACTTCTTCCAGTCTCACTGTATCTTTGCCAACAATGAACGATTGCACGAAGTTCTCGAAAGAGTTCGGCAAAGATACCAACAGGATTAGAGCAGCGTCTTCATCCTCCACCTTAACATCGATGTTACGCAGCTCCAGTAATATCGAATTTAACTTGTCAAGATGGTCGCGAAGCTCAATACCTTCTTGCATACGCAAGGCAAAGAGGCGTTACTTCAGAAGTAGCTTGTTCGTTAGAGATTTTGTCATGTACAAGCTCTCCAACTTCTGCCACAAACTAGCAACAGTTTTCTCATCCGACACTTCGATGATGATCTCGTCTGCTAGACACAACAAAATTGTTGAGAACGCCTTCTCTTCTAGAGTCTCCAAATCAGCTGCTTCAGATTTCTTCTCTGACAATGGTCCCCAAATGCCTTGTTGCTTCAACAACGCCTGCATCTTAATCTGCCAAAGACTGAAGCTATTTCTCCCATCAAACTTGTCGATCTTCGCTCTTATTCCAGACATCTTCTCACTAGATCACAACCCGAAGCTCTGATACCAGTTTGTTGTAACAATTGTGAGAAGGAACAGATGCGGAAACAGATGAATAAAAGCGATGTAACAACGACACAGAGATTTAACGTGGTTCACCAACTTGGCTACGTCCACGGGCAAAGAGAGATCTTATTATTGGAGGCGATATTGAGTTTACAGAGTGCAAGTTTAGAGTTACTTCGAATACAAGATATATATAGTAACATCTCGCATCTAAAACCCTAGACTAAACGGACTCATGGGCTTAAGCCCACGATCAGATGTAACATCCATAATAACTTGATGCAACGCTCTTGATGCAACCGAGTCGGTATGATGTACATGATGTAACATCCATCGACTAGATGTAACATCCAGATTCAAGGCATATCAACAATAACAATCATTCTTAAAACTTACCACAACTCCTTCCCACAGCTTCTTGAGCTTGCTATTCTGCATTTTAAGCTCGACGAGGTTTTCAGGACGAAACTTAGAAGGCAGACATCTCATTGGATAATCTCTCCATCTCAATAATTTCAGTTTAGAATAATCGAAACTTTTGGGTATACGCAATTTCATTGTACCCGATCCATAAGACCGTAAAACTTCTAGGAAACGGAGATTACGCATCCGTTTGAAGGCATTCTCATGTACATGCAACTCCTCAATCATAGAAATATCCAATGATATACTTAACACCTTTTCAGTACCCTGAAAATTATGTAATATCAATAAGAAACATAACAATTTTTTTTAATAAATGTTACTCCTTTCTTTTTGTGCCTGAAAGTAGGATTTTCTAGATTTATTTTTTGTACCAAAATGATAGATTTTCTAAAATTTTAAAGTACTTTTAGTAGTTAATGTTGAAAAGTTGTATACTTTTAAGAATCATTAATTGACAATATTTAAATTGGTTGAATACTATTGGTTGATATTTATTGGAAAATGTATAGTAAAATAAATAATAAATTCAATTGTAAAAAATTAATTATTTTCTTAATATGCGTGAATACTGTAGAAAATCTTTCTTTCATGAACAGAGAGAGAGAGTATTACTTAATACTTATTACTACTTTTGCTTATAAAATGGCAAAGTTCAAAATCTTAGATATCGAGTAATGAGCTAAAGGAGCACAAATATATGAGAACACTTACAATGCCTTTACTGAGTACATCAAAGATATCTTGTGAATCCTCCAGAAATTCCCTGTTTTCAGGCTTCTCCAGGCGAACAACTTTTTTACCCATCTTCTTTAGCAAACCGTGCATTTCCACCCGACCCTCTCTTACATGAATGAGGGACTTATCAGCTAGATTTTCCAGCCCAACATTAACACTCAAGCCACTATCTGCGAGCAACAACTTCATGTATGCGACTTTTCCACCATTGAAATAGCATGCAATATAGCGAAATATTGTCTTATCTTCTTCGCTAGTTAATCCATCATAGCTGATTCTTGATATTTTTTCAATTTCCCCATTTTTACCGGTCTGAAGCATTGACAACGAATCCATCCAGTACTCATTGTCCCTCCCCCGTAGAGATGAACCCAAAACAGTAAGACCTAAAGGACTAACCACAAGTCCTGTAATTTCATATACAAGCTCCTCAACTCCTTCAGGTGGAGACTTTTCGCTAAAAGCAGATCGACATAATATTTCTCGAGCGAGGTCTTCAGATGGGAGACAGACCTCGTAAATGTGTTCAATCCCATGGGCCCTTAAAAAATGCTTATCATTTGTAACCACAATGATTCTGCTCCCACTTCCAAACCATTGAGTTTGACCAACCAAGGAATCTAGCACTACTTGATCGTTGAGATCATCAATGAAAACAAGAACTTTATGGTGCTTCAGCCTCCCTGCTAATTCACCTAATTGACTTATCTCTATGTCTTTTTTCCCTAGAATTTTCGATAGGAATTTCGATTGTAAATGCAACTTCATGTTGTAGTCGTATGGGTTGGCTTGACTGTAAATGTCCATACTCTTAGATAAAAAAGCCATGTCAATGAAAATTCTGCCTTGAAAGTGTCGAGAAAGTCGGTTGAACAGAACTCTTGCAATGGTAGTCTTGCCAATACCTGAAAAACCCCATAAACCAACCATCCTTACTTCCTCTAAGTCCAACCGCAACAACACACTCAGGTTTGCGATATGATCTTCAATACCGACAAAGTTCTCAGAATCCTCTGATGGAGTTAGAAGTAGTTTATCCGAAACATCACTGACAATTTCTTCAATCATTTTTGCTTCGTTATCCCTAACAACAAGAAGATAATTTCACAATCTAGCAATGAGAAATGTAATTTCACACACATGTAACAACCTTTATTCAAGAATGAAGGGTTCATAAAAACCGTACCAGTTAACAGAATGACACCCGAGGGTATTGGCTACATCGGTCAAAGCTCTCCTCCATTGAATTATCACTTCCTCTGTTTTATTCTTGCATGTTTCTTCAAAGATATTACCAAAGTCACCGGTTTGTTTCCTCACATGGGAAGGATCAAATTCTATAATGGACCACTTGGATCTGAAAAATCTATTTTGGACCCTTATAATTTGAATTTCTTTTAGAATTAAATTTAACAAGAAAAGTCAGCAAAATATCCATAAAATCTAAAAACTTTAACTTATTTACCGGCCCAACCAACTAAATCCGAACCCAACCTCAATACCCAAAACCCGGCCCATATTCATTTAACTTTAAATATTTAAAATTAATTTTTATTAGTTGTACCAGTTGTACTAGTTGTACATTTATACCAGTTGTACTAATCGTACATTTGAACTAGTTATACAATTTAATAAATTACTAGATTTTGATCCACCCTTAAAAAGCACGGTTTTTTTTTTTTTCATTTATTGATCGAAAACTGGTTTATAAACTACCATTATTTTTTATTTGTACCATAACAATTGAGTTTTTAAGTTTTTATCATTTGTTTTTTTTTCTCTTCAAAATATGGTATTTGTTCGAAATATGATAGTTGTTCTATAATAATATTTGAGTTTTAAGAATTTTTTTCATATCGGACCTAGATTTGTGGTTAAACCTATAGACCCGATACATTATACATAATCCGGTTCAGATTTAATGAAAAAATCGTAATTTAAAAATTCGATAGAACAAGGTAAAAATCCAAAAACTAACTATTAACTCGCAATCTGATACCATTGATCCGATCAAAACACAAAATATCTGATAGTATTTTCTTAAAAAAAATTGATTAAATTACTCATATGTTTTTTTTAACATTACATAAATTTGTGATTCTTTAGAATATTATGAAATTTTATTTAGTTATCCAAATAAAAAAAATGATAATATAAAAAAGCTTATTTATATGACAATATTATTTTAGTTTTGTTATTAATAACCTATTATAAGTTTGTATTTTTATTTTAGATTTAAAAATTGATTTGAAAGTTTCCAGGTCGCCAGCAGGCGGCTCAGAGGAAAAAGAAGGGATCATTAGGATAAATCCATAAATACTTTGGAAGTTTCTTTAAAAATCTCAGTCACCAGAGCGGCTGATCCAATTGAGAGAGGCTGCTTTAGATAAAAAAAAATCTCCAAATTTCACTCTTCTCTGCATGCATTTCTCCAAGAGGCATCCAACCAACTCTGGATTTTAACAATAGAAATATACTTTCACCGAGAAAACAAAAGATGATGCATAAGTCTTCACTAGTAGAAAAAGAATATATAAACATAGAACCAATAAGAAATATTGGTCTAATCTCTCCTGCATGCATGTGTCAAATATATAAATATTATATTTTCAATAATATTTGATTTGGAATTGATATGTTTACTAGTTATACTAGTTGTACGGTTTTTATAAAAAAAATCATCTTCATCTATTTGGTCTCGAGGCCAAAAATCTAGATGCGGAGCCAAATTCAACCATTTCTTTAAAAACGCGAGTCACCGGAAAGAAGAAAAAGATTGGGTTTGATGTATGATTTATGTATTTTTGTTTTGCAAATAATTGTTTTAATCGTGATGTATTAATACAATTCTTATAAACAATTGTAAAATTTTAGTTTGTTTGTCAAGATAATAAAATATATTAGAAACAAACGAAATTTCAACAAATAATAAAAATATTCAGTAAAAATATTAATTAAGAATTATTTAACAAAATAAATCATTTTAATCACATAATTTTCTTTAAATTAAATTTAATTAGTAAATGATATAAATCAGTAGTTGTAAATGATACGTATTTTTGAATAACTTCTTAAAATTGAGACTAATTTTTTGTAAAATGAACTGATGCAAATAATTTATATTTTTACATCAATTATTAAATGAATTGTTGTAAATTATGTGCATCACCACTTTCATAGTCACTTTTTAAGTGATGTAAAATTTTTTACATTATTTATAAATAATGCAAATATTAAAAATAAATGATGCAAACAATTTTTTTTTGTATTGTGGTGATATTTGGTTTTTGTTTACAGCGTATTAATGATGTTGTAGAAGATGATTATGCATAACCAGTGAAAATGTTGGTCTAATCAAATAAGAGAAACCTTAAAAATATAAGGTTTATTATATAAACTTATAGGGTGGTGTAATAATTTCAAAAATAAAAAAATATGTATTCTAAAACCTTAATAAGAATAGGAATATATCACAAAATGGCCTTGTAACATTTACATTAACTTAAACCAACAATTTTCAAAAGTTATATTATATTTTTTCAAAATAATGTGGTTAATCAAGTAAATAAATAGTTAAAGTATAAGATAGATTATGTAAACTTATGAGATGGTATAATAATTGTCAAAAAAATTACGTAAAAATATTTAGGTTAAACTGTGTTTTTTTCAAAATATTACGATATTAGTGTTCAACCACGATATTTAAAACATGATACATGTTTAAAAAGTGATACACAATACAAAATGAAATAACATAGTATTATTAGTATTTGAGTTGTACTAGATCGTACATAGTTTTACTAGGTTATGAGTTGTACCAGTTTGTACATAGTTGTACTTTGGCAGTGAAATCGAAAAAACTAGTTGTACCACATAAAATTTAAACTTATCTCGGTTATACTACTTCTTTATGTGTACATGCCTTTACCCCACTAAAGTCAAATCATTAATTTGGTTAAAATGAATTTGGTGTATGTTTTTCAAAAATATAGTGGACAAACAAGTTAACAAACCTTAAAAGTATAAGGCATATAATGGTTATTTACTTGTTTAGCCACATTATTTCTGGAAAACACACACATTGAGCGTCTTTATACAAAATATATGATAAATAACATTTGTAACATGGTATGGATACATAAATAAGTGGTACAACTAATAAAATTATATTTTGTGTATTGTACAACTAATTTTTTTTTTTAATTTCGTAGTCCAAGTACAACTACGTTCAAGTCGGTACAACTCAAAAACTGGTACAATTAAATGAACATATTAACACGTAGTTGTACCAGTTTTTGAGTTGTACCGGCTTGAACATAGTTGTACTTGGACTACAAAATTGAAAAAAAAATAGTTGTACCATACATAAAATATAATTTTATTAGTTGTACCACTTATTTATGTGTCCATACTATGTTTATTATATCATTGTTTTCTCATATGGAATACCAAATTTGTTTTACCAATTTCTGAATGTCAAAGTTGCACCAGTTGTACCAGTAATACTCATCTAATATATAATAAAAATGATATCAATTGTTTATATATCTAGTTTTAGGGGTTTTACCAGTACTTTCACATCATAACTTTGTAAAAATATGTTTGATGTTTGTAAAGATAAATCAAATATATTCATAAAAGTTATAGTTACATATGTTAAGTAAATGATAATCATTAAATTCTTTTGTTTTTGTGTCTTTAGCATAAATGCAGTCACGTAAACATTGGGAGTGTCGTGCCAATAAAGAAAATATTGTGTTCTTTGTTTAATCATCAGAAGTGAAAGTAAGAAAACAAAAAAAAAAGTCGAGATTTTATTAAGTAACAAGCCGGACGTATTGACTTTGACACAATATAAAATCTCATAGATAATTGCACAAGCTGGTAAGCCAACACTGATCACTTAGCTGCTTTTACTATACCTCTCATCTTTGATATCTTTTGAAATTATAAGTACTTTACTCGCCAAAACGTCTCCAAACTTCCTACATTCCACAGAGAGACCATCCAATAGCTGCAGGTTTCAATACACATCATAGGTTTCAATACGCAAAAGTCCACTTAAAGTTTTATAAGAATTTTCAGCGAAGTGTTTATCTCGAGAGGCTTAACATCAAAACTCTGACTGATCCCACTCTTATTGAAGATGTGTCTTTGACAGAGCTCAGTCTTGGTATAGGACCTGAAAAAGCTGTTGATTCATCTTCTATTTCTCAATATTTGGCCTTGAAAGCAAGATTTTTCATGCATGTCGAGTATATCGGTGCTATAGTCGTCTTAAATGGACACAAGGGATCACCGGAGGTCGCATAAGAGAGATGAGGGAACAGTGACGGACAGAGAACTTGGAGAGGCAAGCTGCGGTGGTGAATCGAAATGTGGTGAAGGCACACAGGTTCAGTGAAGATTTAAAGCTCTGGTCTTGGAAGAGAGAAGGCCACAGTGGATGAAGAGCTTCATCCACGATGCAGATGTCATGGAGTCGAGTACATGCTGAGCACCAAAGCTGTTGGTATCGCTGGGGATCGATGTCTCAATCAGGTTTGGTTGTGGCTCACCAAACCGGCGGAGGAGTTGGAGATAATAAAGCTGAGAAGAGGTTGTGGCATCGGAGCTCAAGATAAAGCAAGGGAAGTCACGAGTTTTGACGCCATTTAACATGGTGGATAAAAAACTTCATCGTCGATGCCGCTGTAGTGGAACAAGGTTGAAGACGAGGAGTCGTAGAAGAAAAGACGCAGAGAATGGGGAGAATGAGGAAGAAAAAACCCTACGCCGGCAACCACAACTCTTTTTAGTTTTGTGTCTTTAATTTTATTTTAATTTAGTTTCATTAAGGGTGTTAAAATAATTTACATGATAGAGGTCCATGCATATTTTTTTTTGGATGCCGTAGAATATTTTTTGACCATATGGTCCATATAAGATTTTGGTCCACATGGGAAGGATCCAAACCGTAGAAAACAGGTATCATCATTTGACCACACTCTTGTCGGGTTTTCCCTCATTAGCCCAAGAATAATAACTAATGAAGTTATAACCCAAGAGCCCAAGAAGAAGAAATATCTTGAGGAAGAAGAAGAGTGTAGAAGGGAAATTATCTAGAAGAAGAAGAAGAGTGTAGATTAAGAAGTGTGTAGAATGTGTTTAGGATAAGATCAAAAGAAATATCTAGAAGTAGCTTGTACATACCCCTCACTAGTATAAATAGGGGTGCTTAGTTCTCTTGTAATCATTCAAGAATAAAGAAAATCAATTGAGAGAAAACATTCAAGAAAGAGTTCTAAGAAAGTTTCTAAAAGAATCTCCAAACACAAGCCTTAGTAGAAAATCCCTTTCCTAAATACAAAAGCTATCAAAAATATAAACCGTCTACATTTCATCTTAACCTCTCAAAGAAAATATTATCTGCTATCTTT
Source organism: Brassica napus (assembly GCF_020379485.1). Taxonomy (NCBI): domain Eukaryota; kingdom Viridiplantae; phylum Streptophyta; class Magnoliopsida; order Brassicales; family Brassicaceae; genus Brassica; species Brassica napus. The sequence continues at coordinate 45,348,552 of NC_063445.1, forward strand.
CCCAACAGTTGGTATCAGAGCAAGGTTACCGTTAGGAAATGATGATAAAGCATGAGAGATTCTTAATAGAAAGGCAGTTGTCGTAATACGTAAGTATGTCGACCGATCTCTCTTTGAACATGTCTCTACCTACACAAATGCTTTTGAATTATGGACAAAACTTGAATCCATGATTCAAAAGAAAACACCTCGAAACAAAGCTCTTCTTGTTCGATGGTTGGTAAAGTTGGAGTACAAGGATGACCAGAGCATGATGGAGCACTTGAACAATTTCAAGGGGATCGTAAATCAACTTAACAAAGTTGATATGAAGGTTGAAGACAAAATGCAAGCCCTTTTACTCCTTAGTTCACTACCGGAGAGTTGGGACACATAGTTGTCACTCTAAGAAATTCAGCACCGGAGGGAAAGCTTACCATGGACACCGTCACTGATAGCCTTCTAAGCGAAGAAGTTCGCAGGAAGGAGCGAGGTTCGAGTTCTTATTCAGAAGCTAACATTGTTGATAGACGAGGTAGAGAAGAGACTCGTGGTCACAACAGAAGCAGAGGATGAGACCAATCTCGAGGAAGATCTAAGTCACGTCCGAGAGTCACCTGCTATTACTGTGGCAAGCCGGGTCACATGAAGTCGGAATGTCGGTTTTTCAAGAAAGACAAACAAGCCGGTAATATCAAACCAGACCGGCTCAATCCTACAAAGAAGCATGAAGACAAGACTACCACCATTGTGGAAGACCAGAGCGAAGAATTATATCTCGTTGGAGAATGTAATCTTAGCTCTGATGATAGCTCATGGATCGTTGATTCTGGTGCTTCTTTTCACGTCACCCTTCATGGAAGCTTTTTCACAACCTACCAAAGTGGTGACTTTGGTAATGTTCAAATGGGAAATCAAGGAAGAAGCAAGATTGTTGGAAAGGGGGATGTTATTCTTACATCAAACACTGGATGTAAGATAGTTCTCAAGGATGTGAGACATGTTCCCGACATGCGACTCATTCTCATATCAACCGGAAAGCTCGATGATGCCGGCTTGGACAGTCACTTTGGCAGTGGCAAATGGAAGCTAACCAAGGGGAGTTTGATCATGGCTCGAGGAAGAAAAGAAGGCTCATTATACGTGACTCAAGCCAAGCTTTGCAAGGAAGAAGTAAATGTTGCAAGGGATGACATGAATATATGGCACCGAAGACTCGGGGAAAAGAGTGAGAAAGGTTTAAATATACTTTCTCGCAAGAAACTTCTTCCTGATATGAAAGGTATCTCTCTCTCACCATGTCATGATTGCTTAGCCGGCAAACAACATAGAGTCGCTTTGCGAAGATCGTCTACGCCTATGAGAAGAAAGCATATTCTTGATCTTGTGCATACTGACGTATGCTCCATGTCCGAGAAATCCAATGGAGGGGCATCATATTTCGTCACCTTTAGTGATGACCATTCAAGGAAGGTATGGGTATACCTTTTGAAGTAAAAAGATCAGGTTCTTGATGCTTTCAAGGAGTTTGTAGCCCAAGCAGAGCGAAGTACGGGTCAAAAACTCAAGTGTGTTCGATCTGACAATGGTGGAGAGTATCGAGGTCCCTTTGAAGCGTTTTGTAAAGCTCATGGAATTAGAATGGAGAAAAGACACCACCAAAGACGCCACAACTGAACCGGCTAGCAGAAAGAATGAATCGAACGATCACAGAAATAGTTTGGTGCATGCTCTCTCACGCTAAATTACCTAAGTCATTTTGGGTAGAAGCTATAAAAACTGCAGTGGACATCATAAATCTTACACCATCAGTTCCTTTGGAAGGCGATGTCCCGGAGGAAGTTTGGTCGGGCAAGAAGGTCTCTTACAACCATTTGAAGGTGTTCGGTTGCAGAGCGTTCGTCCATATACCTAAGGATGAACGAGCCAAGCTAGACTCCAAGACTAAAGAGTGCATCTATCTTGGGTCACCAGGAGATGATTTCGGCTATCGGCTTTGGGATCCGGTTAACAGAAAAATTATCTGGAGCAGAGATGTTGTTTTCTTCGAAGATCAAACAATCGAAGACATCAACAAATCAAAGAAACCAAAGCTAAGGGCTGTAAGGAATGAAGATTCTCATAAGCCTCAAGATCATGAACAAGTGATTGGAGATGATGGCGAAGGGGATCCCATCATGGATCCAAATGGTGATGAAGGTGAAGAAGAAGTTCAAGTGGAGCCAGAGGAAGAACATGAGCCAAGAAGGTCTGGAAGAGAGACAAGACCATCTGTAAGATATTATCGAGATGAGTACATTAATCTTACAGATGAGGGGGAGCCTCAAAGATATGAGGAGGCCATAGGAGACACTCATAGAGATGAGTGGGTTGAAGCTATGCAAGATGAAATGCAATCCTTGCATGATAATCACACTTATGAGCTGATGAAGCTACCAAAAGGAAAGAGAGCCTTGAAGAGCAAATGAGTGTACAGGTTGAAGTATGAAGAGAGAGGCTCAAATCCAAAATACAAAGCTCGATTGGTTGTGAAATGATTCAACCAGAAGAAAGGCATAGATTTTGAAGAAATATTCTCTCCAGTGGTGAAGATGTCCTCTATCCGAGTGGTTCTTGGTCTAGCAGCGGTTCTAGACTTGGAGATTGAACAACTCGATGTCAAAACGGCCTTTCTACATGGTGAACTCGAGGAGAAGATCTATATGGAGCAACCTGAAGGATTCAAGGTTCCAGGAAAAGAAGACTTGGTGTACCGATTAAAGAAGAGCCTTTATGGCCTCAAGCAAGCCCCAAGACAATGGTACAAGAAGTTTGATTCCTTCATGGTGGATCATAACTTCAAGAAAACCAAAAATGATCATTGCGTTTTCATAACGAGGTACGAAAGCGGTGACTTTCTCATATTGTTACTCTATGTTGATGATATGTTAATTGTGGGCCAAGATTGCAACAAGATAGCCGCATTGAAGAAAGATTTGGGAATGTGTTTTGCGATGAAAGATCTGGGGCAAGCAAGACAGATTCTTGGAATGAAGATCACTCGGGATAGAACAAAGAAGCTTATATGGTTGTCCCAAGAACGATATGTTGAAAAGGTGTTGGAGAGATTCAACATGCACAAAGCAAAGCCGGTGAGCACTCCACTTGGTGGACATTTCAAGCTAAGTTCGAAGCAAAGTCCAACAAGTGAGAAAGAGAAAGAGGAAATGAAGACTACCCCATATGCATCAGCAGTGGGCAATCTCATGTATGCTATGGTGTGCACCAGACCCGACATTGCCTATGTTGTAGGAGTTGTAAGTCGCTTTCTAGCGAATCCAGGAAAGGAGCATTGGAAAGCAGTTAAGTGGATCCTACGCTATCTACGAGGCACAACAAAGAAGTGTCTATGTTTTGGAAATGGAAAATTGGAGTTGAACGGTTACACCGATGCAGATTGGGCAGGTGATAAAGATTCAAGGAAATCGACATCGGGATTCATGACTACCTTTGCAGGGGGAGCTGTTTCTTGGCAATCGAAGCTACAAAAGTGTGTTGCCTTATCCACCACGGAAGCGGAGTACATCGCAACAACGGAAGCGTGCAAGGAGATGCTATGGATGAAGAGCTTCTTGCGTGAGTTGGGAGTAAAACAAGACAAGTACAACATGCTATGTGACAAGCAAAGTGCTATTCACTTAGCAAAGAATCCAGCGTTTCACTCTCGCTCGAAGCACATCGACATTCGGCATCATTGGATCCGAGAAGTTCTTGAAGAGAAGCTCATATATCTCACAAAGGTACACACCGACGAAAACTGATCAGACTTTATGACCAAAGTATTACCGATTAAGAAGTTTGAAGATTGCTGCAAAGGCACGGGCATAGCAACTGTTTCGGGCTAAATCGGGAAGGGGAAGATTTGTTGGGTTTTTCCTCATCAACCTAAGAATAATAACTAATGAAGTTATAACCCAAAAGCCCAAGAAAAAGAAATATCTAGAGGAAGAAGAAGAGTGTAGAAGGGAAATTATCTAGAAGAAGAAGAAAAGTGTAGATTAAGAAGTGTGTAGAATATTTTTAGGATAAGATCAAAAGAAATATCTAAAAATAGCTTGTACATACCCCTCACTAGTATAAATAGGGATGCTTAGTTCTTTTGTAATCATCCAAAAATAAAGAAAAACAATTGAAAGAAAACATTCAAGAAAAATTTTTAAGAAAATTTCTAAAAGAATCTCCAAACACAAGCCTTAGTAGAAAATTCATTTCCCAAATACAAAAGCTATCACAAATATAAAAAATCTCCAAACACAAGCCTCGGTAGAAAAACTCTTTACCAGATACAAAATCTATCAATAAACCATCTACATTTCACCTTGACCTCTCAAAGAAAATATTATCCGCTATCATTCCCAATAACTCTTCCCTGCACTTGACTATCTCCAGCGGCTCATTAAGACACCAGCTTGAAGATGCGTACTTATTGGTGTAGATAACCACTGCGATCCTCGAATCTTTAATAGCTTGATTAAGCTCGGGACCCAATGATAGACTTCTCTGGATCTCGTTGCAATGATCAAGTTTTGTCAAGCTCCTTTAGAAAGTGGCTGAGGAAAGTAATACGGACGTCTTCCGCACTGAAGCTCGGGAAAACATCGTACAAACAAGTGCGAGAAGAGGAAGAGGAAGAGGAAGAAGATAATGAGAGAGCCATAGAGACAGAGACAGTGAGAACTGAGAGAGGAGCAAAATAATTTGAAGGAAAAGAAGGACTTGGCGATTGATCTTCTGAAGAGCATATAACTTAGCAGATTGGAGTGTGGCGCAACTTGACGGAAGTTTCCTATTTGTTGACTTAGTTACGTCCACACACATATGTTTCTCCTTATCTTAACATAATTGTAGCTGTACTGTTTTCAGTATTTAACATTTATTGGCCGTAAGTCTTGGACTTTTCTCCTCTTTAACATTTGTTAATGTATGTTACTAATGTGTTTCCTTAGAGGATTTTGATAGCAAGCTTAAACAAAAGAGAAATTGATGCTCACAGAGCTTACTGAGACCAAATGAAATAAAGCTCAAATAGAGCTTTACTATACAAAGAAAGTAAAGAAAGAAGAAAGCCTTAGTTTTGTCACCAAGAACAAAAGATGTCGAATTGATATTTCATATATTAAAGGTAGAAGAAGGCTGAATTAAATTTACGGCAGCCAAAGTTGTCTCCCTCACTTAAACATTACAAGTTGAGTTTATAGGAATGAAATACACACGAGAAAAAACCCTAGACACACTGGGCCTTGCTTGCTTGCTTCTTGCTAATATTAGACTTGAGCATGGCTTTTCCTTACAGGTTTATATGAACTCACGAGTATGCTGTGAACATACGACATGTTACATGTATACAAGAATAACAAAGATAATCTGATTTTCTAGCGAAATTTGAGAGATGATAAATCACGCTTATCTCGGGTTTAAGCTGGCTTGAAAAAAGAATTAAAACAACAACAACACCTTTTGGCTCATAATATGCAAAGTTTTTGAGTCGAGCATACAAGTTCAGAATACGATCTGTCTGTCAAACATTCAGTTACTCTTTATTGTCAGTGCAAAATAACATAGGCCCTATTCGTTTGTACATCTGGAAGATGCATCCAGATGGTCCATCTAGATGTCTTATCTAGATGCTCCATCTGGGTGTTGTTCGTTTCTTCATTTCGTCCATGCATCCAGATGAATCATCTGAATGCAACTATGTTCGTTTGCTTTTTATTTTTTAACTTCCATCTGCATCCAGGTGGACTTGTTAATAAAATGACTAAAATATAATTTTTTACGTTTCGGCGGAAAAATAACATTTTTACCGTTTTGGCGGAAAATATTTTTGCGGTTTTTGAGGAAAAATATGTTTTTGGCAAAAAAGTGTATTTTCGTGGTTTCGGCGGAAAATACGTTTTTATGGGTTTGGCGAAAAAATACGTTTTTGCGGTTTGGACGGGAAAATTGTATTTTTGCGGTTTTGGCAGGAAAAGTGTTTTCGACGAGAAAAGTTTTTTTTCACGATTTTGACGGGAAAGTTTTTTTTTCGTGATTTTGGTGGGAAAAGCTTTTTCGCGATTTTGGTGAGAAAATTGTGTTTTCCGGTTTTGGCGGGAAATTGTGTTTTTCTGGTTTTGGCGGGAAAATGCGTTTTTCCGGTTTTGGCGGGAAAATTGTGTTTTCCGGTTTTGGCGGAAAAATTGTGGTTTTCTGGTTTTGGCGGGAAAATGCATTTTTCCAGTTTTGGCGGGAAAATTGTGTTTTTCCGGTTTTGGCAGAAAAATTGTGTTTTCCGGTTTTGGCGGAAAATTGTGTTTTCCGGTTTTGGCGGGAAAATTGTGCTTTTCCGGTTTTGGCGGGAAAATTGTGTTTTTCTGGTTTTGGTGGGAAAATTGTGTTTTCCGGTTTTGGCGGGAAAATTGTGTTTTCCGGTTTTGGCGGGAAAATTGTGTTTTTCCGGTTTTGGCGGGAATTGTGTTTTTCGGGTTTTGGCGGGAAAATTGTGTTTTCCGGTTTTGGCGGAAAAATTGTGTTTTCCGGTTTTGGCAAAAAAATTCCATTTTCCGGTTTTGGCGGGAAAATTGTGTTTTTCGGTTTTGGCGGGAAATTGTGTTTTTCTGGTTTTGGCGGGAAAATTGCATTTTTCCGGTTTTGGCGAGAAAATGCTTTTTACGGTTTTGGCGGGAAAATGCTTTTTTTGGGTTTTGGCGGGAAAATGCGTTTTTTTCGGGTTTGGCGGAAAAATGCGTTTTTTCGGTTTTGACGGGAAAATGCATTTTTTCGGTTTTGGTCGAAAAGTGCGATTTTACTGGTTTGACCGAAAAATGTGTTTATATGGAAAAGTGCGTTTTATATTTTTTTTTATGGAAAAACGTATCTTGCGATTTTAGCGGGAATGTGTGTTTTTCAGTTTTTGCGAGAAAATGTATTTTTTGGTTATAACGGAAAAATGTATATGCAAGAAAATAGAATTTACGGTTTGAAAATAATATTTTGATTTTAAAAAGTCATTTTGTCATTAATCATTTTGGACTGAACTAGATGCATCTGCATCCAGATGCACCATCAAGACTCACTTTCATTTGGGTGACAATTTGAGATGAGTTTTTAAAAATTCAGCTGGGTGATCCATCTCGATGTAGCATTATAATGCACAAAACGAACATCAATTTGCATCTTCACCCAGATGGATCACATGGGTGAGCAAACGAACAGGGCCATAATAGGATATTCTTTTAGGGCTTTTACTCGTCTTCCTGGCTATGCAGCCTAGAAAGCCTGTTGATAATCACGATGTCTAGCCGAGAAGCTCTCTCGCTTTCCTCTTCTTTGTTGAACCGTCGTGAGAAATCTCCAGCACATTAAAATAAACCCTAAAATCATGGTATGTTTGAGATTCAGTCAAACAGAAGAACAGACATGGTTTAAGAAGCCAACACATATAAATAACGTTTACTCTCCAGCTCAGAAAGAACAATCCTTCTAAAGCTTACTCTACAGCTCAGAAAAGACAACAAAAGGACAGAAGAAGAAACCAAAACGGGGTTAGGTGGTTTCTTCTTTCAGCCATAATGCGAACCTCTTTTCTCGTTCTTAGCTTTGATAATTTTCGTTTTTGCATCGTTTTCTGTCAACATGATATACCTCAGTGTAATGTTGGAACAACTATATTTAACTTGCAAGTTTTGAAGGAAAGTTACTAAACAAAGAAATTTGAAAGTGTTTATGTGGTTATACTTGACTTGCTAAGTATATATTTATAATGACTTTCAACGTTCTTATGGGAGTTTATGAACAAGGTTTAATGGATTTACTGTTTCAACTTGGGTCTGAACAATAATAGCTCCAGAGAAAAACGGGTTTTACACTTCTCTTTTGGGTTTCTTGTCAGAGGAATAAGCATGGTTTGGAATGCCTGGCTCAACGAGTCTTTAGGCCGTATGCTTCCTTCTCATTTGGATTTTTGCACTTCTCTTTTGGGTTTCTTGTCAGAGGAATAAGCATCACAAGACACTTGTGCTTTGCTTTCTCCTTTTTTTTTGGTTATACTTTGCCACACAAATAAATGGACTGAGGTTTGCTAGAATGGATACATGTATTTTTGAACTTGTTATATGTTTATCTCTTCTCCACAGTTTCGGTTCTGGGACCAACAACAACACAAATCCTGGAGCGAGGCCAAGCAAGAAAACAGATAATAAAATGTTCCCAATGTTTTTTTATTAACAGCGTAGCTAGTACCTAGTAGTAGTGTCTAGGATGACAATAAGAAAGTAATGTGTCTTTGCAATATGTTCTGTTAATCAATAACTATGTTTACGTGAGAACTTTTCCATGCGTTTTTTTGTGGCAGATCTAATCCTGAAGCTTCTCTGCTTCTCCATCGTTACCTTCCTCTTTCTCCTGCAGCTTCTCTGCTTCTTCATTGTCACCTCTTTCATTCTCCTGCAGCTTCTCTGCTTCTTCATCGCCAGCTCTCTCATTCTCCTGCGGCTTCTCTGCTTCATTATCGTCAGCTTCCTCTTTCTTCTGCAGCTTCTCTGCTTCTTCATTTTTACCTCTCTCTTCTGCCTCTCCAACTCGCTGTCTCTTGGAGGATCGCGCAGCAGAAAGATGTGGTCCAAATCCATGTCCATCGGTCAAGAGTTTGACCATTTGGTCTGTATTACTCTGAATCTGACCCAAAGTATTCAAATACTGTGTATTACTCTTTATCTGACCCAAAGTACTCAAAAGCTGCTGCCAAAAGTCGTCTGTAAAAAGAAGCCAACACACATAACGTTTGAGATTCAAGAAAGGCACAAAAAAATAGAGAAACAGAGAGGAAAGCTGAGAGTATTTGTTTAATAACTGGGATAAGCTGGCTGCTGCTGGGAGGCTTGAAGGTTTTGGTTCTGTAGAGCATTAGCATAAGAAGCAGCTTCTTGTGGTGATGTAGCCGGGACATTTATATCAGTCAACAAAGCTAACAGAAGCAAAAACAATGTGTCAACAAACAGTTTTGAGTGAGAAACTCAAAGAACAAGGAACACATTTAGTTACGGCGACAATAAGGAGGAGGAGATAGACGGTATTCTTTCCTAGTCCCACGCACTTTACGTCTCATTGCGGAAGTTACCTCCGGTGGTGAAGCTACGCAACAATCACAAGAGAATTAAGAAAAAAATAAACTCAAAGCCAGCTCTGTTTCTATTTGATGACCATAAACCAGTCAAAAGACAAAAAAAAAAAAAAACGAAACTTGTGCGACAAGAAAAGATAAGGTTTTCTATTTGCGTACGTTTCGCAACGCGCTGAGGGATTCTTGCATTGCACTCACGCATCCTTGCATGGTACGCTATGAATAAATCTGGATTCGTCCTTTCAAGATGATCCCAAACTAGACAAAAAATCAAAGACTCTCGAATCATTGATGAAGGTTACCCATTAATGATTTGGTGACATATGGAGTTTACCTCGGTTGGTATGTTGAAGTGGGATTTGGTGGACTTCTTGTACATATCTCTCAGTTTCATCCTTGGTCAGGTTGTTTTCAATGCATTCCTCTACTATCGCACAATACTGAAACAGAGCAAATAAAGAAGAAAGAGTTTGCTTTAATCAATCGTCGTAACGGATTCATGAACCTTGAAAGAGATTCACTGGTCGATCAAATCTCACGTAATCAGGAAGACCGTCCATTCTCTGAAACTTTCACAGGTCGAAGACTCGATCTGAAAGGGGGTTCTTGGAGAAGAAAGAAAGAAAGAGAGTCTGAGAAACAGCAAGTGAAACTAAATATTGAGACTTCAGAGATAAGGAGGGAGCGCGAAATTAGTTTCCTCGTTTTGATTGATTGTTTATGGACCTTTTTAATTTTAATCTGTTATTTTGGGCTTTTTTTATTCTCCGGCTCACTTGTTTTTTATTGGGCTGACACATAGACCTACCGTAAACAGCAAGAAAACGTTTATCTTCGGCAAAATCAAATGGTGGAAGCAGAGAAGATCATCGATGAAGTGAGGTTACTTGCTTCTTCTTCTTCTTCTTCTTCTTCTTCTTCTTTTTAATTCTTCTCTGAGCAGAACACCTGAACGCTTCTTTAAGACGAAGAAACCAAACGTCAAAAACACATGCTCTTGCAAGCAATCCCTGATCGTCATATATGAATCTGACACACACAAGCCACATGTCATTACATTATCTCGCTGAAGCGTTTGAAATCACCAGTTGAAACCATTATAATAATTACTAACTACATTCCCTGCTCTAATGGGAACATTGGTTTTTGTTTTGAAACCCGACCCGGACCCGCGGTTGAACCAGTAAACCATGTGACCCAGAAAAAATCTGGTTTGGGTTTTGTGAAAAACCTAATATTTAGAAACCCGCAAAAACCCACTAAAACCTTGAACCCGATACCGGTTGAACCACCGATGAACTAATAAATAATTTTTATTTCTTTTTTTAGTTTTTAGATTATGTTTTATATTTATGAATTTTATATCTTGATTTTTTATATGTCATAACTCTTACTTTGTTACACAAATTTTTAAATAGTCTAAACTATTTTTTGATCTTTTGTATGTCAAACGAAAATAAAATATAAAAACTAAAATTAAGTATTTTCTAAATGATTTTTGAACATAAAATATATACATATCCAAACTATTATGTTATGTTTTAAAGAACATTTAGCAAATATTAAACTTTAGTTTTTATATATTTATTTTCATAGCTAATATATTATAATATAATAAAATTAATTCATTTATTAGCCTGCGGTTCACATGCGGTCGACAAGTGACTTGGTAAATCGTCTGGTTCAGTGTCCGGATCGGTTTTAAAAACATTGTTACCTGTTAATGTTTTTCCAGCTGGAGAAACAGTAAAAATTCCCTTTTATGTCCTCCTTGTATATCTTGTTTTTTTCCAGAAGAATCAGCAAAATGACTAAGATCATCCCTATGAAGGTTTCTTGAAGATTCACAATCAGCTTCTCTAAGTTTTTCTTCACGAAATCTGTGGAAAACAAAAATAGTCTTAGTAATAGAAAATATGGAGGAGAAAAAAACATAAAGAGCAGTCTATTGAGTTCTTACCAGCATCCAGTTACTGCTTGGCTCTGTCACTTCATCTTCGCCTGCAGATTCTTCACCTTCTCCGGCCTCATTAATCATATTGCCTTCAAAAACATGTGGAAGAGGAGTGTTTGGATAACCAAGTCGGTAGTCCGCTGATGAACAGTTCTCCTCCTCTATGATTCGTACACCCATTATTTTATTTCAACACGAATATCAGAAGAATCAATGGCATGAATCTCCATATCCACGTGATCGAAGTTCATTTCTAGAGGGATATCAGACATCTGGCAGTCCAATATTAACAGACTACTACCGTTATTACATCTACAGATCGTACAATCCTTCGTGTCTGCCCGGAAGTCTTCGGCGGAACCAAAACTGTTCCAAAATCTGCCTTTGGATATAAAATAAGCATATATATTTGACTTCTTGTTGCAATTAAGCACAATGCAAGCCCTGAATCGGAGGAATGTTTGTGAGAGAGAGAGCTCTGAGGTAGAGGGATGGTCAGAAAGGAGGAGGAGGTTTCAGTAGTACGGTGAGTGAAATATGAAGGCACCTCTTCACCTGACAAATTCAGTTTACAACCCTAATATGTTTTCTGTTGAATCAGAGCTTCTTGATCCAAGTTTAAGCAGTTGTTGAAACTGATAGAGATGTTGCGTCTTTCGAAATAACTCACAACACTATTCGATCGATCACTCCAGCTAGCTCCAGTCAATGCCTTGCAATCTGATAAGTCATATCTCTCAAGTTGTTTAAGTTTAGAAATGTTTAAGTATACATATTCTAACTTGTTGCTTCCCTTCATATCTAGGACTTCAAGATAGTAGAATTTCTCAATCCACCAACGAACCTCTTCAATCCCTGTTTCTTTTAGATAGAGACCTCTGATGTTGGTTGAGATACCAGGAAAATTCCTCAACTTTGAGCATCCACTGAGATCTTGTTTCCAGAGAGATTGGAGGTTGATTCCGGTGGGAAGAGTCTCCAGATTTTTCGCAGTTCTTAATATCTAAGAAGCTGAGTGACGGAGATTCTGAAATGAAGAAGGAAGCTCCACCAAGGTTGAGATATCTGATAGATACAAATGCTTCAATGAGGGAGACATGATCCCCGTGAGGAGGGTAAGCGGCTGAACCAAATACGCAAAACATCATGCTCAGCTATTCTCTTATTTTTTTTTTTTGACAGCAAACATTTACAGACTCAAGTAGACTCTGTAAATCAATGTGGTAACTCTGCGTCCATGTGCACGACGAAAGACGGTTGTTGCCGAGCACTACGTGCCAAGCTATCCGCTTTGTTTTCCGTCCTAGGAACATGGACAATATCTGAGTTGATGAAACTTCATCGCAAAAGCTTGATATCTTCCAGGTAGCTTTCAAATGCTGGTCATTCCTCTGGTTCTGAAACCATCTACACCAATTGAGAACAATCCGTCGCAAACGTAACCTGGAACTGCCTTAAATTTCTCATACATTCTATTGCCCAAATTAAAGCCTCTATCTCCGAATGAAGGGGTGAAAGGCATGCCCTGACATTCCTTGCTCCTAATAAACCATTAAAACCTGGTAACGTACTAAGTCATCCTTGTCCTGAGAATTGGTCCTTATCTTTCCAAGAACCGTCTGTGAAACACCATCTTCCTGTGGTTCCTATTTCCGGCCTTACCTGTAATTTATGTGCCAATCTATGATTGTTAATAACATGTTCCTCAGCCCACAGTGTTGATTCAACTTCTGCTAATCGAAGCGTTTCCCTTGGCTCAACATCAAGGTTACTAAACACTTTGTTGTTCCAGGCCTTCCAAATATACCATAATATCCAAGCAAACTGATGATCCTCCATTTGTGGGTTAACTCTCCAAAATAAATGGTCCATATTAGCAAAAAGAGAGCCAATTGGAAAAATGTTTGGATTTGATGGAATCCTCGAAAGTGCCCACACTTGGCCTGCTGGAGGACATTCGAAAAATACATGATTTATTGATTCCTCCGGGTCTCCACACCGGGCACAGCAAATGTCTCCTTGTATCTCTCTCGCTTTGAGGTTTTTCTTTACCGCTATACAACCAGACAGCAACTGCCATAAAAAATGCTTTAACTTTGGAGGACACCGCACTTTCCAGCAGAATGCTTTGAGAATATCTACATTGGGACCATAAAACTCAGGTGGTTTCTCCTTATCCGGATAAATCCTTTCCACCTGATACCCTAATTGTACCGTGTATTTCCCATTCTTGGTGAAGTGCCATCCACTCTTGTCTTCCATCTGATTTATACTCAATGGTATACTCTCAATTATTTTTACATCTTGTGGATCCACCAAATTCCTAATTGCCTGTAAATTCCATGTTCGGGATTCCGAATCAATGAGAGAATCCATTGTGAGATCCGGGTAACTATTATGAAGGTTTTTATTAGCTGGTCTCGGGCAAGTGGATGAGAGCCAGGGATCATTCCATACTGAAATGGAAGACCCTGATCCAACCCTTTTAATTAGTCCTTTACAAACCAGAGATCTAGCAGAATTGATACTCCTCCAGCCATATGACGGGAAGTATGAGCGAATCGGTTCCAGGGGTGAAGCATTCCTTGATCATTAAATGAGTGGATTTTGATCATTTAGGATTTGTGAGTTTTAAATTAATATTCCCTCTTTTTCATTTTGATTGTTGTTTTAGCTTTGTACACACAGATTAAAAAATAATATTTAATTTTGCATTGAAATCTTTTCCTACATTTTCTCAAAAAAAATCATTATTTATTATGCACTTAAGCACATTTCAACTAATAGAAAATAGAATAACATATATAATTAATAATATTTTCATTGAAATCATAAAACAATACTTATTCTGAAACGAAAGTTTTACTCTACAATGATAACTAAATTGAAATAGAGGGAGTATTTGATAAATTGGCACTTTAACTTCTTAGAACTAAAATCTATATATATATATATTTAAACCTACTACGAACTTACAAAGTGAAGAATAATAAACATCACTAATAATTTGATATAGATATCATTTGTTAGTCAATTTTTTACAAGTTTCTTATTTTATAAGTTTTATAGAGATGGGAGCTTCTGTTATACATATATAGATTTCAATATAGTTCGTTAGATTTTAAAGGAATATATTTTAGTTTTTCTAATCTGTTTCTACAATTTTACAATAAATGTCATTATATTTTATTACTTTGTAGTTGTTTTTTTTAAATGACACACTACAATTTAGACATCAAAAATAGTACCTCCGTCCGTGGACTGTATCTCCACCCGGGGATTAGGTCTATGTCTTTAATAGACCCGGGTTTAACCCTTTTGTTCGCAAAAAAAAAAAAAATAGTACCTCATATTTTATATCAAATTCGCTATATAAATTTAAAATCTTATCATATAACTTTTAATACAAATTGTATCAAATCATAATTTTTATCGTAGTTTACCTCTAATACTAATGTCACCAACAACTTTTACTGACAATTATATCTTAAAATGTTTTACTGATAAACCACATGTTTAAAACTAGACCGACCTAGCGACTAATGATTCTTTTTAAAAATGTGTTGGTAAACATAGGAGTCGGCAATAATATTACTTATTTTATGTATTTTCAATTCTATCCAATAGAATTTTGATAATCTTAAACTTCTTTTTCTTATAAGCATAAACACCTTAACTTTGTGAGGCAAATCACTTAGACATCATTAACGAGTAGAAATAAAAATTTGGTATCAAAGCTAAAAAGTATTAATATTTTATTATAATTTTATTAGATATTTATAACTTAATTAATAAAAGAGAAATTCCCTACGATAACCATTTTAGTTATTTTTACAAAATAACCATCAATGAGGAAAATGACTAAAAAAGTTTTATTGAGGGTTAATTTACATTTATATCATATAATTAACTAATCTAAATTTAGGATTTAGAATTAATGGTTAGAGTTTCAAATTTAAAAAAATAAAAAGTAAATATTAAAAATTTTAAAAAAAAAAATTATTTTGTTTATTTTCTTGTTTAAGGCTATTTTGGTGATAAAACTTAAAAATGACTTAAATAAAACTAGAAATAAAACCACTAGAAAAAAGGACATGTAAGCAATTGGAGTTTTAAAAGGGTTCGCTCTTAGGGCATCTTTAACCCAAGTGCTTATCGGGGGTGCTTAACAAAAAATAATATAATAGCGGGTGGGTCACAGGGTGGGACCCACAAAATTTTAAGCACCAGCTTTTCTGCATCCTATTTAAGCACTGCTGCTTGCACTGTTCGTGGGCTCCACTGACACGTGGCTGAGAAACTTTCTCATTTCTACAGCCTATTTAAGCACCGTTGCTTGCACCGTTCGCCCAAGACTATTATATTAGTTAAAACGGCATGGTCCATGATGTCTAGCTGAGAAGCTCTCTCACTTTCCTCTTCTTTGTTGAAACGTTGTGGGCACACAAAGCAGTCATGAATTAACTTTTGGTCTTTTGTTTCCTCTGAAAATCTCGATACCATTTGGCAAATTGTAAACCGGTTCAAAACCAACAAGAACAAATGTAATGTCTATAACGATGTGCTGGGTTGTAGAAAAAGACGTGGAGGGTGTTGAGAAAGAGACGACCTTGGATGTTGTGGAAACTGGGTTGTAGAAGCCGGTAAACCGGATTGATATAAACGAAATAGTAAAAGCGATGTTAAGGAAAAAACAATTTAAAATAGATATGGAGTCGAGATATAATCTCTTTCCTTAACTCTAAATATTCGTTCCGTGGTGAGACGAGACTGTATGAATATCGAGTTCCAGGATAAAACCATGGTAGACGATTCATGCTTCACTCATGAACGTCCTATCGAACTAACAATCTATGAAACACTCTCGGACTTACTCTAAGGGATTTGCTGGTTTTTGCTGTGTAAAAAACGTTAAGCAATGAATGAAGAGAGTCAGGTTTATTTAAAGAGAAGAACGAGAGCCACTTCTCGCAACAGTTGCTGCACGTGTGCGGAGATCTCACGGAGATCACGGAAAGTTAAGTTTCGAAAACTTATTCCTCGAGACTCTCTCTTATCTCGTTTAAAATTCGAGAGGATAAAATGACGTTTTTATTTTCTAGACAAACTACTTGTCGTTTCGTTTTAAATAAAAATGCATGTCATTTTTTCCAGAATTAAATGGCAAAACTAGGGGTGTGCGTTCGGATACCCTTTCGGGTTCGGATCAGGTATTTCAGATTGTCGGGTATTTCGGTATAGGGGTATAGAATCTGTTCGGGTATTTCTACACTTCGGATCGGGTACGGGTATTTTTAGTTCGTGTTCGGTTATTTCGGGTCGGGTTCGGATATTGAGATTTTGAAAGAAAAAAAATTAATTTTTTCATTTTCAGGTTTATTCTATTTAAAAATATAAATTTCACTTAACTGATTTTTTATTTTTTAATAGATTGAATGATTGATAGATTTGGAGATAACATTTCAAAAATAAATAAAAGTTAATTTGGCTATTGTTTTGAAATTTTGAATGTAACTTTTGTTAATACTTGAAACAAAAAAAAACTTGACATGCATTTTAGTTGAGTGACAAATCATTTTTTCCGTAATTATATGTATATTATATGATCTTAAAGTATGTGTAACATCAAGATAAATATTTTAAATAAAATGAGGGATGTAAACAAGAAAGAGAAATACCCTAGGATAGCACTAAAAAAGTTTCTATCACAAAATATAGACTCTAAGAATCAAAATGATGAAAATGTTTCATTAAAGAGGTAAATATACATTTATACCCCTAGGGTTAACTAATCCAAACCTTAGGGTTTAGAGTTAGGAGGTAGGGATTTGGGTTTGAGGTTTAAAATTTTATAAAATAGAAAATAAATATTAAAAAATTGAAAATAAAAATTTTAAAAATAGTTTCAAAAATTATTTTAGAATTACAAAAAAAAAAATTGAAAAAACTAAAAAAAAATTTCGAAAAATGAAAATTCAAAAAATTAAAAATTATAAAAAAGTTCGAATTTGAGAACATATAATCTAAAACTATAAAAAAATTATTATTTTTTATTTTTTTTATTATTTTTATATATCTAGGGTATTAATGTTCTTTTACCTATTAAATGAAACATTTTGGTCATTTTCCTCCTTGTGATCTATTTTTATGACTAAAACTTGAAAATTGTCTATTTATGAGAATTGCCCAACAAGAAATATAAGGGTAAGTATACATATGTTCGGTTATCTTCGGATATCCAATCTCTCCTAAATCAATACCCGTTAGGGTATTTTGTTATTTCGGTTCGGGTTCGGGTAAAATGCCCACCCCTAGGCAAAACGTTGAGCTTAACTTGGTTAGGACACCCAAGACCACGCTGAGACGGCTCTAGACGGACGGCAGCGGCACGCACGGTTATCTTCGGATATCCAATCTCTCCTAAATCAATACCCGTTCGGGTATTTTGTTATTTCGGTTCGAGTTCGGGTAAAATGCTCACCCCTAGGCAAAACGTTAAGCTTAACTTGGTTAGGACATCCAAGACCACGCCGAGACGGCTCTAGACGGACGGCAGCGGCACGCACGGTTATCTTCGAATATCCAATCTCTCCTAAATCAATACCCATTCGGGTATTTTGGTATTTCGGTTCAGGTTCGGGTAAAATGCCCACCCCCAGACAAAACGTTGAGCTTAACTTGGTTAGGACGCCCAAGACCACGCCGAGAAGGCTCTAGACGGACGGCAGAGGCACGCGTCGAGTGTCCTCTCTCTACCTGAGCAGTTTAAACATTTATGACACAAGGCCCTATTTATACTGCTCTATGACTCTTGTATTCCTTGGTGTGGGACATTTGTTGGTTTTGTCATTTAGACAAAAGTTGCAGTGTTACATACACCAAGCTACCAACTTCTAAGCATCATTTCTCATTCAATCGATTTTAATCTTTTTTGAAGTGTGAATATACCAGGTTGTAGTACTCATTACAAGCTTTACAACGAGCTGATTATCCGACCGCAATAACCAATGGTTTGGCCGGAAACGTCATCGAAAAATCAGAAAACATCAGCCTCTATATTCTTTGTAAAAACAGAGTTCCAACATTACCCAATGGATGAATTTAGAGGCTGATGTGAGAACGAGTACGAGTACTGAGAAGAGACATGAGACTGAGAACGAGTACGAGTACGAAACGAAGAAGTAAAGAAGCATGGAGATCAAGGAGAAGAAGAAGGTTGGTGAGAAGAGGAAGAGAGCTGATGAGAGTAAGCTTCTTAGAACTGTTTTCGTTGGGAACTTGCCTTTGAAGGTTAAGAAGAAGCTCATCCTGAAGGAGTTTAGTAAGTTCGGCGACGATACGATCTGTGCCAATTGTTGATGTGAGTTTCAGAACTTTTTTAAGTAGTAAGGTTAGAGTTTGTGTGTGTATAAGTAGCTTTAGTTTTGATTTGATTTAGTCGAAAACGACGAGGAAAGGAGCTATAATGTTGTAGCAATTCAATGATAAAGCTTCAAGGTCTGGTCTATGAAAACCTTTTGATATTGAAGTTTCTGTGAAGGAGAAGTCTAATGTTAAAATCTTTATGAAAGTGCAGTGTTAATGCTTATGTTGTATTCGAAACAGAGGAACCTGCTGAAGCGTCTCTGGCACATAACATGTCTCTGGTAATATAACAGTTTTCTCCCTTTTTTTCTCTGTGGTTGAGTCTCTAAAGGTGTTATGTGTATTCAGATTGCTGGGAATCATATCCGTGTTATGTGGATAGACCATTTGTATGATTCTATGAGGACAGTCTTTATGGGGAATCTCCCTTTCGATGTGAAGGTTAGTACTAGTAGTAATCTCAGAACTCTCTTCTTCAACCGCGAATATTCTCAGTTTTTTTGTGTTTGTTTTTCTCTAATGCAGGGTGAGGAGGTGAATCAATTGTTTACTGGTAAGAGTAACCTGGAGAACAATGTGGAAGCTGTTCGTGTTATTAGAGATCCCCGTTTGAACATTGGAAAAGGAATAGCCTACGTCTTGTTTGAAACACGGAGAATAAATGCTTTGATTTTTTTTAAGGTGTAGGAGTAACTTATAAGATCCGACTAGTCCTTTCAACTTAATATAGGAAGCTGCAAATCTCGTACTCAAGAAAGGATATTTGAAGCTTAGAGACAGAGAATTGAACCGCGAACTTTGTCTACTGCTAATAGGTACACTACCAACATAACTACTTAATTATTTCTGTTCAGAATTGGCCCCTAATAGTTATATAATTTTTCAAGGTCCCAAGCATATGTTTGATTGGCTTGTACTCCGGTACAGCCCTGGTAAGAGCTTCAAAATCCGGTGATGACAAGAAGAAGACATATCAGAAAAGCCCTGCACAAACAAAGATGAGACCAGATAAGGAAACAAAGGTGGTAGTAATAATAGTGCTGTGAAGCAGAGAAGCCTGAAGCGGCCAGCGGTTGAAAGCGAAAGCAAATGCAAAAGGCTCAAAAGAGAGTATTGGTAAGGGATTTGCAGGAACTAAACGCTAACAATAAAGCCGAACTCCTTAGAGCTTCTCAAGAAGAAGAAACCAACGCGGTTTTAGGTTGGGTTTCTTCTTTCAGCCATAATGTGAACCTTTTTCTTCTTCCTTACCTTTGATAATTGTCGTTTTTGTGTTGGTTTTGTGTCATACATGATATAACTCATCTGTAAGGCTGCAACAGTTATGTTTTACTTGCAAGTTTAAAGAAAAGTTATATTCATAGAGATCTTTTTAACATACTTATTTTACGAACACACAGAAATGTGCAAGTGTTTATGTGGTTACACTTACTTGTTAAGTACAGATTTATAATAAAGAGTTCAAGGTTCTTATGGGATTTTATGTGGTTATTACTCTGAATCTGACTCAAAGTCTTCAAAAGCTGCTGCCAACAAGGAAAGGCACAACGAGAGAAATAGAGGAGAAAGTTGAGAGTAGAAATTTAATTACTCGGTAATCAAATACCATTTGGCTTCCTCCAGCTTTCCTGAACACAAGTAATAAACCAAACCAGCAGATTGTTTGAGAATCTGAAATGTCAACAGGGTTAAAGTAACACTAAGCTTATCGAACTGAAGCAAACTGTGTCGCAGAGTTTAATTGTGGCCACCCGATACAACAGGGGCATATTCAGAAACAATCCAGTGATGAATCATGAATGTTATGTAACATAAGCTTACATTGGAAAAGAGTTGAGAGAGAAAATAGAAGTTCATAGCAAGAAGCTTACCGTATTCGTTTTCTTGTCTCCCTATTCTAAGTTTTTATTTCACGAAATCTGCAGAAAACAAAAGAGTCCCATTAATAGAAATAATGAAAGAGCCTTGAAAAAATAAAATCTGAGACATCAAGAGCAGTCTGTTGAGTTCTTACCCGCATTCGTTTACTGCTTGGTTCTGTTACTTCATCTTCGCCTTCAGATTCTTGACTTTCTCGAGCTTCATTAGTCATATTGCCTTCAAAAACATGTGCTAAAGTGTTTGGATTACCAAGTCGGTTGTCCGCCGATGAACAGTCCTCCTCTGTGATTCTTATACCCCATTCTTTTATGTCA
This sequence comes from Brassica napus, assembly GCF_020379485.1. Lineage (NCBI taxonomy): Eukaryota > Viridiplantae > Streptophyta > Magnoliopsida > Brassicales > Brassicaceae > Brassica > Brassica napus. The sequence continues at coordinate 45,369,184 of NC_063445.1, forward strand.
ATAGGAATACCCAAAAGATATTTGACATGAATCTCAATATCCACGTGATCGAAGTTCATTTCCAGAGGGATTTGAGACATCTGGCAGTCCAATATATAAAGACCAAAATCCTTCTCATGAGAAAAGTAGTCCACAGGAATCTGATAATCCTTGGTGTCTGCGCAGAAGTCTTGTGCCCGATCATAGGAATCAGAGCAGTTCCGAAAACTGCCTTTGAATCTAAGCATATTTCCGAAATTCGGACTTTGAAAACTGTCGGAATCAAACACAATGCAAGCCCTGAATCTGAGGAATGATTGCGTGAGAGAGCTGTGAAGTAGAGGAATGGTGAGAGAGGAGGAGGTTCCAGTAGTACAGTGAGTGAAATATGAAGGCACCTCTTCACCTGAAAACTTCACTCGACAATTTGAATATGTTTTCAGTTGAAGCATAACTTCTAGATCCAAGTTTAAGCAGTTGGTGAAATCAAAAAGGGGTGTTCGCGTATCCTTCCAGCTTGTTGGACTATAATTCCAGCTTGTTGGACGATCATTCCAGCTAGCTCCAGTCAGTGCCTTGCAGTCTGAAAATTCAACTTGATGAAGATAGTCATGTTTAGAAAAGTTTAGGTTTACATATTCTAACTTGTTGCATCCATTCATCTTTATCATCTCAAGCTCAGAGAATTTCTCAATCCAACAAGGAACCTCTTCAATGGCTGTTTCGTCTAGAAAGAGCCATAAGATGTTGGTCGAGATATCAGGAAAAGTCCTCAACCTTGAGCATCCACTGAGATCAAACACTCCAAGTGATGGGATGTTCATCCCGGTGGGAAGAGTCTCCAGATTTTCGCAGTTCTTAATTCTCAATTCATATAGTTGATGGAGATTCTGAAATGAAGAAGGAAACTCCACCAAGGTTGGGATATCCGACAGAAGCAAATACTTCAAAGAGGGAGACAGCATCGCCATGATAGGAGTAAGGGGCTGAACCAAATACACAAAAATCATCTTCAGCCAGGCTCTTTTCTCAGATATAATACAATAAATTAGTGAATTTTTATCATTTAGTGTTTGTCCGTTTTAATTTAAAACTAAAACTTGACCCAAGCCTTCGCATAGGCTTTTGATTTAACTTGTGTTTAAAGCAAATTCATAAACTGCAAGTTTTATAAAAAAATCTCATGTATATTTTTTATACTAGGATCGGTCCGCCCTACGGGCGGGATATATTTTACTTTTGATCTAGGTTATTATTTTGTATGATTTTGTGGTTTATGTTTTAAGTTTTCATTTGCAAGAGATGTGTATGATAGTGTATGATAACGTGTTTTGTCTTTTATAAAGTTTTAGGTGAGGAGGGATTATATGTGATAATATATATTTTGTTTATGTTACAATAGTTGATTATGTTGTTCAAAAAAAAAATAACTTTATGATACTATATATTAGTTAAATTTTACCTACTTTATTAAATTATTTGATATATAATGTGTGTTTAATTTGATGATAGTATATTATCTTTTATCTGTAATTCAACGAAAACATCAAAATATTGAAATTGAAAAAAAAATATGAAAGATGAATACATTTTTTAAAAGATGATTTGTTTATCTTTTATATAAAAGTTATATATAATAGTTATGTTATTATTATTTACAAGATGAACATATAATGGAGTACGAATCAAAACCAATTGTTTCGTGTTAAGAACATCTCCAAAAGAATTTTCAAAATTTCAAAATTTCAAAAATATATTTTTAATGGAGCTACGCGCGGGAATAATTTTCTTATTATTTTTGTTTTTATAATTGTTGTTATATTTTTTATTTTATGTGTTAAAATTGTTTAATGTCAGGAACTCAATCCAATCTTGTTGCTATTAACTAAATTTTATAATTAAACTTATTTTGGTGTTGCATATATATCTATTGATTAGTTTTGTTTTAGGTTATCTTAATTTATTTATACTTTTATTTATTTTATCATTTTTTTGTATTACATCTATACTTCTAGCCATGCAAATATATAAAACATTTATGATTATATCAGTATAGAATCTATGGTTAATTTTGTTTTGGAATTCATGAGTTTTTTTTAACACATTTAGAATAAATCTTTTTGTTTATATTAATACAAACTGTTTTCTTTTTTTTGTTCTTATGTTTTTTTTTGTTATATTTGGTTTATATGTTTTCCAACTATCTGTTGTGATTTTTAATAATATTTTGTTGGTTTGATTTTAATGATTTAAAAGAAAACTGACATATTCACTTATTTAAAATTTTTGTAGACTTTGATTTGATGAAATGTGAACCCGTTTTAAATATCTTTTAAAGAGAAACATATATGTGCTTTATGAAAATACGACGTATATGTTTTAAATATCTTTTAAAGAGAAACATATATCTTTTAAAGTTCGTAAACTCGTATGACTTGCATCCTATTTTTCTATTTTCACGTACAAAATTAACAAACTTGTCTTTGTGCAGGTATTTAGAAGTGGGCTTTGGAGTGGGCTGCTGTAACAAAGCTAGAGCTAAGGCCCACTAACAGTCACCTGACCAACTCTAACCTAATTTTTTTTCTCTTTCGACACCATGAATCAAACAAAATCTCCTTTGTCTTGCTCTATTCTTTTTTTTTTGAGCAATCGTCTTCCTCTATTCTTCATACCTAATCTTTTCCTAATCTTCGTTAACCTCCAAGCTCATCCTAGCACCAAATCCATTGCCACTGTTTTGTCTCAGCAGAACTCCAAATCTAATCATCTCCAACAATCTTTAATCTCCTTCTGAGATTGAATTAAGCTAAGCTTCTTATTCATTATCTGATTTTGTTGCGATGACAATATCAGCGACTCCGTCAGGACTTGTTGTCATGTCTATAGAGGCCCGACTTACCGGATGGTCAAAAATCCAGTCGATCCCGATGCGTCTCCTGTCGCTAATTTTTGTATTCTTCCGACAATTTTATCTCCGTGGAAAGCGCATCCATATTCGGTTGAGTCAGCTTGAGAGAGATTCGCGAATCTCACTCATACCTCCTTAATCGATCGAAGCTCTCCTTTCTAGATTTGACTTAGATGTCGATCCCGACCTGTAACTCTCGTCGACTTCTTTGAGAACAACAGTCTGACCAACCAAATCAAGGTTCGAAACCTGAGCTTCCAATTTATTTTCTGGCGAACTTGGACCATCAAGCTTAGGCTCTTCCAGTGAGACTCAGGTACGCCTCTCTTGCTTCTTCTTTCACAGTCTGCTCAAAGAATTTTTTTTATGGTTGTGTGGAATGAAATGATGATGTTCACGGGTTTCAAGCTCACCTTTTATAGCAGAAGATTCACCGACTGGAAGAAAAAAGATATTCATTGAATAAGGAAACATGGAGGGGTGGGTAATTAAGAAGGTTGTCAATGGCAACACTGAATGCATCCCTTAACGGTCCGGTTTCCCTTTGCCGTCGAGAAGGAATGCAGACAAATCGACACAAATGACAGCTCTTACCAAAGATTGGCCGTAAAATTCGTCTCTCATAACCTATCCAAAACTCCATGGTCGGTTTAACAAATCAGAGTTTGAAGAATATCATGAACCTTAAAAATAGATGATTGCAAGATTGTCAATATTGGGCTTCGACAATGTTTTCAGTTTCAGCTCAACTCTATAACAAAACTGAAAGCAGCAGCCCACTCTATAAATGAAACGCAGAGTATTTATAAAAGGGACACGTGTCGGCTTCTCATGACTCGATTTTGTGACTTGGATGCTGAGGTGGTGCAACAGGAGGGAGACAAATATTTTTTTATATATATAGATTTTGTAATTTATATAGAGTATAATATACTATTTTATAATATAGATGTTTGATAATAATGTTTTTTTACATAATATTATATTAAAAAATTACAACTTGATACAATTTGATGTAGTATAGAAAAATTTTATCTCTCTTTAATACATGTGATTTAGTCAATATTCGTACAATATTAATAATGGTCTGAATATCGATTTGGTTGAATAAACTTTGGAATTGTAATTAATTAATTTAAATTGATTTTAAATACAATGGCATAATCTATAAATAAAAAGAAATACAAAAAGGAATTACTTAATTTATTATAATTGCAATGGCTAAATGTATAAATAAAAGAAAGTACTAAAAATATTGATATCCATATTTCCAAACAATTTTCATTTATACTGCTATTCATGTTTCCAAACAATACTAAAAATTACTTCAGTTTTAATAATATAAATTACTATTTGATTAATTGTCATTTTAATTTCTTAGCAATCAAATCTATATATCAAAGTTTTTTTAAAAGCTACTATAAAGTGAAGAATTAAAAAATATCCTATATTATCTTTGAAAAGTAACATTCATTATATTTGTTTTAGTTTGAGTAATGAATATAACTCAAAATGTTACTAATCATAAATTAATTTTAACCTTTTAATATTTCTATCTGAGTTATAGTGCTTTACATCTGAGTTATATTCTTTTTTTTTGTGTAAAATTATTCGAATGATATAATAACATCAACAAAATTAAGTCATGTATGAAAGTCTGAGTTAGTATTTTTTGACATTCTATTAGCTATCCTTCCTACATTCATTTTTTTCTCTTTAACATAGTTCAAAATATATTAAAGGCCCTTAATTTGATAGAGACCTTTGTCTATGGATAATTTGATTTCTATGAAAAATCCGGAATAACAAGTTATTCAACAGATATCACCCGTGCATCCACAAGAGCTGATTATACATGCTCAAAATGAATATGATGAATGGTTTGACTTTGATGTGAATTTGAGGGTTTCAGAAGAGGCACAAACAGTACGGTCTGACAAAAAAAATATCCAAGCCTTAAGTTTACAGAATATTTGCACATTAAATGGATCTTGGAATCAAAAATCGCAGTACAGTTAATATGGGGATGATTGGTTGGGACGGTAGATATTCTGGACAGCTAAAATTTAGTCTACAGCTATATATGTCAACCAATCGAGCTTTGTTTTCTTTGAAAAACTCACAGAAAAAAAAATTCTGCAAAATCAAAATATTGCTGTAGAGAGCTTTGTTTCCAGAGTAAAAAATTAGTGCTTTAGAAATCTACAACAAGGAAAGCTACAGCAAATAAATTTACAGATTAAATTCTACAATAAAAAATATAAAACTACAGCACTTACCAATCATCCCTATGGTTGAGTGTAGCTGAATGGCTCTAGGAATGAATAATTCCTATAGTTTAGAAACAAAGAAAATACAATCTAAACAACGAGCGCTTATTTGGTTTACGGAGAACATGCTTCACCACGGAGATTGCCAGTACTTTGAAACAGATTGTAAATATATAACCTCAATGATTCAGGAACCAAAAGCATGGTCGAGCTGAATGGCTTTAATGTTGTTTTTAATTAAAAAAGTTATATACCTAATATTATTTATAAATATGGGAACTTTTATAATTATATACATACATATAATTAAACCCTAACAATAATCACTAAACCTTAACCCTATATATTAGAGTAGTTTTGATTAAGTGTATTTTTGAAAATGCTAGCAAACTTATGGTATTCTAAGAAAGTTTTCTACATATATTTCAATATAATTTTGTTAAATTTGTAAGTAATATTTACATTTCTGATATATTTTTACTTAAGTTATATAATAAATGTCATCACATTATTATTATTTGTATCTGTTTAAAAATATTATATACTACAATCTATATATCATTTTTTCTCAATCATATGCTTGTAAACAATAACTAACTTATTAAGTAAATTTATAATTTGTTTCACATATGTTTAACGACAAGTTACATCAAATCATAACTTTTATTGTAACTTTAATGCTAGATTTACCAAGAAATTTTATGAGTTAGTACTTTTTGGTTTTCTATTAGTCATCCCATGTTCACTTTTATTAAACAAATTAAATAATTTTTGGTACATGTTATAATTGTTTACGTTTACCTTTTCATTTGTTAATAAAACATCATTAATAATTTGATATATCTTTTTATTTGTTAGTCAATTGTTTTTACAAAAAATTTTAATTTCCATTTTAATTATTCAAACATAAATTTTCTTAAAACTTTAGTTTTTATTTCTTAAAATTATAAAAGTTATAAAACTAATGTTATTGATATATATATATATATATATGGGAACTTTTGTTATAAATATATATATATAATTCAATATCTTTCGTTAGTTTTCAAGGTAATATTTTTAATTTCTATAATCTGTTATTTTTATCAAATTTATAATAAATTTCATTAATCTTATTATTATTTGCAGTTGTTTTAAAAATTATAACAATAAAACACTGCAATTTAGACATCAAAAGTTACCAATAAGTTTTTTTTAAATAGTAACTCATATTTTTATATCAAACTCACAACGTAAATCTACATATTTTACGATATAATTTTTTTTAACAAATTACTTATGAGAAATTGCCAAAAATACTATTTTCAAAGTACTGCTTTTCATGTTTACACTAACCATTTTTATCCTCACCTTTAATGAAGGATAAAAAACGTTTATAACATTTTGATTAACTTTGACAAAAAAATAAATAAATGGTTAACTAATCTAAATTTAAAACATCAACTTTAAATCCTAAATCATCAACTGTAAACCCTAAACCCCGAAACATAACTCTAAACCCTAAACCCCGAAACATAACTCTAAACCCTAAACCCCGAAACATCAACTTTAAACCCTAAACCCTAAACCATAAACCTTCAAATCTAAACCCTAAAACATCAACTCCAAACCCTAAACGTAAACCCTAAACCCTAAATCTAAACTTAAAACATCAACTTTAAACCCTAAATCATCAACTCTAAACCTTAAACCATGAAACATCAAGTCTAAACCCTAAACCCCAAAACATCAACTCTAAACCCTAAACCTTCAAATCTAAACCCTAAAACATCAACTCTAAACCCTAAACGTAAACCCTAAACCCTATACTTTTCTGATATTCGAACCCTAAACCCTAAAACCCTAAACCTTCAAATCTAAACCCTAAAACATCAACTCTAAACCATAAACGCAAACCCTAAACCCTAAAACTCTAAACCTTCAAATATAAACCCTAAAACATCAACTCTAGGGTTTTAGGGTTTAGGGTTTAGGTTTAGGGTTTAGGATTTAGGGTTTAGGATTTAGGGTTTAAATTTTAGTGTTTAGAGTTGAAGGTTTAGGGTTTAGAGTTGATGTTTTAGGGTTTAGGGTTAATTTTTTAGGGTTTAGGGTTTAGAGTTTACTTTTTAGGGTTTAAGGTTTAGTGATGATAGTTTAGGGTTTAGTGTTGATGGTTTAGGGCTTAAAGTTTAAGTTTAGGGTTTAGGGTTTAAAGTTGATGTTTTAGGGTTTAAAGTCGAAGGTTTAGGGTTTAGAGTTGATGTTTCGGGGTTTAGGGTTTAAAGTTGATGTTTCGGGGTTTAGGGTTCGTATTTAAACAAAATAGTGTTTAAGATTGATGGTTTAGGGTTTAGGGTTCGTATTTCAAAAAAAATAGGGTTTAGGATTGATGGTTTAGGGTTTAGAGTTGAGTTTTAGGGTTTAGAGTTTGAATTTCGAAATAGTATAATTCGAAAAAATATTAAAAATATTATTTTTTATTTTTTTAGATTTTTATTTATTTAAATATTTATTTATCATATATATAAAGAAAAAGTGCTTAAGAGTCTTTTGCCACCTAATGAAGAAGATATTTTTGAAAATGTGTCTTTAGTGATGGTAAAAATGAAAAGTGGTAGCATAAAAGTGGTATACATGTAATTTTTCCATTACTCAAATCATACTTTTTATTTTTATTCACATTTACTACTAATGTCACTAAAAATGATATTCAGCTACCTAAAGTATCGGTCACCACATGGTTGATCATATACAAAGTAAAGAAAATACACATTCAACTACACGAAGTATATGTTATGCATACTAATATTCTTGAATTGTTACGTAACTAACATCATTAGCTTAATGTAATTAATCAGAAATCGTCACGTAGACCTCATGTTTAAAATTGCAAACTGTATCTTAAAATAAAATGTCTTAATGATAAAGCTCATGTTTAAAATTAGACCAACGTAGCAACAATTGTTTCTCTTAAAAATATATGTTTAGTAAACGTAGGTGTGGGTGATAATAACTTGGATAAGCCTAAACTAACTAACTTTTACTTAGCTTTGCAACTATATTTATATTGTAAAAAAAAAAAAGAGGTTGGAGAAGGCGTCAAGTTTGAAAGTGCATACATACCTGCACTCTTTCCCATAGTTTTTTACTCTTTAGTTCTGTCATGCTAAGATGATAGAGATTCTCCGGATTCAAATTTGAAGGGATTTCTTCGATGGATGTTTTGTCTACACGGAGATCTAAGATGTTGGTTGAAATTTGAGGAAAATTCCTCAGCCGTGAGCAACCATCGAGATATAGCTCTTTGATAGATTTGAGGCTAATGCCAATTGGAATAGACTCCAGATTTCGACAATCCCTCAGGTATAATTTCATAAGTTTGTTGGGATGTGGAATAGAGGAAGGAAGCTTCACCAAACTATAGCAATCATCAAGACAAAGCGTCTCCAGATTGGTGGCCTTAGAAAGATCTGGCATTTCTATCAAGTTTTGAGATCCCCACAAATTCATATTCTTGAGACATGCTTCCTGTACACAAAACAATAGAAAAGAAAAGAAAAATGAGCTCAGTAGAACATGACTGTCAACCAAAATATAAAAGGATAAATCTCCAAAATAGAACCTTTCTAACTTTATGTCACAAAAATAGTCCTCAAAAACTAAAATGACCAAAATAACATTTTATGTTTGAAAAATTTATATTTTTTTTATTTTTCAAAATTTGAAATCTTATCCCAAAACCCCACTCCCAAACCCTAAACCCTAAACCCTAAACCCTAAACCCTAAACCCTAAACCCTAAACTCTAAACCTTAAACCCTAAACCCCACCCCTTAACTCTAAACCTTAAACCCCACCCCTAAACTCTAAACCCTAAATCCTAAACTCTAAACCCTAAACTCTAAACCCTAAATCATAAACCCCACCCTTTAACTCTAAACTCTAATGTCTAAATTAATTTACCATTGGGGTATAAGTGTATATTTATCTCTTTTGATAAAACATTAAGTGCTATTTTGGTCATTTTTATTCTTAAAAGCTATATTTGTGACAAAAAAATTTTAGTGCTATCCTAGTCATTTTCTCGATATAAAATGAAGATTATAATCTAACTACTGATAACATAACAATTATGTACTCTCAAAACTTACCACAATCCCTTCCCACAGTTTCTCGAGCTTGCTGTACTTCATTATGAGCCTGACTAGGTTTTCAGGACGAAACTTAGAAGGCAGACATCTCATTGGATATTCATCCCAATGCAATAATTTCAGTTTAGGCAGCAAATAGTCGAAGTTTTCATGTAACTGTAATTTAACTTCTCTGATAAATCCATGTATTGTGTAAATTTTTAGGAAGCGCAGATTACGCATCCTTGTGAATGCATCCTCATGTAAGTACAACTCACCAATCTCATCAATATTCAGTGATCACTACAAGAAAACAACATGGATACTGAGGGAAAAAATCGTCGGAATTTCGTCGGAATAACGTTATTCCGACGACATACCGACGGAACAAGTCCTCGGAAATAATTCCTCGAAATTTCTTCTTTCCTCGGAAATCCCTCGGATATTTTCGACGGAATTCTGAGGAAACACATTTCCGAGGAAATTCCGAAGAGCACTAGTTTGTCGGAAATCTCCTCGGAATATACCGAGGGAGATCTTCGTCGGGATATTCATCTATCGATGCGTTTTTGGACTTATACCCATCGATCGACCCGTTTATAAAAACACGTTCGGAATATAACGAGGGACACCTTTCCTCGGAATATTCCGAGGAACATGTCCCTCGGTATATTCCGAGGAACATCTCCCTCGGTATATTCAGAGGAACATCTCCCTCGGTATATTCCGAGGAAGATGTCCCTCGGTATATTCCGAACGTTTTTATATAAACGGATCGATCGATGGGTATATGTCCAAAAACGCATCGATCGATCGAGTAAAAAATATAATTAATTTCTTCGGAGTGTAAAAAATATTAATTTTTTATAAAAATAAAAATTTTGAAATTTAAATTCGAAAATATAAAATTAAAATTAAAATTGAAATCATATTAATTAATATTCAAAGTTTCAGAAATAAAAATAAAACATTCCGAGTTTTTGGAAAAAAAAAACTACGGGTCTGGCACGTCCGGGAACACCTCGTTCGGGTACATCCTCTGCATCATCTCCATCATTTGCTGGTTCAGCCTCCTCTGTGCCTCATAGCCCGCCTGTTGAGCCGCCATCTGGGTCTCCAACAAAGATATGCGATCATCCTTGTCCTTCAACTGAGCCGTAAGTACTTCTGGATCAACAAAGGGCGGTGGTGCAGAAGAAAGAGGAACCGACCGGGTGCGACGACCCAAACCGACCAAACGTCCCTTCTTCTTTGGAACCGACTGAATAGAAAATAGCCAAATTTACAAATTTAAACCAAGAAATAAATGAATTGAACTTTAAAAAAAAAGAACTTACGGATTCAACGATTTCGTTGATTCGAAACCGGGACAAGTTGGTCGAAGCCGTCGAAGCGTCATCCTCGGTTTGAAGCTGAGACACTTCGTCTACCACCTGAGTTTGGACCAGGTCGACCACGTCCCTCACAAGACCGTCATCAATCTGGCCGGTCTTCTTGTTGGTATACGCCCTCCTCATTAGGGCGAGATCATCAACCGGCTCGCCATCATTTTCTTCCGCCTTGAAAAAAAACATAAATTAAAGAAACATTAGAAATTAGAAGAAATGCACAATAAATTAAAATTCTGAAACTCAAATAATTGAAGAAGAAACGGTTGAACTTACCATGCGATCTCCCAGAGTGGCAATAGATTGAGCACCCAAGTTATGCTTGTAGATGCCCTTCCCTTTACGGTCGCTCCTGCGGTTGGTGGAGTTGGTGGAAGAAGTTTCTTTCGTCTCTTCCTTATCCCAATGCGCACACAACTCCTTCCAGACCGTGTCGTTCATCGACTTTGGGACCTTTTAATAATAATAAAAAAATAGTTTATTAAATTTAAAAATAGTTTAATAAATTAAAAAATTGTTTAATAAATTAAATCGAACCTTATTGATTTCCCACTTCTTCTTCCACTCGTGGATCTGCTTCCCATAGTTGTCCATAACTTTATGGACGAAGTGGTGATAGATAAAGAACGTCTCATCGGAATTCCAGTTGAACTCTTGCTGAAAAAAAAACACAATTAGTAGAAAATTTATATTAAAGATTAAAAATATAAGTAAAAAATTAGAATACTTACCGCAAACTGACGAAACCACAGAACCTGCTTGTCGGTAGGGAAGTGAGTGAAAGTCGGATGTCCCTTGTCGAGGGCCGAGTACATCATACGGTTGATCCATGCGCTGATCCCGTTCCCGGATCGGTTGAACCTAATAAAAAGAACAAACGGTTAATAATGAATCCAAATTTAAAGAAAAAAAATGTTTAATTACCATGCTTGACCCCGTCCATGTGGATACGGAGTGAGATACGGAAGATAGTCACGACCGGGCTGTTGAACCAACTCCGCAACACTCATCACTCCCGGAGGACCCGGAGGAGGAGGAGCGGATGCAGCAGCGGGAGCGAGAGGAGCAGGAGCGGGTGCAGCAGAGGGAGATGTATGGTTGGAGCTGTGGGACGAAGGGGAATCCTGAAAATGGCTGGAATCCCGAGACTGGCTCCCGGTACCACCACGACCACGACGCTGTCGAGGCCGGATCTGATCATCATAAGACCTGTAAATTAAAAATATATATTTAATAAATACAGAAATATATAAATTATTTTTTTTTTTTAAAAGTCTCAAATAATTTAATCAAAAAAAATTTATAGATATTAAAATATTTAATAAATATATAAAAATAGTTCTAATAAAAAAATAGTTTTAATAAATAAAAAATAGTTTAATAATTACAAAAAATAGTTTTAATAATATATATATATATATTTAAAATATTTTTAAATCCCAAATAATAGTTTTTAATCACAAAAAAAGTTTTATAGATATTAAAAAATGTTTTGTAAAATCCAAAAAATCGAATTTATATACAAAAAGATTTTGTAAAATCCAAAAAATCGAATTTATATAGAAAAATCGTTTTGTAAAATACAAAAATCGATTTTATATACAAAAATCGATTTTATAAATACAAAAAAATAAAAAAAAAAAAAATTATAAATCAATTCAACAAAACAAATTATTCAACCAAATCACAATTCTAAACCTATTATACAACCAAAAATCACAGTCCTAACCAATCTAACAATCACCCTAACAAAAATATCAAAACTACACAAAAACCTAACAAATAGAACCTAAGAGAGTGGGATAGGGTCCTTACATGATTTGTGTAAGAAAAGGGGAGATCGCCGGAGATATCGTCGGATTTCAGGGGGAAATCGCCGGAGAAAAAAGAGAGGAGTCGCGCAGAGGAAGAAGAAAGAAATGGGGAAGAAGAAGTGGCTCGTGGTTATAAAACCTAGGGTCCGACGGATATTATCCGTCGGAATTCCATCGGAATTCTAATTTCAATTTTCGCGAAATATTTGCCCGGTAAAATGAAAATATTCTGAGGACATTCCGACGGATAGTAAAATATCCGTCGGAATTTCCTCGGAATATTCTGAGGAACTAGTGTTTGGGGTTTCAAAACATCAATTTTTTGCCGTATTTCATTTCTTATACAATTGTAATGTATACCATTGAGGATTCTTTGTATAGATTAGCATAAACCATGAAATAACAAATTTCAAAACTAATTGAAAGTATCCCCTATACCGTTCATTAAAACGTATAAGTGTTTCTCTTATGTTGTAGGATTTCGTTCATACAATCGGAAAACAAATTTTAGACTTCATAATTAACGTAAGACACTTAATAAGGGTTATATAGGTGTTATTCAAACCGCAAAACGTTGTTTTCGGTTTAAAACCCCTATTTCCTCGGAATTTCCTCGGACTATTCCGAGGAAACCCTTTTCTTCCTCGTAATTCCGTCGGAATATTCCGAGGAACTAGTGTTTGGGGTTTCAATCTTGTACGTTTTTTATAAACGGATCGATCGATGCGTTTTTGTTAAAAATCGCATCGATCGATCACCAGATGGACGAAAGCCGTAATAATGTGATTGATCGATTAGATTATACCATCGATCGATCGAACAAAATCTCAAACGTTCCTCGGAATATCCTCATAAAATCTTGTACGTTTTTTTATAAACGGATCGATCGATGCGTTTGTGTTGAAAAACAGATCGATCGATCACCAGATGGACGAAAGCCGTAAGAATGTGATCGATCGATTAGATTATACCATCGATCGATCAACAAAATCTCAAACGTTCCTCGGAATATCCTCGGAAAATCTTGTACGTTTTTTATAAACGGATCGATCGATGCGTTTGTGTTGAAAAACGCATCGATCGATCACCAGATGGACGAAAGCCGTAAGAATGTGATCGATCGATTAGATTATACCATCGATCGATCGAACAAAATCTCAAGCGTTCCTCAGAATATCCTCGGAAAATCTCTTACGTTTTTTATAAACCAATCGATCGATGCGTTTTTGTAAAAAAACGCATCGATCGATGCGTGTGCGAACAGAATTATAAGGCAAAACCCGAACTTTTTGGATCTAAACCTCAGAACTCTCATCCCCTCCGATTTCCCCTATAATTCGACCCCCCCCCCCTTTTCTCTCTCTATAATCATCTGATTTGAACAATTTTGGGCTCTATTCCCCTTGATTTTTCGAGCTCTACCTGATTCCTACACTCGTTTTCACCCTAAGACATGTATACTCCGCGAATCTCCACATTCTCAAATCGTGTTCTTGAGCAATTTTTAAACAGATGTTTAAACATGGAATAGAACACAATTGTCTGTGATCAACGAGTTTGGAACAGGATTTGAGATGATTTAGGGATTGAGAATTTTTTTCAATTTGGTTTTTTTTTATCACAACTCGATTGTTTTTTATCAAAACATATACTGCATACTCACTTGTTTCAAAGATTCTATTTTGTAGAGAATGAAGCGCCCGAAAACATCAGCAAAGAAGAACACACAAGAAGATGGTTCGTCTCAGTGAGAGAAGCAAAGGCCAAAGAAGTGGGATAAGTCTGATACCACCCACTACAACAACATGAAGAAGGTAGCCGTTCCGGCTACACAACTAGCATGTCCTGAGACGATGACAATATTGGGAATCAAATCAGACATTGAAGGGCTGTTCCAGAACATGGGTCTAGGCCAACTATGCAACCTCAACGAACCCACTTATCCGGAGTTGGTACGCCAGTTCATAGCATCCGCATACGTCAGCCATCCCGATGATAGCCATCAGGAAGGTTTTCTGGCATTCGTAGTGCAGAAAGTATACTTTGAGGTATCTTTCACAGACCTCTGCGGACTATTTGGATTGAGTGCAGGGGAGAGGACATCTGGTCTTTATTGGACTTCAGAGCTGTTGAACTTCTGGGAAACGATTGGCACAGGGGTTTATAGATCTTCTCAGGCAAAGGAGTCACTTATCCGGAGCCCAGTACTGAGATATGCCACACGCCTCATTGGCTCATTGCTATACGGGACAACCACAGCCGCATCAGTCACGCAATGGGAGTTGTGCCTCCTGTACCAAGGTGTGAGGCATTTGCTACCGGCATTTGGAAACTCTACATTCCCACCTGCTACTGCCTTCAACATGGGAGCGGTGCTGGCCGCAAACTTAGCAGGATACAAGGGGAAAGTAACCAAATCCAAGAGCAGTGCATGTGGATTTGGTGCAGTGATTACTCGGATCCTTACACATGTGGGTGTAGACTGCGAGAACCATCAGGTAGCACTGGACAGATCGAACAACATTGCTTGGAACTACCTGGATGTCAAAAATCTAGTAAGTAAGGAGTTCATAGCTGGTCCCCACTCGAGGATCCATCGGGATGGTCCTTACGTCTACGTATTCCAGGACCGAGCGAAGAAAACACTCTACTGCCACCTGCCTCAGATCGGCCTGACTGCTCTACTTTCAGAGGCTGCAGTTGAGTTCCTACCCCCTGCTACCGCACTAGTAGACAAGCCATCCTTCTTCACGCCAAAATATCAGACCAAAGGCAAGGCCGTGGATGATGAAGAAGGAGAAGATGAGGCTGCACAAGCCATTCCAGATGATTCACAACCCCATCAGCTACTCCCATCAGACTCCAGCCAGTACAAGCTGCAAGAGCTTCCACCGAACGCCACTTCGCGCCAGCAACAACATTGGAGAGATCAGAGCATAAAGACAAACAACGACATGCTACACAAGATCTGGGCTGCCATTTCACGTATCAGGCCGTGTCGTTGCCAAAAGGATGATGTAGTTCATCGGGACAACTCTCCATCCAGCTCTGGTTCGGGTTCGAGTGGTACACACAGGGTAAGAAAGAGGTCCAAGAGACCCAAAGATGCAGGAACATCTGGAGCAGGAGACGAGGAGTAGGAGCTATGTTTTTTTTCGGTTAATTTTGAACTTAGTTTTGAACTTAGTTTTTTTTTATTTTTTTTCTTAATTATGAGTTCGTATATCTTTTACATGGTTTCTTCGTTTTATTTGGTTGTGTTTTGAGTAGTTTTTAATTCGTATTCAGCTTTGCCTTGCTAGATAAACCAAATAACTAATATCCGAGGAAAGAGGTTATATCAAGTGTTCCTCGGAATTTCCTCGGTATTTCTTTAAAAAAAAAAAAAATCAATGGTATTCTGTTTCCGAGTCATCATCACCAGATGAATCTGAATCTGGATCTTGGTGAAACTCTCCAATCACTGGTTCATCCTCTACGTGAACGACGGCTTCCTCTCCGAAGTCGGTTAAATCGACTACAAGGCCAACTCCAGCTAAATCTTCTGCTGCACTTAAGTTGCCGGATGTGCTTGGTTGTAGTGGGTCTTCCAGCTCAGAACTTCCCTGAACTCGGCCTCTCGGGTTGAGTCTTGTAACAGTAACCCATGGATCATCTCTGTTCCTTACCCGGGGGTACTTGATATAACAAACCTGTAACATTTAGAAAAATTATAAATTAATACACATGATGATGAATCATTCTGAATAATTAACATTTAATTACCTGATCGGCCTGAGAAGCAAGAATGAAAGGATCATAATATTGCAGCTTTCGCCTCGAATTTACTGATGTAACACCAAATGCATCTGTTCTCACACCTCGATCTGGAGTGTTGTCGTGCCAATCACAATAGAAAACAGTACAGCGCAATCCAACCATGCCCAAATACTTGATTTCCAAAATCTCATGTATGTGTCCGTAGTATACATCATCTCCTGATGCAGAACAAACGCCAGCATCATAAGTCGTACTCGAACGTCTCCTCTTCTGAGTTGTGAATGCATATCCTCGAGTACAAAATCTCGGATATGACTTCACAACAAAGTTTGGTCCAACGACCATCTCACGTATCCAATCGTCAAATGTTTCACCTCTGGCCAAACCAGCAGACACCTATTAATAGCACATATATATATGTTATATCAATAAATGTGAATTAGTATAAATATGTGATAAAATATATTTTAATTTGTTTAAAGCACTCACATAAGTAAACATCCATCCAGCAAATTCTCTCTGCTTCATTTCTTCTAGTTCGTCCTCTGTGGCGTATCTATACTCGAACCGCTTTTCTGCCATGAAAATCCTGTATATGATGACAATAATGTAATTAATTAAGATTTAAATTTCAACTTGTTAAAATAAAAATTTGTAAGCTAATTTATTTACCTCTCATATTGAAGAACGTCTTCGCAGTTGGTGAGCAAATATGTTTGCAAATGACTGCGCTCCTGCTCAGTAAGTCGACGGTCCTTTGGTTTTCCGCTAAGTCGTCCAACGTCTGTGAAAATGTCTGGAACCGTAACATGATATGTTGCCCGTTCGCCTCTATCATCATGCCGAGCAGGTCTTCTGTTTTTGGTCTGAACTTCTGCTGGAAAGTAGTACTCGGCAAAGTTTGAAGTTTCTTCATTGATCATCTGTGCGACTATAGAACCTTCCACCCTACTTAAATTTTTCACCATCTTCTTCAAATGGAACATATACCGCTCATACAGATACATCCATCTATACTGCACAGGACCACCAAGTTCCAATTCTCTTGCCAGGTGAATAACAAGATGCTCCATAACATCAAAAAATGAGGGAGGAAATATCTTCTCAAGGTTGCACTGAATCACGGCTATGTTAGTCTTCAAATTTTCAATACCTTCAAGAGTCACTGATCTCGTGCATAAATCGCGGAAGAAACCACTTATCCCTGCAATTGCTTCATGAACATTTCGTGGTAATAGTTCCTTGAAGGCGAACGGAAGGAGGCGCTGCATCATTACATGGCAATCGTGGCTTTTCAAGCCAGTAAACTTTCCTTCCTTTCTGTCGATACAGTTACGCAAATTTGATGCGTAACCGTCTGGAAATTCCACATCGTTTGAAATCCAATCAAAGAACGCATCTTTTCCCTCTGCATCAAGTCGGTATATGGGAAAAGGAGCCCTACCATTCTCATCAACATGAAGTTCTGAACGAGCACATATATCGA
This sequence comes from Brassica napus, assembly GCF_020379485.1. Lineage (NCBI taxonomy): Eukaryota > Viridiplantae > Streptophyta > Magnoliopsida > Brassicales > Brassicaceae > Brassica > Brassica napus. The sequence continues at coordinate 45,386,902 of NC_063445.1, forward strand.
CTAAATCCAGTCTTGACTTCAAATTATCCTTTGTTTTACCTTGAACATTAAGGATCGTGTTCATGAGATTGTCAAAAAAGTTCTTCTCAATATGCATGACATCTAAATTATGCCTTAGCAGATGATCCTCCCAGTATGGCAGATCCCAGAAAATACTTTTTTGTGCCAGTTATGTAGTTCTCCAACAGCATCTACCGGAAAACGCTCATGTCCACCGACGTCTGGCGTCCTTTCTGCACCAAAATCTCTTAGTTGTATCTTCAAATCTTTCCCACAAATTTCCGGAGGTGGACTGTCAAACACCCTCTTGTTCTTCGTAAACAAATTCCTACTCCTACGATATGGATGATCAGGTGGTAGGAATCTCCTGTGACAGTCAAACCAACACGTTTTCCTTCCGTGTTTTAGTTGGAAAGCATCAGTGTTATCTTGACAATATGGACATGATAGCCTTCCATGCGTTGTCCATCCAGACAACATACCATATGCTGGAAAATCACTTATTGTCCACATTAGTACTGCCCGCATTTGAAAGTTTTCTTTACACGAAACATCGTATGTTTCAGCACCTTGAGCCCATAGTTGTTGCAACTCATATATTAGTGGCTGAAGAAACACATCAAGTGATCTCTTAGGATGCTCTGGTCCGGGAACGAGAATCGAGAGAAACAAAAACTCTCGTCGCAAGCACAAGTTTGGGGGTAGGTTGTATGGTGTAAGAATGACGGGCCATAGAGAATACTGTCTTCCACTCTTGCCAAACGGACTGAAACCATCAGTACATAATCCAAGGTAGACATTTCTTCTCTCATACGCAAAGTCGGGATACTTTGATTGGAAATGCTTCCACGCTTTTGCATCTGAAGGATGTCTGATCTCACCATCTGTTGAGTGCTCCGCATGCCATCTCATTGGTTGCGCTGTGCGTTCAGACAGATACAACCTCTGCAACCTTTCCGTCAAAGGCAAATACCACATCCTTTTATATGGCACTGGAACTCTTCCACTCGTATCTTTATAACGAGGCTTCCCACAAAATTTGCATGTAACCCGCTGTTCATCCGCCCTCCAATAAATCATGCAGTTGTCGCTGCATACATCTATTACCTGATACGATAAACCAAGACCAGCTACGAGTTTCTGAACCTCGTAGTATGAACCAGGAGCTACATTATCCTCGGGTAGAATACCTTTTACAAAATCAGCAATCGCATCCACACAGTCTTCAGCCAAATTATAATCTGTTTTAATGCCCATCAATCTTGTAGCAGATGATAAAGCTGAATGACCATCTCTGCAACCTTCGTACAATGGTTGCTTTCCAGCATCCAACATATCATAAAATCTCCTAGCTTCTGCATTGGGTAAATCTTCCCCTCTAAAATGATCATTTACCATCTGCTCAGTACCTACACCATAATCTACATCCGTTCTAATTGGTTCTTCTAATCTAACCGCTGGCTGAGGTTCGCTAGTACTACCATGTTCATAATCAGTTTCCCCATGATGATACCAAATTTTGTAACTTCGTGTAAACCCACTCAAATATAGATGAGTCCAAACATCCCACTCTTTAATAACCTTTCTATTTTTACAATTAGAGCAAGGACATCTTAACATACCTGTTTTTGCTTCCGGTTGTCGGTGAACTAACCCCATGAATTCGGTTATACCTCGTTGGTATTCTTCCGTAAGCAATCTCGTGTTCGGATCCAAATGAGGTCGATCGATCCAAGAACGAAAATAATTTGAAGAAGACATATTTTTTATGAATCAAATTCGTGTGTAAATAGAGTAAGAGGGATGATGAAGATATGGAGTGAATGAAGAGGAAGAGGAGTGCTTGTATTTATAGGTTAAATCCTGCCGACAGACCGAGGAAATTCCGACGGAATTCTGACGCCAACGGCTAGTTCGTCGGAATTTCCTCAGAATTTTGTAAAATCCCCAAACGGCTCTCCAACGGCTATAATATTTCCTCGGAATTCATCGGTTTTTTCCGAGGAAATATATTTCCTCGGAATTTCCTCGGAATATTCCGACGGATTGATATTTCCTCGGAATTCCGTCGGTATATTCCGAGGAAATTCCTCGGGATATTCCGAGGATTTCATTTTCCGTCGGAATGTCCGTCAGAATATCGTTGTTTTCTTGTAGTAGATATACCTAAAACCATTGGAGTACCCTGAAAATCATATAATATCAATAAATAAGATCAAAATCTTATGTTACGAAAAAAAAGAGAGATCAAAATCTAAATAAATGGTAACTCTTAGTTTTGCTTTTAAAATATCATGCTCTAAATCTTATTTACTGAGTCATGACTGAAAGGAGCACGAATATAAGAGATAACTTACAATGCCTTCACTGAATACATCACAAATATCTTGCGAGTCCACAAGAAATTCTCGTTTTTCAGGCTCCTCACGGCGAACAATACTTCTACCCATCTCTTGTAGCAAACGGTGCATTTCCACCCGACCCCTACTTACATGAATGAGGGACTTGTCAGCTAGGTTTTCCATCCCAACATTAACACTCAAGCCACTATCTGCGAGGAACAACTTCAGGTATAGGGCAGTTCGTTTGGTTGCCGCAGGTACCGGCGGCAGCGGCAGATAGGGCAGTTCGTTTGGTTGCCGCAGGTACCGGCGGCAGCGGCAGCGTCAACATTTTGCGTCAACTCTTGTTCGTTTCGTTGACGCAGGAAGCTGCGTCTGACGCCGCGTCCTGCGGCTGACGCCGATAAAACCTGCGGTCGTGATATAATATGCGGCAGCATCAGCGGCAGCGTCAGCGTCTGCGAAACGAACAACAACTGTCTTCATTGACGCTGCCGCCGCCGCTGACGCTGAAACCTGCGGCAACCAAACGAACAAGGCTTATGTAACTTTTTCACCATTGAAAAGACATGCGATATGACGAAATATAGCTTTATATCCTTTACTACTTAATCCATCGTAACTGACTCTCAATGATTTCTCGATTTTCCCATCTATACCATTCTGAAAGTTTGGCAACAAATCCATCCAGTACTCCTTGTCCCTCCCCTGTAGAGATGAACCCAAAACACAAAGACCTAAAGGAAGACTGCCCGCAAGTCCTGTCACTTTAACTACAATCTCCTTAAAACCTTCAGGTGTAGCATTTTTCCTGAAAGCAGATCGACATAACATCTCAATAGCCAGCTTTTCAGATGGGAGACAGACCTCGTAAACGTGATCAATCCCATGACCCTTAAGAAATGCTTATCATTTGTAACCACAATGATTCTGCTCCCACTTCCAAACCATTGAGCTTGACCAATCAAGGCATCTAGCACAACTTGATCATCGAAATCATCAATCAAAATAAGAACTTTCTGATGCTTCAGCCTCTCCTCAATTGCACTCAAATGATTTACCTTTATATCTCCTTTACCTAAGATTTCAGAGAGAAAATTTCTTTGCAAGTGCAACTTCATGTTGTAGTCGCTCGGATTAGCTCTGTAGAAAATTTCCATACTCTTAGATATGAAAGCCCTATCAATGAAAATGCTACATTGAAAGTGTCGAGAAAGTCGAGTAAACAAAACTCTTGCAATCGTATGTAGTCTTGCCAATCCCGGAAGAACCCCATAAACCAACCATCCTCACTTCCTCTGATTCCAACTGCAGCAATACACTTATTTCAGCGATGGTGCGGCCCTGGATAGGCTGTCTAGTCCCTGAATCACTTGAAGGGGCGTGGGTGAAAGGATCAAGAGATTGTAGGTTTCTTGGATGGCGGATGGACTTCACCTTCGAGCTATGGATTGCTCAGAGGTTGTTTATGCTACTCCTGAGACACAGGGGCGTCCTGCTTGATGTCTAGGATGGATCACAGAAGATTAACTCTCCCTTAGTGTGATATAAACGTTCACCACTTGTGAACAAAGGAGACAGTGTCGTCTCAAGACTGGTTTGCACCAAAAAGAAGTTTATTGATAAAAAGAATGATTCCCATATTCATTCTCAAGCTTTGGCATCTTTTTAACCACAGCAAGTTTCTGTTTTATTGATCTCAGCTGGTTCTGATCAGTTATGGGACTGATCAAGGGCGTGTTACCTCCTGTTTCTCCTCTATTTTTACTGCAGATACTCAAGATCACACCATCCTCTCTCCCTTCAAAAAGATTTGACCTCAAATCTTGTTTTTCAGGAGTGAAGAAACCTTGCAGATCAAGCTTGTATGTAACTGTTTTCTGCACCAGATTGTTGTTACTTCTTATACTAACACTGAAGCTTCCTCCTGGTTCAAAAACAACTTGCTGCAAGCCCTTAACATCTCTCAAATACTCCACTAAGCTGGTCTGGAAGTCTAAAGTATACCAGGTCAGTAAGCCAGAAGATAAAGACTGAAAGCTTTCACCTTGATCAATCAAAGCATGCGCCAGTTCAGAAGTTGTAGATGACTCTCCAAGCACTTTCTCTTCTTGGTTTGTTTGATCAGGCACGTGTAAACACAGCTCTTGTGTTTCTCCTTCATGTTCAGCTGCAATCATGGGCAATGAATCCTCTGGTAGTGAATCTGGTTGTTCAATCTCTTTCAAGAAAAATTTAAATCTGATTCCTCCTCCTCCCATTGGAAACCAGGCACATACTTAAAACTCATGATTATTTTAAGCTCATTCCAAGTGTAGATTGGTTCTTCATCATCCCAGCGGGCTTCTTCCTCTACTTTCCACCAAGATTTAGCCTCACCTCTCAATAAATTAATAGCAAAGGATAGGCTTTCCCATGAGGATACTTGATTCTGCCCAATGTAACTATCTAGGCTTTCAACCCACGACTTAAAAGCTTCTGGACCATATTCTGGACCATATCCTCCAACAAAAGCCTCAGGATAGATCATAGAAACCAAATCAAATAAGTCTCTTAGGTCTCAGTCTTGTTGTAGTTTCACTTCTCTGCCACTCTTTTCCTCTTCCAAACGACTTTGATGGTAGATCAGCTACCAAAGAGAGAAGATCGTGTGCAGTTGATGAAACCAGATTAATATCTTTTACCCTAACCTTCAAGAGGCTCTGATACCACTTGGTGCGGCCTTGGATAGGCTGTCTAGTCCCTGAATCACTTGAAGGGGCGTGGGTGAAAGGATCAAGAGATTGTAGGTTTCTTGGATGGCGGATGGACTTCACCTTCGAGCTATGGATTGCTCAGAGGTTGTTTATGCTACTCCTGAGACACAGGGGCGTCCTGCTTGATGTCTAGGATGGATCACAGAAGATTAACTCTCCCTTAGTGTGATATAAACGTTCACCACTTGTGAACAAAGGAGACAGTGTCGTCTCAAGACTGGTTTGCACCAAAAAGAAGTTTATTGATAAAAAGAATGATTCCCATATTCATTCTCAAGCTTTGGCATCTTTTTAACCACAGCAAGTTTCTGTTTTGTTGATCTCAGCTGGTTCTGATCAGTTATGGGACTGATCAAGGGCGTGTTACCTCCTGTTTCTCCTCTATTTTTACTGCAGATACTCAAGATCACACCAAGCGATATGATCTTCGATGCCCACAAAGTTCTCTGAATCCTTCGATGGAGTTAAAAGTAGTTTCTGCAAAATATCACTGGCGATTTCTTCAATCATTTCTGCTTCGTTACCCCTAACAATAAGAAAGATAATGTCACTCTCTAGAAGCGAGAAGTATAATTTCACAACCTTTATTCAAGAATGAACGGTTCATAAAATCATACCAGATTACCGAATGATACCCGAGGGTATTATCTACATTGGTCAAAGCTTCACTCCATCTGATCTTCACTTCCTCTGTTTTTTTGTGACATGTTTCTTCAAAGATCTTCCCAAAGTCACCGATTTGTTTCCTCACATGGGAAGGATCCAAACCATAGAAAAAAGGTATCACCATTTGACCACACTCTTCCTTGCACTTGACTATCTCCAGAAACTCATTAAGACACCAGCTTGAAGATGCGTACCTTTTGGAGAAGATAACCACAGCAATCCTCGAATCTCTAATGGCCTGTTTAAGCTCGGGAACCAGCGATCGACTTCTCTCAGTCTCACTGTCTTTGAAAGCAATGATAAGTTTCTGGTCAAGCTCCTTTAGAAAGTGGCTGAGGAAAGTAACACGGACATCTTCCCCACTGAAGCTAGGGAAAACATCGTACACCCAAGTGCGAGAAGAGGAGGAAGAAGAAGATGATGAGAGAGAGAGAGAGAGAGAGAGAGAGAGAGAGAGAGAGAGAGAGAGAGAGAGAGAGAGAGAGAGAGAGAGAGAGAGAGAGAGAGCTCTCTCTCTCTCCTCTCTCTCTCTCTCTCTCCTCTCTCTCTTCTCTCTCTAGAGAGACTCTCTCTACTCTCTCTCGCTCGCTCTCTCGCCTCTATCTCTCTCTCTCGCTCTCGCTCTCTCTCTCTCTCTCCTCTCCTCTCTCTCTCTCTCTCTCTCGAGAGAGAGAGAGACTTGGTAACTGATCTTCTGAAAGAATGTTAGACCATATATAACGTGGCAAATTGGTGTGTACCAATTTCACCATTATTTATGATGCAACTTGACGGAAGTTTCCTATTGACTAAGTTACGTCCACAAACGTAATCATCACCCGCATGAAAATCTTAAAACTTGTCAACGTAACCTTTTTCAGTATAACATTTATTGGCCGTAGCGATTTTACCAAGTCTTCGTCAAGTCTTAAGACTTTTCGATGTAATCTTAGATGTCAACTGCTTGCCAGAATCAGAATTATGCAAGGCCTAATCATCCGAAACTAAGGTTAAATGGTGTATGAGATTTTTTGAGTTACATCTAAACGTCTGACCAATTCCATTTAAACAAACAAAACTTATGATTCATCGCTATAATTAGATAAAAACAATACCCGAAACTGAGCCCAAAAGTTTTGAAACTTGAGCTCTGAATTTGATCGTCTAGTCTCAAACCCACATAGGTTCCAAAAACATGAAACCATATTATAAAATCATGCAGTATAATTGCTCTTCCGCTGATTCTTCATCGGATCTTCATTCAGGTTCTGAGATGCTTCCTCTTATAATTTGGGATCAACGTTTTACATGCGAGATCGAAATGAGATATCAGACCTCTCAATGGTTGGGAAATTTCTTACAAGTTACTTACCTCTTGGATGATATCTTGATACTTTGCAAAGCTTTCTGAAGCAGAGTGGAGTTTTGCGTTAATGATATGATCAGCAAGCAAGAATACTTAATTAAATTATTCTACAATATTAAACTATAACAAAAAAAAAGTAATACAATTTTGCTTAGAACTTTAGATGAAATATTCACTAATGGAGATACAAAATTAGCCTAAATCTGTCAAATTACAAACATTAAAAATATTCAATTTATAATGATGAGAGACTTAATGGATTACTCATCATTTAAAGTAGCGCAGTGGAAGAGTACCTCATGAAATCTCTGACATTTAGAATAATAAAAAAATTAATAAAGCAAGAGAGAGAATGTCAAATGGGAAGAAACTTCTGGTCGCAGAGAGATTTTGCCAAATCCATCATAGATTTATATGCTACATGTTACTTTATGAATGGTTCTACATATTATTGGTTTTAATTTTAATTACAGAATAAAACTATATTAATATTAAACTCATCAGATACTCCACTAAGAAATTGAACCACTAATGATGCATCATTAGTAATAGGTTTCTTTACCAAAGTCTCTGAAAATAAATATATTAGAGCATCAGCAGCTGAAGAAGCGTTTTTGGTCTCTCATAAATGAGTATAATAATACTTTAGTTACATAATTATTTTTTCTTTTACTTTTTAGATAAATTGACCTTTAAATGTTAAACATCTGTCAACAAGAATCTCTTCTCTATCCAACATAATTTTTTCATGAACAATCGTCTCTCTCATCTCTCATCTGGTTTTCATTTTTTTGACATATTTTATTATTGAGAAACTGTGGAAGAACACCCACTACAGATGGTCTTAGTATTTTAAGATAAAGTAATTACATAATTAAAAGTTAATGTGGTAAAATAGGTAATGTTGACATTTGTAGAATTACTTTTCAAACAAAAATGAAAAGTCTCTTTCCATAGGGACGTCTCTTTCATTTCTTGCCCTATCTCTCTTGTTTTCAATTTTTATATTAGTTGTTTTGCTGAGAGACTTTGGCAAAAATTGCTGAGAGACTTTGGTAAAAATTAACCACTGCGGATGCCCTTATTATGCTGGCTCGAAGGTTTTGGTTCTCTAGAGCTTTGGACTGCCCGGCCTCACTTGAAATCTGATCCACAAAGAAAAATCGATCAGTTAGCTGAAATGTTATAAAACATTTTAAGTTTAGAAAGTTCTTCAGGCTTTTAAAGGATCAGATGGGATGACTGAACAAAATCATACCTTAAATAAGAAAAAGAAGAAAAAAAACAAAATATTTCTTGTGAGATAATTTTTCTTTTGTAAAAAAAATTAAGTATTTTGGGTCGGGTGGGAGATGAGAGCTTATAAAATTCCCAGGTTGATAATAAAAGATCTGTAGTAGGTCCGAAGACATAGGCAACATTGACCGCACTCTGTTAACCATTTTATGTGTGTTTTTCTGATCTCATAAATTCTGATTTACCGCAAATTTGACCGTGCATTTCCTAACAAGTTTTCCTTTTCCTAATTGTCTTAGCAATTTGACTAACAGACACTAATGTAGAATAATTTAATTAAGTTATTGAAATAAATATAATTTAAATAAATAATACCAATAGATCTCTTAACAAATATGTAACTTTACAAAAAAAATTGAATAATTAATTATATTTTACTGACAAGTTTATTAAAAAATTTCTTTTATAACATTTTCATATTATATATGTTAAACGAACTATTTTTACTTAACCTTATTGTCAATATTTTAAAGAATCCATTCTCTAAAAAATTGATTGGATGGTTACTTTAACTTTTTTAACTAATAAAAATATTAATAATAAAAATCATTATTTTGAAAAGAGTAAAAATAAAATTATTATATTGGTTAGGTCTTATAGTTCATGAACTATTAAATTGATAGAGAACTGTTTTTTTGTTCAAAAAAAACTAACATAATAAATTGATAGAGAACTAATTTCCCTAACTAATACCAAAATTTATCAACAGCAATATATACATATTATTTTAATAGTTAACATTTAATTAATGAAATTTATTTTATCAATAAGCTTAAATATTTATGAGTTATTTTTTAGTTCACTATAGTAAAAAAAATTATAAAGATCAATTATTATTAGGTAAGTTATCATTCAAATATTGTACTAGCTTTGGTAAATTTGATTCGATTCGTTATTCGTTTTGATTCAATTTGAAAAATCTGGATATCCATAAGTTTTCGAAGCAAAGCAAATAGTAAAAATTAATATCCATTTTTAACGAAGTAAATCATAAATAATGAAAAAAACTAAAGACGAATATTCGTTCTGCTCCAATAGATGTATATATATAACTAAATATATAATTTTAAATGTATAATCTTATATAATTATTATTTAACATAAAATTATTATTTATTTTATTTATAAAATTACTAATAAAAATATTAAACTACTAAAAGAATATAAAATCTTTATACAAAACTACACTTTTCTAAAAACTTTTGTTTTATAAGAAAATGTAATTATTTTTGAATTTTTGAAAACATATATTTTCATTAATTTTTACGTTATATTTTATATTATGTATAAGATATTAAAAATAATAATTTAGTATGAGTTTCTAAATTTAAATATCCTTAAATATCTGTGAATATTTGTAAATATCTATGAATTTTATGAATATCCGAAAAACCTTATATCCATATTTTTCCGAAGCAAATCAAATCAAAAAATTAGATATTCGTGTGTACGAAGCATATCACAAATACTAAAAAATACGGTAATATTTGATTTTTGTTCAACCCTAATTGATAGGACATTGATGCTTACGTATATAATACTATTTAACAAAAACATATATTTATTTATTTTAAATTAACTGAATTTAAAATTTATTTTATCTGAACGGCTTGTGAATAATAGACACACAATCATGATAAATAATGGTAATAATACTAAAAACTACAAAACTTATTATTATTAAATAATAATATTTGAAATAAAAAGAAAAATAATCAACGTGAAGCAAGGACTATTTATTTTAAAAAACTAAAAAAACTCAGATTTTGGTTTTTGTTTAGAAAGATGTAGTTATTTTAAAAACTAGTTTAGCTAAATTATAAGGAATCAATTTCTTACAAAATTTTGATTGGCTAAAAAATAGTTTTTGAAGTAACAAAAACCAAAAACTGTTATGAAATAACTTATAATTTATAGTATCGAGAAATTTAAATAAGAGTAGAATTTAATACCCGTAGGAATCAAATAACACTAGTATAAGGGAGAGAGTTTATTATAAGGAAGAAGAAGAAGATGTAATGGTTCTTTGATTATAAACTCTTGTTCTTGTTTATGGTGTACAAAAGAGTGAGATGAGTGATGGTATTTATAGTGAACAACAATACATAAAATAACAAAGATAATGCTTAATTTGATAAATGAGTGGGTGATCATAGTGTTTGATGAGTAGATGATCATAGTGCTTGAGTTGGTAAAGGAGTGGATGATCATAGTGCTTGAGTTTGGTAAAGAAGTGGATGATCATTTCAATGCTTAATTTATAACACTCCCCCTTGATCATCCATCTTGTATTACGTGGTGCCTCGTTAAAAACCTAGTCATGGAAAACCCAATGGGAAAAACCGTAGTAAAAGTAAAAAGAGTACAACTATGTAAGCTCCCCCTCGAATGAGTAGTCATAGAACCTTTAGAACAATGATAGATTTTCATCTCTCAAATTGTAACATTCTCTTTGGTTGTCTATCTTTTGTATGTTCTTTGTTGCCTCGTTAAAACCTTGTCATGGAAAAACCCAATGGGATAAAAAAAAACCATGATAAGGAAAAAGAGTACAACCACACTTACTATCATATTTCTTTCCCTGGAAACAATATCTTCAGGATATGCATTCCAATCAACTCTCTTCAGAGATTGAACTTAAGAGAATAAACTCTATTCATTTCTATTATGATATCTAGGGCCTTTAGACTTCTTGTCCATAATTCTCTTTTGACTTAGACAATAGTTTATTGGTCTATTTGGATTTCAAACCAAATTTCTTACATATAATCGTATAGAAATTCGTCTCGTACATACGAATTATTCATTTGTAACTATAGAAGTTACTATTATGATTTTCTTTCTTTTCATATGAAATTACATCTTTCAGTAATGAAAAAGATTAATAATTTTCTTAAATAACACTCTTACGTATGGTATTTCAGGACCAAACATATACGAGCGTCTTAAATAAAATACTTTAAGGATCTTTATGATAACATCTCAGTTTTAGATCTCCAGTTTAGAATACATAAAAACAATATAGTATTGTCAAGAGTTTTCTTTCAAAATATAATTTTTCTATAACTCTTCAGGAGTTTTGATTATATTCAAATCATGATTCTATTGATTTATAATCTCTTGATAAATACAAATGGATACATTTGTTAACCTTATAATATTTCATATATCCCATAAAATAGTTTGTTTCAATTCGATCGAATATGCAGAGTTCCCGGGAACATGATTTTGATATCATCAATCCTTCATGGATTATACTTTCAGGGATTAACATTTTTCAAGTGGATTGTTTTATTCAAGTTCTTCCTTTATTACCAGACTATAAGGAACTTGAAACTAGTTGCATCTACCATATGAAATTATGTCTCTTCACAATCAATTTCATATTGATCCTTCTTTGTGTGCAACGGTTCATTTACATCTCACTTGTTTTACACCTTTTAGTGTATGGACTACTGGTCCAAATACTTCTCTATTTCACAAGAAGTTTATATCTTTGTCTATTGCATCTTTCTGATTTGGCCAATCATTTCTTTGTGTACACTTTTCAATAGACTTTCTTTCATGATCCTCTTTCTCATTTATTATATCAACTGCTACTTTGCATGTATAATATCATCGACGTCAATTTTCTTATCGGTTCCATTTTGTTTAATACATGACATAACTTATTGAGATCTCTTCATTTGTCTCAGGTACCTGAATTTTCGTCAGTCATGTTTAATTTCTCTTCTGGAGATCATACAAAACTATATTGTCTCGTTTTGACCATTATCAATATATGCTCCTTTTCATTTACGAGGATTTATCTTGGGAACCAATCTGTCTACCACGCTGCAGGCGTGACTAGCAGTTTGATATTGTTCTTGTAGAACATTTATTCTTATTGGAGCATTTACAGCTGGTATATGTGACTTGATCACTATATATATATGGGTCGTGTCTGGCAACTGCTTTAGTAAGTTTTGAAATGAATTATCTTTTGGACTTCTATTTCACATTGTGTTTAGCCCGAAGATCAATGATAATTCATTTCAACTTATTTTCTTTTCCAGCTGCTTATTTTCTCCCCCTTATGTTGGAAATACTAATTCACTTTTAGAATTCATGTATAGCCTTACTTATATTTTTCGGGATGGCTCTGGATTCTTAAGTGTCAATAGAGATTTATATCCAACATATATTTCCAACCTCATTTGAAAACACATCTTCATTTGAAGCTCTGTGGCGGAGCAACATCCAACATTCTTAGATGAAAATGATTGGTTTCTGATCCTATACCAATGATGGGGAGAACTAGTGAATATTTATTGGCTTGATGCGAACCAGTGTTGCTCAAAATGTTTAGCACTTATCTCAGTGAATGTGCTATAGTCGTTAAAGACTTTAAGAAGTGAATTCACCAATATTATAAAAATGCATAGTGGGTGATCAGTCCACTAACATCTTCGTTATTTATGCCAATATCTTATTTTGGCTGGTGAAAACCATATTACCCTTTTATCTTATGGGTAAGCAACATATGTCAAATCATTCGGAAGAATCTTCTGGTTCTTATATGACTATGCATATGACCTTTAAGTATATATTCGCATTATTAATGAACCAAAATGGTCTAACTGATTCATGCCAAATGTAAACTTCTAGTTTACTATACATTTATCTTCATTATACTAATCTTTGTGTAGTACAATATATAAGAGGCTGTAGATATTTTCTCTAAAATACTTATACTGCTTTGAGAATTATTTCTGATTGAAATGTATATATCATTTCGTTTGCTTATTGTCTCAACATAAGTGTCTCAAAATCTTACGGATTTACTTTGAGAAAAATTCATCAATCTTAGTTTTAGTGTAAACATAATCTTCTGGATGTTTGACTTATCATAAAAAGTGAGATTCTTTAACTCTTCCCCTCGAGATTATAATACTACAGGTTTATCAATCTCGAATGTATCTCATTTTCTTAATCAACAACATATCCTACATGGGTTATGTATTTTTCGTAGATCCTTTTAACTTTTGATACTTATAAAAATACAATACCTTAAGAAATTTAAATTGTATTCTTAAGAACTTTAAATTAAATTTTTATGTGCAGTAATACTAATGTATACTTCTGGAGCATCATATATATCCTATTTTTAAGCATTATATAAGTTTTTACTACTTTGTATTGTACACACAATAAATTTTCTTTCATCTTCAGATGAATTCATAATTTCTTTTCTTTATTACCATGTTTATTTTCTCAACTTGAGTATGAGTTCTATAAAGAAACTCTTTGGACCTTGACCTCATTTATGCTCACGTCTAAAATCACTATTTATGAGTTTTTTAAATGTCATATTCTCTTCAAGAGAATGAATCATAATCAACTAGACGTGATTTATCAATAGATATTTTTCAATATATATGCATCATAAAAAAATTTCTTGAAGAAATTTTACTTTTAAACTTAACATCCAACATAGTTGGCTTTATTTACAGACTTCAGGTCTTGTAATCTTTAAATGCAAAATACAAAATGAGCTTTAGGTAATCACTTCAGGTGATAATACCTTTTTTTATATATATTATCTTCCAAAACTTATGGATCTTTAAGAGTCAAGCTTTAAACTTAAAATCCTCAATATAAATGGTAATAAAATCAAAATATTTTAAATATATATAAATATGTATTAACAAAGGTGTCTTATTATATCAGAAAATAAATAAAACTTTCATAGTAATTATTATATAGACTATATTATTACTCTCATGCTATTTAACAAAGTTTAACCTATCAATCAATTTAATGAACAAATTTATATCACTGCCAACTTCATGCAAATTGATTTATCTAATCAAGTTTGTTAAACTTGTATATAAAGCATAAAAATACTTATCTTATAAACAGAAGTATATCGGCGATGAAAGTTTCAGCTGTTCACGTTTCTGAATTGGCTGATAACTTGTACATATCTTTCCGAGAGAATACACAATCCTGAAAACTTTAAATTTTGCTCATATAAACATGGCCATTACATTAGTAAATATCAACATATAATCCAAATTATTTTATGATATTAGACCAAAGACTAATCGACTACAAAACTAACCGATTACAAATAATTTCTTTTATGATGTTAGACCATGAATCATAAAGTATGTTTCCTTAATACCATTAAACCATGAAGCAAATTAAAGTATAATAAGCAAAATTTAATTCATCAAATAACTATTATTCTTACATATAGACAAGCGTTGATGATTATTAATGATATCAAGTTCTTTAGTGCTCAAAGATTTTAAAACCAAACAATCAAACCAATCAAAGATTATATTGCAAATATTAATTAATGATTCTCAATTATTTATAGCATGAACCATATAAACCAATGGTTATCCAAACCAATTCAAACATATTATTTTCTGAACAAACCAATTTAGTATTATAACTTTGACCAAACATATTATTATCAAACAAGCATATTGGTGACACATGTGTGCATATGCATGGTTCAATGAATAGACGAGCAAATCGGTAACGCAACTACACGTTATAAAGGTGTTTTCTGTTTGGAGTGTTAACCGAACCAAAACAATTAACAATAAGCGATACACATTACAGTGTGTAGAATTAAATTAAACAAAGTCGTTTTAGCAGATCCATCGATCGATGCGTTATAGCCCATAAACCCATCGATCGATGCGTTTTAGCATATGGACAATCATTAGTCATGGTTAATATATTATATGTCATATGACTATAGTATTATAGTGCATTGCTTTAAAACATGCATATATACAATCAGACAAATTAATATCATCGTCTAATTAACATTATATGTCATATGACTATAGTATTTTGCAATTTTAAAATGAACCATTTATATTAATCATGCAAGCAATTACAAGGAGAAGCGATGTAAAGAAAATTAAACCGATTTTCATCTTAAATTCACTCGGAGTAAATTCTCCAACGAATAAACCATAAATAGAAACAAAAATAAAAATGGCACATAAAAACAAAAGTGCGCGAATCATCTTTCTTGAAATGAAAAAAATCGGAGGAGAACGATTTGAATTTTTTTTTTTTTTTTTTTGAGAGAAGATGAAATGTTTTGGATGATGAAATGGAGTGAAAATGAGTTGTATTTATAGATGAAAATCACTGTTCATGACCGTTGGAGAAAGGGGAAATTTTTGAAAATTTTTCTTTGTGACCGTTGGGGTTAAATCGAGTGCATCGAAAATCAGTCTGAAAATATCGTATTAAACGATCAATCAAATCTATTAAATTTCATAAAATTTTGATAAAAATAAAAATTATGGTGAATAAATATTTTTTTTGTTATGATAATAAATTATGCGACGGCTCAGCCGGTCAATATAGAATAATAAATAAATTATACGGCGGCTCGGCCGACCAATTAGTAATAAACAAAATATAAGGCGGCTCAGCCGACCAGTTAACAACAAACAGAAAATAAAGGCGGCTCGGCCGTCCAGTTAACAATAAATAGAATATAAGGCGGCTCGGCCGACCAATAAATTAATTAAAATATTAATAAATAATATATAGGCGGTATTCCGGCCATTATAACATAATATAATTAATAGTACATGCGGTATACCGACCATTATAGTAGGGTATATATGATACAATAAATTTTACCTAATTGTAGAGCGATCGTGCTGATAACGTGTTATGAAATAACTTATAATTTATAGTATCGAGAAATTTAAATAAGAGTAGAATTTAATACCCGTAGGAATCAAATAACACTAGTATAAGGGAGAGAGTTTATTATAAGGAAGAAGAAGAAGATGTAATGGTTCTTTGATTATAAACTCTTGTTCTTGTTTATGGTGTACAAAAGAGTGAGATGAGTGATGGTATTTATAGTGAACAACAATACATAAAATAACAAAGATAATGCTTAATTTGATAAATGAGTGGGTGATCATAGTGTTTGATGAGTAGATGATCATAGTGCTTGAGTTGGTAAAGGAGTGGATGATCATAGTGCTTGAGTTTGGTAAAGAAGTGGATGATCATTTCAATGCTTAATTTATAACAAAAACTAATTTTTGAAGTAACAAAAACCAAAAACTAGTTGAAAAACTACAAACAATCAGCCTCCATACGTCACGTCCAAAATTCAATTTCAAAGTCCCCAATGCTTAGTTCGGTTCTTCTTTTGTAAAATAAGATTTCTCTGTCTTTCCGTGTTAAATCTGCATGAGATTTGTGGGCTCTTTCTGATGGAGCGGAAGGGATAGATGGAAAGCTTGAGTCTCACGTTCCCGGAAAGCTAGAGAAACAAGTTAGGTTTCTGGTTTTCTCCACGAAAATCAGAAAAGAGGCTCTGTTTTGCTACACGAAAAACAGAGGTTTGAGGTTTGCAAGAATACACTTCTTGTAAAAACTCGGTTGCCATAAAACTCTTTACTAATTCAATCAATCGTGTCTCTTACAAACCTTTAGAGCACTATTTATAAGAAAGCCAAGCCTAAGAAATAGGAAAATAAACTTATCTAGGAAAAGGAAAACTTAAAGAAAAGTAGAACGTAAAGAGAAAAGGAAAACATATGTTCCTTATCGAACAAGGAAAAGGAGGACGTGTTCGTTAAGGTTAGGATGCTCTGCATCAGGTCTCTCCGGGTAGAGAAAGATTCGTCCCTGAATCTGGAACCTCGTTTTCACCATGGTATGGAAATAAATGCTTGACATTGAAGACATCTGAAGTTCGAATGTGATCAGGAAGACGAAGCTTATAAGCATTTGCGTTGATGCGGTGAATGACTTCCACTGGTCCAATCTTACGGGACTTCAATTTATTATACTCATGCGCAGGAAATCGATCTTTTGTTAGAACCACCCACACGAGATCACCAGCCTGAAAGTTAATCTCACGACGATGCTTATCTGCATCCTTCTTGTAAGAACTCTTGGTCGTTTCCAAATGCGTTTGAGCTTGCTGGTGCACAAGTTGCAGGTTGTCGACAAAATCCACGGCTTGTCCATGTAGTCGTGACTTGTCTGGCATGACAGTCAAATCCAAAGGACCACGAGGAACTATGCCATAAACCACATAAAATGGACTGAAACCCAAACTTCGATTATTAGCATGATTATGAGCGAACTCAGCTTGTGATAACTTCGTTTCCCAAGATTTAATGTTATCGCCCACAAGACTTCGTAGCATGTTCCCTAAAGCTCGATTCGTGACTTCAGTCTAACCATCTGTTTGAGGATGATATGCTGAACTCATATCCAAGCTTGTGTTGAGCATCTTCCATAAAGAACGCCAAAAATGACTTAAGAAACGTGTGTCTCGATCTGATACGATGGAAGTAGGAAGGCCATGAAGACTGTATATTTCTCGAAAGAACAGTTGTGCTACCAAGACCGCATCAGTTGTTCTTTTGCAGGGAATAAAATGAGACATCTTGGAGAATCGATCTACCACCACAAAAATAGAGTCATTACCTCTTTGAGTACGTGGAAGCCCTAACACAAAATCCATACTTATGTCAGTCCACGGCTGAGTAGGCGTCGGTAGTGGGAGATATAAGCCTGCGTTAGACGCCTTTCCCTTAGCTTGCTGACACGCACGACACCGTTCAATATATCTTTCCACGTCCCGGCGAAGGGTAGGCCAAAAATATCGCTCTGTGACGAGTTGAAGCGTTCTATCTCGTCCCACATGTCCTTCAGAATGCAACTCATCGAGGATACGCAGACGTAGGCTGCAATCCGGGATGCACAATTGGTTTCCTTTGAACAGAAAGCCGTCTTGTAGCGTGAAGTTTCGATGAAGACCGTTCTACACTTCGATCCAAATATGAGCAAAGTAAGGATCAGTCACATATAATTCTCCGAAAGATGCAAACCCTGCGACTGAATTAAACATTGTCGTGAGAAGACAGTGACGACGGCTTAAGGCGTCAGCGACACGGTTAAGCTTTCCAGACTGATGTTTAATACTGAATGTAAACTGTTGAAGAAAAGCAATCCATGTGGCATGTCTAGCAGATACTTTCACTTGACTATCAAGATGGCGAAGCGCATCATGATCGGTGAATAATACAAAGTCGCGATGGCAGAGGTAATGCTTTCAGTGCTTAATAGCTTGTATGATTGCGTAAAACTCCATGTCATACGTACTGTAGCGACTCCTAGATCCTGTTAATTTTTCACTAAAATATGCCACTGGTCGGTTTTGTTGGCTTAACACAGCTCCTATCCCCAACTTTGATGCATCGTAATGGAGTTCAAAGGTTAGAGAGAAATCGGGTAAGACGAGTACCGGCGCTGTTGTTAACTTTGTCTTGATGATCTCAAAAGCCTGATTCGCAGCAGGCGTCCATTCAAACTTCCCTTCACGCATGCAGTCAGTTATTGGAGCCGTAATACTACTGAAATTTGCAACAAACCATCTGTAAAATGACGCCAAACCATGAAAACTACGAACATCTGAGATTGTCCGTGGAACTGGCCATGACTTGTTGGATTCGACTTTTGAAATATCCACTGATAAACCGTCTTTGGATATCATATATCCTAAGAACAAGACATGGTCTGTACCAAATTGACACTTTTGTTTGGCAGCAAAAAGTCTTTCCTTCCGTAGAACACTCAAGACTTCACGAATATGGACAAGGTGGTCGGCCAAGGAAGAACTAAATATAAGAATATCATCAAAATAGACCACCACAAATTTTCCAATGAAAGGACGAAGAGCTTGATTCATTACTCGCATAAAAGTGCTTGGTGCATTAGATAATCCAAAGGGCATAACAAGCCACTCAAACAAACCTTCCCGAGTTTTGAAAGCAGTTTTCCATTCATCTCCAGGACGAATTCTAATCTGATGATAACCGCTCTTTAGATCAATTTTGGAGAAGATTGTAGCGGTGCCAATTTGATCTAATAGGTCATCGAGGCATGGAATAGGGAAACGGTAATGCACTGTTATCTTATTGATAGCACGACTATCAACACACATACGCCAAGATCCATCTTTCTTTGGAATTAATAGAGTTGGTACTGCACATAGGCTGAGACTCTCGCGGATATGTCCTTTCGACAATAAGCTTTCAACTTGTCGGCGTAACTCGTCATGTTCCTGTGGACTCATCCGATAATGCGGTCTATTAGGCAGTGAAGCTCCTGGCACCAAGTCAATATGATGTTGAATATCTCTCAACGGAGGTAGCTCCTTTGGCAAGTCGTCTGGAAACACATCTGTATATTCTTCAAGGAGTGGACTAAAATCCATGTTATGTGACTGAGAACTCACGGCTCTGTCTGAAACGGACAGTAAAGCCAAAGCGAAACCAGTCTGTCGCAGCTCTTCCTCAAATGCACTAACCGAACAGATCAAAGCAGGTTTTGAACAAGACTCAACCGGCTGAGTAGGTGCTGGACAAGTAGTTTGATTCGCTGGTGATGGAAGAGAGGGTTCCTTCGGTAAGAGTGTGATTGTGCGATTATCAAAGACAAAACGGTAGCAGTTACGTTTTCCGTCATGGGTTGTCTCACGATCATACTGCCAAGGTCTCCCAAAAATCAAGTGACCGACGTCCACCGGAACAACGTCACAATAAATTTTATCTTTGTAAATTGCTCCAATCGAGAATGACACCAATGATCGATGGGTAACTCGTACCTCTGTCCCTGCTTTCAACCATGTTAGCTTATATGGGTGAGGATGAGCTTCCTTCTCAAGGCTCAATTTGCGAACTGTGTAGTCAGAAACTATATTGTGGCAACTTCCTGAATCAATAATGAAGCTGCAAACTTTCCCTTTAATCGTACAAGTAGACTGGAAAAAGTTTGTACGCAGCCATGGTTCTTCTAAAACTTGAGGTGCTAAACAGATCCGTCGTGCTACTAATAGCGGACCCGAGTCACCTTCGAGTTCAGCGTCTTCTCCCAACTCGTCTCCATTATCATCATGATAGTCATCATAGGTGGGATCAACTTCTTCAATTAAAAGACCACGTTTCGATTTGTTTGGACAAACTGTTTGTATATGACCTAGTTCTCCACATGTAAAACAACGTAATGCGTTCGGTCGCGAAGAGCGGCGGAGTGTTTGTTCTTCAGTTGATGTTGCTGCACGATTTGAAGCTGGGACGCGCGTTGTTTCTGGATTTGTATTGTTCAATTCTTGACCCGTTGTTTGGTCTTGAGATGTCGTATTACGGAATCTGGCAGAAGAGTTCCAGTTAGTAGATGATGATCTACTTTGCCTTTCAAACGATGCCGCACGACGATGGGCTTCTGCAACTATGTTGGGATCAAATTGTTCCAATGCATTCTGAAGTTGGGGCCGTAAACCGCCGATAAAGCGTGACACTAGCTGAATTTCACTGTCATGAATTTCATTACGTGTCATAAGCGAATAGAATTCTTCTACATATTCGTCCACCGTACAAGATCCTTGCCGTAAATTTTGTAACCTTGTAAACATAGTTCGGTCAAAATTATAAGGTAAAAAGGTTTTGCGCAACTTCTTCTTCAGCTTCTCCCATGTCGCGATCTTCGGTTTCCCTTCACGAGCGCGAGTTGATTTCAGTTGTAACCACCATGAAGCTGCTTGACCACGAACTTTGTTGCAACAAGGGCAACTTGTCTATTAGCAAGTACCTGTTTAAATTCAATGATTTCTTCAACTGTGACAAGCCAGTCAACCAGTTCTTCTCCACGGATACTCCCTGTAAACTCTGGTAAGTCTGATTTGAATCCGTTTTCCCAACGT
This sequence comes from Brassica napus, assembly GCF_020379485.1. Classification (NCBI taxonomy): domain Eukaryota; kingdom Viridiplantae; phylum Streptophyta; class Magnoliopsida; order Brassicales; family Brassicaceae; genus Brassica; species Brassica napus. The sequence continues at coordinate 45,408,064 of NC_063445.1, forward strand.
CGGTCTTCGACCATTGGACCACGATCCCAGTTACGAGGCCGATTGACTTGTGCTTGTAGAGGAGCAAACGGATTCTCGTCGTCCCTATCCTCATCGTCTTCAATAACATGCTCGTCGCGTCGTTGGTGTTGGCGTTGTTGTTGATGTGGTTGCTGGTGTTAACCTATTGTTGTCAACACTTCTTGTAAAGTCCGTTGTAACGACTCATGAGACTGCTGAATCGAGGTATGCATGTTAATCTGCATCTCCTATAATGTCCTTCGTAATTCAACCCAGTCATCTTGGTTAACGTCTTTGTTTTGTTTCGGTGGCATGACTATGGCAGGAACGTCGAGGCTCTGATACCAAAAGTGATGGAGCGGAAGGGATAGATGGAAAGCTTGAGTCTCACGTTCCCGGAAAGCTAGAGAAACAAGTTAGGTTTCTGGTTTTCTCCACGAAAATCAGAAAAGAGGTTCTGTTTTGCTACACGAAAAACAGAGGTTTGAGGTTTGCAAGAATACACTTCTTATAAAAACTCGGTTGCAATAAAACTCTTTATTAATTCAATCAATCGTGTCTCTTACAAACCTTTAGAGCACTATTTATAAGAAAGCCAAGCCGAAGAAATAGGAAAATAAACTTATCTAGGAAAAGGAAAACTTAAAGAAAAATAGAACGTAAAGAGAAAAGGAAAACATTTGTTCCTTATCGAACAAGGAAAAGGAGGACGTGTTCGTTAAGGTTAGGATGCGCTGCATCACTTTCGCTTTTCTTTCCCTTTTATTATTTTTGATTTTTAAATTTGAGTAACTAGGTGTTTTGCCCACACATGCGGGTATAATTATTTTATAAATACTTATTAATAAATTTACAATTATTTAAAAGATCAAAAAAATTAAATCAAATATTAATTTAACTATTTTTAATTTATCAATTTCTTAATTTTCTAACTTGTATTAATTTAAAACATTATTTGGATGACAACATTAATATTTTTTATTTTAAAATATGTTGTTATCTTTAACCATGTTTTTACTATATTAATTTATAAAAAAAATATCTAATTAATAAATAAATATATAATTGTTAATATAAAGCGATGCTATTAAGCCAAATTTTTGGAATTACCAAAACCTACAAAATCTCAAAATAAATCAAAAGCACAAGAATATTTAACCCAAGCCAACTTTACGTATTATATTAATTAAATTAATTAAAACTATTGATATTAGTATAATTATACTGTGAAATATCTCCCATAATAACTGAATAAACACTCAATCAGACCAACCTTGTTGAGAAACAAAACATTAATATGTAATGTATAAGATAAGAACATTTTCTATATATTGTTATATTCATTTCTAAATTTTCAACTTTAATAACAAATAAATGTTATTATTTCAACTGAATAATAAGAATAAGAATAAAAATGAAAATACCATGACAAAAAAATCACGTTAAATAAACAAATACAAATCAAATTTATTGTTATTGATTATATACTCTTTTAGTACTTTAATACCAAAATAAATTTAATAATTTAGAAAACTATGCCATGAAATATTAAGTTTACAAACAAATATAAATTATTATTTTTGTTATTTTATAAACTAATTTTAATATTTTAGTATAATGATTCTAATTATTATATGTGTATATATACTAATAATTATATCAAAATTAGCAAATAAAAAATAAAGATGTAGATAAACACAAAATAAATATATGGAAATATCTTTTTTTCCAACACATTTTTCATTATTTTTTGAGATAGTATTTATAATATTTATGTGGATTATACATGTAATTATCATTATATTTTCAAAACTTTTGATTATTACTATTATAAAATATTTATTTAAATTATTATGACTATTGATTATTAATAATGATATTATATAATTATTTCTAAAATCATAGTGAAATTGACAAGTAAACTATTTTTTTTTTTTTTGGCAAAGACAAGTAAACTAATTCACTTCACAAATAATATTATAAATTTCTTCTGACCCAGTTATATTATAGCCAACTCATCTGAGTTGAATTTTAGATTAACTCATCGATTGCACTTAATGGACTGGATCAGGCCATTAAAAAGCAACTAAAGTGGGCCATGATTGGGCTTGTTGAACTTGGCAACTCACCCTCACCGGAATAAAAAGAAATAACGATCTTTGTAGAGCTTGAGGAAGAAAGAATCATGAAACAATCGAGAGTTAACTAATCTCTCGCTCCCCTTCAGAGATGTATGTGTTTGGAGACACTGATCTTCAGCAGCCTTCTTTCAGATCAAACAGGTTTGTCGTTGAGATCCATGTTGATATCAGGTCTGGAGATGGTGAAATCAGTGTAAAGCTTCCCTAACATGCTCGGTATCAGGTACATTGTTATCACTCGATGTTCAGAATGAGCAAGGACATCTTGTTTTGATCAATATCTATAAGCTTGTTTCTCTGCTTATTTCTATAGCCTCTTGAAGAGAGTGGATACTTTAGAGTGGAGTTTGGAGAGCCAGACTTGTTCCTTTGCTCAAGACATGTACCAAACCAGGGACAAGAACAAAGAAGATGATTGGTTCTGTCCATTGCTGGATCGAAAACCGAAACCAGATCCCTTGTCTTGGGAAATCCCTCCCTGCTGGAACCAAGAATCATACAGAGTACATATCTGTTATTACATTTGTGGCTGCGGCTCTATCTGCGTTTTCGATCATTGTTGCATCTGCCTTGAGCTCAATGGTTGAAACTTGCAAGAATACAAAGCAGTCATGAATCAGCTTTTGGTCTTCTTTGTAATTTTGTTTCCTCTCAAATCTCAATACCATTCGGGCAATTGTAAACCGGTTCACAACCAATCTCTTGCATGATAGGAGAACGCACAAGCAACAGACTTTTAATCATCTCCAACACAGTTTGCACAACAAAACCACGCACGCACGCACTATATTACAACCGAACCAAACTAAACGAATACAAAACCCAACTTCTAGGTTTTGTCTGCAAATTACGTTATATACCAAGTTTAAATTCCACTCATTGATGCTTTAAGATCGATGAACACATTAGATAAAACTTGTTCTTGGTTTCCAAAATCAAGCTGCGAGTACGATTATCACGATCAGGAGTACAATGCCAAATATCACCAAGAGCAAGCATGTCTGCGTGTAAACGAGTTCAAGACCATTAGAGTGTGGCCTAAACCCATCCCAAAGGTTCCTAAAGTGTTGGATGTTCTTACCAGAGATGAGTTTGATCTTTGTGTTTTTGCGGCCTGAGCGAGCTGAGATCTTCCTTGTGAAGTTGCAGCTCGAGAGTTGTCGATGTGAGTACCAATATCATCTACGCGAAAAACAAGAAAGTGAGCTCTAACTATAAATATTTTGGGTCTGTTCTTATCGAGTTTATATAGACTCCTTTACCTATCATGACTCCTTGATCGTTAACCAGAACCGCAAGATCTTTGAATATTTCGTTAACCTCACCAATCTGAGTATGGATATCTTGTATCCCTTGCTCTCTTTCTTCGATCACAGCCTCGTTGAATGCAATCTCGTTGTCTAACAACACAAGCTCCTGCCTGCAAACAAGAGGAAGATAAGTTTGCAACACAAAGCGACTAGAGATGTGTAGAAGGATTTTTCTTTTCGGTATCACCAACCAACCTTTTCGACTCCATAACCTGTGCCCTCTGTTCCGAGATCTTATCTGCTTCACCCGCTGAATAGCTACATATGAAGCAAAGACAGATAAGAAAACACGATTCATTAAAACCATAACTCATAACACTTGTAACTCTAACGATCGACATAGAAACCACCAAGAACAACATAAACCTTCTTCATCATCGTCTATGATAACAACTTTTTAACAATACAGAAGAACGAATTGAAAGCAGTAAAACCAGACAAACAGTTGACAAAGTCAAACCTTTTGCTTCATATAATCAAGAACAACCTAGATGGAAGAGAAAATAGAGGGGTCTGAAGGAGGGAGTATACCAGACAAACAGTTAACAAAGTTGATGCTTTTGATCATGATATCATCACATTCCAATTCTACTTGTTGATTCAGAACTTGAGCTTAACATAGCACCTAGTTACCTAGAGGGATGAGCAGAAGGAGGCACCAAAGGAGCATAAGCAGTTTCTCTTTCAGCAGCAGTTTGCTGAGCTTTCTGAAACTCTTTCAACACAGCTTGAAAGTCCTTTGCAAGCTTAGCATCTGCTATCTTCTTACTTGGCTACACATTTAACAAACTAAACTCTAACAACAAAACTACTACTTGACAAGATTCACATTGAATCAAAAAAGAATTAAATCTTTACATTGACACCAGTTTGATGATCAGTTTCACTAGCTTCCTTAAGTTTAGCTGACGTGTCCTTCACAAGCTGCCCTATATGCAACCGTGTCTTGTGCCTATAGCCCAAAATCAACAATTCAATTTTAATTTCAATTTCCACAAATCAATTCGATTAAATTTGAATTTTTCAGAATTCTTATTATTACAGCTTGTCACGGAGCTCGGGCGTGTCTCTGGGAGTACCGAGCGTGTTAACGAGCCGCTGAAACGTGGAAACTCCGGTATTGATCTGGAATATTCCCGAAGCCACGGCTTGCGTCGAATCTTGCCGACCACCATTGATCTTCCTCGATCTTCCTCTTCCAGCTTCCAAATCTTGGAAACTCATCTCTCTCTCTCTCTCTCAGCGAATCGTTCTCAGAGCTCCTCTCTACGATAAAATTGGTATGGTCAATCGTGGAAACAGAGAGACGGAAAAGCGTTTTTTTAAATCAGTTTTTGTTTTTCGTTTCTGATCCTTTTATTTCTATTTATTTACTAATCTCTCTTTTTATTTTAGACACAGACCAACCTGGTTTACGACCTTTTTCTCTGTTCTTAGCTGCTCTGATATGAAAACTAGATCATTCATGTGGTTTGGTTCGATAAAGTTTTGTTTCTAATCTGTTTACTTGAACTTTTAGTCAAAATATAATATTATAGATGTTTATATAATAATAAAACACACAGAAATTCTGTCTCTTTTTTTTTTGGTGACATCAAAAGGCTATTTTATTACTCAAACTCGAGGTGGTCTGGATAGCTAGACCGGAATAGAACAACCAATAAAACATAAAGGTCTATGGAAAGAACGTGCATTCCTAGCTAACGAATCTGCAGTCTCATTTTGCGTCCTTGAGAAGTAGTTGATCTTGAAGTCCGAAAAACACAACCGAGGAGTTTGAATGATTTCCAGCTCAGTTGAGAAGTTAGACCAAGCTTGTGGCTGTTCTATCGTTGCAATCAGGTCTTTACAATTTGTGTCTGACTAGGAGTTTTTATGCCTTAACAATTCACATATAATACTATTTAATATTAAAATAATTTTATTTTTTACATTTTTACATTCTTTTTTATAATAAACTTCATCTGTTTAGAGAAAACTAGCATGCATATAATTATATGCAGTCTTATTTTTCTAATTTTGTTTAACTATTTTAATTTGATTTTATATAAACTTCAATAGAGTTAAAATTTACATTTTATAAGAATAACATTTATATTTCTAATAAATTTTATTTATTGACTACGTATTTTAAGAGGTTGATTGTTTGTAGTTTATTAAAAGGGTTTTGGTTTTAGTTTTTCTAAAAACTATTTTTCAGACAATCAAGTTTTTAGAAAAATACATTTCCTATTTACTAGAGAAACAAGTTTTTTCAAAAAGGAATTTTTGGGTTCACCTCCTAAGAGTTCGTCCTTTATGTAATAACCAACAAAAAGTTGCTACGTCATATTTTATTTATGAAAAAAAAATTAAAAAATAATATTAACTGTCAAAAATAATTGACACTAAAAATTCTAAACTTTAAACCCTAAGATTGACACTAAACCCTATACCTCAAACTCTAAACCCTAAATCCTAGTGTTATCTCTAAACCATAAACGCTGTCAAAAAAATCCTAAACCCTAAAAACCTAGACCCTAAATTTCAAACCCTAAGGTCTTGGGTTAATCCTAAGATTTAATACTAATCCTAGAATTTAGGATTAGTCATAGGGTTTAGGGTTAATCTTAGAATTTAGGATTTAAAATTTAGGGTTTAGTATTTAGAGTTTGGGCTATAGGTTTTAGTGTTAATTCTAAGATTTAAGGTTTAGTGTTTTAGAATTTGAGTTAGGATTTAGAGTTTTATAATGTCAATTTTTTTAACAATTAATATTATTATTTTTTTTCCATACACAAGATATGATGTGGCAATTTTTTATTGGTTGTTATATATGAGGTGAACTTATAGGTTCATCTTAGGGATGAACCCAAGAATTACTCTTTTTCAAATAACTGTTTTTTCTAAAGAAAAATCAAAATCCAAGTTTTATGATTTTTTTAAAAATCTAACGATAGTTTTCATTTTTTTCATTTTTAATTAATGTTTTGCTATATTTATGTGTTAATACAGGGAAATAAATAAAACAATAACTACTATAAGCAAATCAGATTTAGTAAAAAGCATTTGTTTAATATATATTAGGACCGGTCCGCCCTACGGACAGGATGATTTTTTGACAATTATGTAAATATTTAAAGTAAATATTCAATATAAATTATTATATTTTAAAATATACATATTAGTTAAATTTTGTATATGTTATTGTATTTGAAGACTAAATTATGTATGCCGTATTGATAAGTATTTTTTCATGGTGCCATCACAAATTTTTTAGTAGTTTTCTGGAATTGGATGAATCTAAAGAGTATCATGAGGAAAGAGACAAACTTGTAATCATAGATTAAGTAAACATTTTTGAGTAAAATTTATTATTAGGTCGGTTAATTATTAGTTGTGTAAACCGGAAACAATAATATTAAAGTATTGTATCATATTACAATAATGTGTGTATGTATTTGTGAAGTTTTATCAATATTAGTAGCTTTTGTTAATGTGAAGGACTATAATATAAATAAATAAATTTTTAAATTTTTTTTTAGGATTCATGGTTAATCTTCATTTTGAAATTTTGCTTCTTTTAAAATAAAGTTTTGGGTTGAAGATGCTCTGATAGGTGGCTTTGAATATGTGATTTAATGCAATAGTCCAATTGTTTTCCTTGCTTTGGAGTAAGAAGAATTCCAACTATTTTCGACACATGCAAAAAAAAATTGTCATTACGCCTTCTCCTCTTAATGCAATTTTATAAACAAGTAGGGTTTGGCCCGCCCTACGGACGGGTGAATAAACTTTATATATTAGAAAAGTTATAAAATGATTATTTATTTATTTATTTATTTTTGGAGTTGGCTATCCATCACTTTGTCAATTTTTTGAGTTTAGTGATCTAAAAAGAAAAAAAAATAGAATTGACTCCTTTTTCATTTTTTCTTGTGCTTTATTCAATACAACGTGAGAAAAATATTATTCTTCTTTACATAGACTTTCGTTAGCTAGTTATGAGGAAACAAATTATTTTTTTTTACATAAAAAAATTATTTGAACTTAACTAAATTTTCTTTTCATGATAATTTTTTTCTGTTGACTTATTGAATCAAAATAATTGCATAAGCATTGATCTTACGTCCATTTTTGAAACACCCTCTATTATTTTAATTTTAACGGATTGAAGATCGAGATTGAGGTGCCACTCTGGTGGACATCCAGTTAGCTACTTTGTCCATTTCCAGACCTCTAGTAATTGTGTTTTGGGCAGCAGCTGAAAGATAAGTAAAATGTAGATTGCAGTAAATGTAGGAGTGAAAACGCGGTAGCAGAGCGGTGGTGGACGTTTAGTTCCGGGTAACTTGCCTGATTTCTGGCGGTGAAACGTAGTTGAGATGGCGCAGCTGCATCCTAAGGGCTAGCTACGTAAAGTGTAACCATGGCCGTGTTTTCAGAGTAGCTGCATAGTTATTTCGTTAGTTAAAAAGTTGAGTTTCTAGAATACGACGATAAGCAACATAGGATGTTGAAAGAACCTTTCTTGTCTTGAGCTATGATGGATGATGAGGTGTTGTGGTGCGTCGATCTTCTCCAAGAGGTTTCCTGCCCACCATTGATGAACACTACTGCAGTTGTTCAAGGACGTGACATTAAAATTTTAATTAGCACAAGAAACCCAGTGTAAAGATTTTGAAGTATATTAATACGCTCATATAACACATGCTTGGTCTGATGGTATTTTCTTTGATATCTTTGCCAGTAACGTCTATTCTTAGTGACGGTTTGGCTAATTTTAAGATCGCTAGCGATAGGAGCGACCTGATAGGGACAGAACGGTTGGACTTGGTAGTACAGAGTAGTGCTTTAGAGAACTATGTTGGATCGTTGCTTTTCTTTAGAAAATTTTAGCTCTGTGTTGTGGTCTGGGACCATTTTGCACAATGGTTCCCTCGGTTTGTTTGTTTTTTTTCTTTCCTTGGATTAAATTCACATTTCTTAAAATTCCTATAAAGACTATTACTTTATAGTCTAAGTTTGTGTTATATGTTTTCAGATTCTTAGAATTCCAAAATTTATGTCTTAAAAATTGTGGTTCTTAAATTTTCGTTTTCATCTTCCATACAAAGTGAATACTACGAAATTTATAGTAATTTTCATTCCAATGATACATTAATTATGCCTTGCATCATAGACCATTGTTGTACAGAAATAATATTCGCTATACGTTTTAAAATAAGTCCATTGCGGTACAGAGAATATTCGCTATACGTTTTAAAATAAGTGGGTGAGACTATCAATGTGTATATGTTATACTAGGGTCGGCCCGCCCTACGGGCGGGATATATTTTACTTGTGATCAAAGTTATTATTTTTTGTATAATTTTGTGGTTTGTGTTTTAGATTTGCATTTCAAGAAACTGACGCGGACGTATAACGGAGTACGAACATAAACCAAATTGTTTCGTGCTAAGAGCATCTCTAAAAGCAATTTCAAAATTTCAAATATGAAGTTTTACATGCTCTAAAAGCAAGTTCAAAATTTTAAATTTCTAATTTTTGTACAGTGAAACTTCATATTTGAAGTTCTAATGCACAAAACTTCATATTTGAAGTTACTTATTTATAAATTCTTGCAATTATCTTCTTTTCAAATACTGTTGTTAACTTTTATTGTTATCACTTTAGTCCTTATAATCTTACTATCTTATAATTTTTTACTTTTAGTTTTTATAATGATTTTGTCAACTTTCATATAATATTTGGTAAAGTGGAGTAAAATATTTTGATTAATTATAAAGTTTTGCTTGAAATATCATTAATTTATATTTAAATACATATTTATATGTAGACAAACGTAAATATTCTGTAAATCTTTTATTATCTATGTGTATATTATATTTATTAAAGCTTCCAATTGAATTTAAATTATTCATTTGAAGAGAATGTAAACAACTTTCATCCTAGATGAATATATATATATATATATATATATATCTCAAAAAAAATATTTTGCATATTTAAACATTTTAAATTTTGATGATCAATAAAATTGACAGGGTAAATCTTTATATCTTGAAGCCAAAATTTATTTTGAATATGTAAATTTATTTTCTATTTAATATGTAAGTTTATCTATTATATAAAAAATATGTAAAATATTTTAGTATGAAATGTTTAGGTACTAAAAATATATTGGTATTTTGTAGGTACTATGTATTCTATATTTTTGAAGTCTAAATGTTACATCCTTTGCTTCTTTTCTTTCTGATACACACTAAATAGTTATCTACTCTGTGATAAGAACCATTGAGGAATGCACAAAAGTGTCATAAAGCTATTTGGCTCAAACTTTGCATTAATTTTCAACAGGCTCAATCAAATATTTTCCATGAACTCTTTGAGAATGTCTTTCACAGCATCTTGGGGTTTGACTTTACCAGGAAGGATGGCTTCCACAATACACCAATAAAGAGCATCATCTTGTTGACTTCTTGATTCTCCGGGAGCACAACAAAGCTCAGGAAGCAGATCTTGCTGTCAGTACTAAGCCCCAAGAACTTGTCTCTAATAGTCTGAAATCCTTGATTCTTTTGAGATTTCATTTAACATGTATACCTGGCAAGGATTTCGATACATATGTCGTTATTCTCCACTTCACTGTCCTCAGAATGTAACCTTTCTGGTTTTTTGCATCTATTGGGAAGCAAAAAAAACCTGACACATCAACTCAAAGATCTTGTTGACATCCTCCGAGTCTTTTTTCACACCTTTGGTCAACTAAGTTTTGATCGATCCGTTTCCCCCTTTTTGAAGCAGTTTGTCAAGTGAAACTATATGTCTGATACCTCTTCTCCAACCACTTCGTTAAGCAGTTTGTCAAGTGACGCTTCGCCATATCCTCCTCCAACAAACAGATGTTACATTTTTGCTTATGATCAAATTCTCTGACTCGTCATGGTTCGAAGAAGTTTCAACCGCGACACTTCATTAGCCTTTGGAAGAAGAGCAGTCGTGGACTTTGTGAGGACTACTCGGGAGCTGCCATGCCAGATTTTCTTCTCAACAGATGAAATAGGGGAACAGTAAAATTGTGAGCAAAAATCATAGCACAATACATAGGTACCTGAAATGTCAATTTCTCTCTATCTAACTACAAAATTAAGAAATTAAGAACGACCGTGAATTCAAACAAAGCTATATGTTGAAGAGAAATGAAGTTTAAAATAAATTGTAGATCAAAACTCTTGAAGTGACTCATAAAAAAATGAAAAATCTCAGTTGCCAAAAAGACAGAACAGGAATGAGATTTGATGAGATAATAATAAATTAACAGTTTTATAATATGTATTGTGGAAGTACTGAAGCAGAAAAAAAGATCAAGAAAGACATTCTAATCAGCTCCATAAACATTTAGAGAAAAGATTTTTTTTAGATAGCAGAGAGATTTTGCAGCTATCTATACTCATGCTACAAACCTCAACTTCTTAGTCATCGGCTTCCTCATGACTTTGATTATACAAAATTGAACATATGAAAGAAAGTTTCTAATATGCCATGAATCATGATGCGTAATAAAAAAAAAACAACCACTGACCTCTTAACTACCATCCTAAGCATCGTCTTCATCATTAACCTCTGAGAATATAATTGAATGGCCTCATCTTCCTTTCGGCCTTCCTCCTTAATATCGTAACAAATCAATGATTGGTCAGCGACTCAAATAACAGCCAATATATAAATTGACTCTCGTTTGGCACTTGCTTTACCAGGTATTTGTGGTAGTCAACCTTGCACTTTTCAGCATTAGCAACATAAGATGCCTTCTTCTGAATTATTGAAATGCAAGTATCAGACTTAGTTTAAGAACATGTCAACTGAGATAATAACACAATTATGAGTACGTTCTGAGAGAACGTATAGCATTGTCTCCGGTAGATTTAATTTCTAACCTGTTTTTGCATTCAAATTCAACGCCAAAGTGCCAATCAAGATCAAGAGGCTAAGTTACAAAAGAACCTTCAAGGTGAGAAGGAGCCACTCACAGCAAAGCAGCAATATATTTGTTCCTTAGGATGCTCCATCTTGAAAGTCCTACAGAAATATTACCTTTGAATCATAAAAAAGTCCAGCATTAGCACAAAGGTAGAAACTATAATGATGAAAACAATAACTGACAAAAAATCTACTCTTCTAACCTTCAGTAAATTTCACAGATGAAAAAGTTTTGGACAGCCAAAAAGTTTAATCCTTGTAAACTACTGAACAAATTAAATTGAAGAAGCAGTAGCCAGTAGGCAATGATTATATGAAAACGAAGAAGACACTTGTTTGACCTTTTTGTTTAGTTTGGTTCCTTTACAGACGCTTTGCTACGTCCTGCTCACTTGATGGGCTTCTTGACACCTAAAGAGATCGATAGGCAACATCATTAGGAACTCTATAATTTAGTCAGGTACTTATTAAAATCATTAACATAGAAAAGGAGACCTAGGCGGGTGTAAACAATGCAAACAATTGTTCGGCTCAGTAACAAAAAATCAACATGTGACCAAAACAGAACGCAAACACATAGTAAAGAGGAATCAGAGATATAATCAGGTAAGAAAATCTAAGGTGGAAAGCTTATGATTGGGATGATAGAACTGATGAAATTCACTGGGTAGGACTTACGTTTTTATAGGTGAAGGTTCTGAAAAAGAAAGTAAAAGAGGATGCATTCGATGACAGATTGGGTGAGGTGTGAGGTGTAGAGAACAATTATTACTCCATTAAAGACGACGCTTCAATTCATTCAACTTGAATGATTCAAACTCTGTAACGTTTCAAGATTTTTCCGCCGGCAAGATGAACAGAAGAAAAACTTTAGGGCTATAGAAGTTTCGATGTCAAAGATTGTCTTCAACAATAGACAAATTAAATTTCTGTACAGGCCCACAAAAAATAACACATACACGAATGATAAAGCCCAGTGGAAAACTACCGGAAACAAAATTCGTTTACCATGACACGTGTTGAACTCTCCTTCCCCTATTTTCTTAGGTGGCATCACAGGAGAGAAGCAAACACTTCTTTATATAATTAGATGTTTACAATCCGCAACTTTTATAAAGTCTAGGACGATTTAACTGTTGCTAAGTGGGCTTCTAATTTACTCGGTTTAGCTCACTATGTAGTGAAGGCATCCACTTAAAATTTTGGGAGTAATCTTAATAAGATACATTCTAAATCATAGTCCATAGGAATACTATGGAATTAGAGAACAAAATTTTCTTGCAAAAATCTTCATATAATAACTTTAAAACTTGATCATCAAAAACACAGAAACACAGTGCTGCAGGAAAACTTAATTCATTTGGAGGAATTAAAGAAAAAGAGTTAGTAGTAGTTGTGACACTACACGGAAGCGTAATGATGTCCGATGGTTGAGTTTTTAGACATTGTGTGGCTTATTTGCGGAGGGGCTACCTTCCTCAATTGTGTTTGAGTCGGATGCCTTCATTCATTGCCACACCAGGCAGACCGGTACTGGTTACATGAGGTTCAATGTCACCACCGAGTCCAGTGCTGTTGACAGATACACTAACATCAACACTATCAGAATGATTTGTGGAACAACAGCTCCAGCCCCTGGCATATTAGGCAGACATGTATAGAAGATGTAAAGAAATAAGTCAACATAATTTTTTTCAATAAATAATGTTTACAATTCACATTTGAAATCCTTATTTCTCTTGGCTCTGTGCATTAATGAAAAACTATGATGCTAAACGACACTTGGAATAGCTAGACAATTAAAAAAGAGTTGAGTTTTGGGTGCTACCTTTACGGGGAGCTAAAGGTTCTTCTGGCATCTAAAATAGGTCTTGCATCTGGACTGCACTTTTAAGCTAGGTCTGCAAAAAAGAAAAAAAATTGAGAATATATAAATTAATCAAGACATAAAAGTTGATGACAGAAAAGCTTGAAACTCTCACCTATCTCTCGGCTTTCCACCATTGTACTTCAACATCATGATACAAAAACCTGTAGCTCAGAGAAATGGATCTCGTCTTGGAGAGCGCTGAGAGATATTTAGGGTTCTATGATGGAAGGGGCATATTAATGCTTGTGAAGACTCTCAGACTGTCTATTTATATACTCTATGCCGTGCCCGTTCTTCATAAGCCGTGCGCGTCCTTGAAGAGGCAGTTAAGAAGCAATAAATAGGAAGTAGTGGGTTTTGAAGCTTAAATGACATAACGATAGACGTTTCTTAGTCGGAAGTGGGGGGAAGGGGAAGCAATACGTCTAGGATTTCAGAACCGATACTGATGTGCAGAGATGAAGCTCTATCATTGGCTAGAATTAATAATTATATGTGGACACTTTAGATTTTGAGCTTATTGCTTTTAGTATTGTTAGATAAATAATATTTTTGTAAAATAATTTGTGTATACGTATCTCTTTAAGACCAAATGATCTCTTAAATAATTTATTGCATTTCTATCCTTTAATATATTCACATATTTTTTTTCCAAACATAATTACTACGATTTCACCCTTTCCACTTCCTGCTGTGATGTTCTACTTCTTTCTTGTTTTTGTTTCTTTTCATCCATGATAATATTTTGTTTCTTTTCATCCATCCATGATAATATAGTAGAAGATCGATGGCCAAATAAAAAGAAAATGGTAGAGGATCCAACATTCGTTGTTTCAGGTTCTAAAAGTCTTTATTAAATGCATAGTTTAGTCAACATCGCATTTTGGCAAGATCGATTGTCATACCACATTTTCTTTTTCCACAAAAAAAACTCAAAAATGATCTTGGCATGTGTTCAATTCCTCAATCTATGAACTTTTAATTAAAGAAAAAGAAACAAAATTAATAAAAAAACTTTATTAGTGACTGAGTGATATTCAGAGAAAATATCTCATAAAATTTTCTCTTCTAACATTTTTATCTTCTTAAAAAATCCCAATCAGTGAAGTTGAAATTTTTTAATAACTTAAAATACATAAAGGTACATTAATCGTATTCTCCCTTGAAAATAATAACAACAAACAATTATTTGTTTCTAAATTTAAACTGTTGTAAAAAATTGTTAAATGGAACATACGCGTTTATAAAATTAAAACATAGGATACAATAACGCGGATGAATCGTGTGGGACCCCATAACAGCTCCATTGTCCAAAAAATCACTCCCATAGAAGAATGATTAAAACATAAATTCAATTAACTCAACCCTAGCCTCCTCTCTCCTTTTAACATTCTCTCTTTGCCTTTTTGATTTAGATCCAAGCAGAGCAAACATGTCCTCGGCGCCGTCTCCTGGGACTGATTAGTGTAGAGGATGGATTCGACCATCCCACAGGGCCCGAGGAATAGGAAGGCCTGGCCCGAGTTAGAAAGAGCGACGGCTCGATCTGTCGGCTCGAGAGTCAGGTCTCTCGGCTTGACTCTTGAGTACTTCTAGCTGGCCATCGTCGACTGAAGAGCATTCGGCTCAGCGGTTGCTCGAACACCTACGGGCCTCTCGGCCCAGCAAAGGAGGCCCACCAAGATGGCGTAAAATTAGGTCAAGAGCGAAGCATCGGGACGTCTATATAAGGGAAAGAAGAGGCAACGAGAAGAGCATCCAAAAGTACTGACCAAGACTTGACGGCTAGATTAGGGTTTTTCACCTTTACTTCGTCTCGCCGTTAATTATACTTCTCCGGTAGCTTGTCGGGCCACCGGTTTCCTTTCTGTCGCACTCTCCTCTTATTTCCTTGTAACCGATCGAACGTTTTCTCTCCGACCATTAATAAGACGTCTTTGTTTAAGCCCACATCTTATTTATTACCGTTTCACGATCAAACAGTTGGCGCCCACCGTGGGGCTCTCTAGCAAAGTAACGTCAGAACGATGGTCGTTAGCAATGATAGTTCAGGCGAGGAGCGCGAAGCTCTCGAGGCAACGCCTACGCCTACACCAGCAACTCCACTTCCCCATCCCGCAACCATGGAAACTATCCTGGCGCGCCTAGCCCTACAAGAAGCGGCACAGAAGGCGGCAGTTGACCAAATCACGGCGATAGCAAAGATCCTCGCTCCCCTCGCTGCAAACGCCGAAGCGTCAACAGCGCAGTATCGTCGACACCTGTTCGCCACAGAACGAACCACCGACTTGGCGCCTACGCAGGATAACGATAACCAAAGTCACGGTAACGACACCGGTGCGCACACCGCAAGCGAACTAGCCGCGTTAAAACAGTCGGTCCTCGATATCAATTCTAAGATCCACCAGGTGACGACGTCCGCCCCCCAGATCGAGCATGTACTCGCGGATTCTCTTCGTACACCCTTCACGCGAAAAGTTACCGGCGTACGGCTACAGAAGATGGACAAACTCCGTCTTCCAACCTTCAAAGGCCTCTCCGACCCTTCCACCCACGTCACATCTTTCAACATAGCGATGCGACGCGCAAACCTGACCGACGAAGACAAAGACGCCGGCTTTTGCCAACTCTTCGTCGAAACCCTAGAAGGCCCGACCCTTACTTGGTTCACCGGCCTCAGAGAGAACTCCGTGGACTGTTTCCACGACCTCTCAACGGCCTTCCTTAAGAACTATATCATGTTCACCAACCAGGAAGCAACAGTGTCAGATTTGTGGAACCTCACTCACGCCAGCGACCAAAGTCTCCGCGACTTCATGGAAAATTCAAAGCTATTGTCTCGAAGATCGATATCCCCGACCATATCGCCGTCGAATCTTTGATGAACACCTTGCACGTCGATTCCACATTCCGCCAGGATCTTTACCGATACCCGACCAAATCTGTCTCCGACGCCATCGCTCGCTCGCACAACTTTATCCGCATGGAAGAAGACACCAGAGCAAAGTTCGCAAAAGAAGCAGCGGCCAGGCAGCGAGCCCCCCGAACGAACGATACCCGCTCCGAGCCTCGCCAGCATTCCTCCGGTGGAAATATCACTCAGAAGCGAGGCTACGTAAGTTCGGTCGATGATGAGGAGTCTCCAAAATCAGCAGCCATCACGCGAGAGAAAGGCTGGAATCACTGGGATCGAGACCCCGCCTCGAAGCAATCAAAGTCGACCGAACCAACGAGTTCAAACTCCGAGGAGCCAAGGAAATGGTGCCTCTACCACAAAAGGGATTCCCACGATACAAAAGAATGCAAAGTCCTCATCGGGCAATTCTTCGACGGGATCACTAACGGGACGATTCAAATGCCCACTTCTCCAACGACACCGAAAAACACCAAAAGTTGGAGTAAGAACAAGGAGAAGAAGGCACAGAAGTCTCAACAGAACACGGCCCCGAGCGAGGAAAGAGCAAGCCCTGAGCGCACTCCTGTCAACAACGTTGGCCCCGCCAACGATTCGTCAGAAGACGAACATCCGCGTCGCCGGCGACGAGTGGAAGTCATACTCTCTCGCCCTTGCGACTCCTCTGACGACGACTCCTCGATAATGCAACCAGATGTACGCGACAAACTGAACAGCACGGTCGAGCAGTCTCTCACTCCCCCGACAGCAGACAAAGACCTGCGCACCTTACTGAAGCGAAAGAGTGCTACGAACGAGCACGTAGGAAGCGCCAATCTCGGCGCGACCATCTCCAAATCCAGCGCCAGGAGTATAGGTCAAAACGGCGACCTTCGCGACCAGCTCAATTCAAAGGCCAACGACCTGCGAATCCAACTCAACCGTTCGAAAGGATCCGATCTGCGACGACGTCTCGAATCAAAAAAGAAAAAGCCCGCAGAAACTCCTCAGTTCGAGAACACAACCGATGATTTAAGGAAGCAACTCGAGTCAATGCGAGCTGCCCACACCCCGCGCATTAGCGTCATAATGGGAGGATCACCTCCTTGCGGCGACTCAGTTCGAGCTGTCAAAGACTACAAGCGACAAGCCACCGCCTCCAAGAAGTGGCCACCTCCGGTCGAAAATGATCACCAGATCACTTTTTCGGCACTAGATACCAAGGGTGTCCACATGCCGCACAACGATCCTCTCCTCGTCGACCTCGACATCGGAGAATGCCTAGTCGCGAAAGTCCTTATCGATACCGGCAGCTCAGTCGATCTCATCTTCCGCGACACACTCGACAAAATGGGAGTCGATTTAAGGGATATGAAGCCTTCTTCTCGTACGCTCACTGGCTTCAACGGAGCCTCGGAGCAAATGATCGGAACAATTCGTCTTCCAGTATACGCAGGTGGTATAACCCGTACCGTCAAGTTCTCCGTCATCCGAGCCAAAGCACCATATAATGCCATCCTCGGAACACCATGGTTGCATTCCATGAAAGCCGTTCCCTCGACGTACCATCAATGCATCAAGTTTCCCGGCAAAGACGGTAAAACACAGACGATTCGGGGAGATCAACAAGCCGCGAGAGAACTGCTAATTGCAACTGTAAAGATGCAGCAACAGACTTCCCTCGTCAACTCCGTCGGCAAACTACTTCACAAGATATACCCCCAGAAGGAAGAAGTTCGCGAAGTCGCAATTGACGAATCCGACCCAACGAAAATCATCCGAGTGGGCGTCTACCTATCCGACGACATATGTTCAAGGATCATCTCTTTCATCAAAGATAACGCTTCAACATTCGCCTGGAAGACCTCCGACATGAGGGGGATCGACCCCGCAGTTACCTCCCATGAACTGCATGTCGACCCGACGTTCAAACCCATCCGACAGAAGCGACGGAAACTCGGTCCAGAAAGATCTAAGGCAGTGAACGACGAAGTCGACAGGCTCCTCGACGCGGGTTTTATTACCGAAGTTCGATACCCCGAATGGTTAGCCAACCCGGTCGTCGTCAAAAAGAAAAACGGCAAATGGCGCATATGCGTCGACTTCACGGACCTCAACAAAGCATGCCCAAAGGATAGTTACCCGCTCCCTCACATCGATCGTCTCGTCGAATCAACCGCCGGTAACGAACTCCTAACCTTCATGGACGCTTTCTCGGGATACAACCAGATCCTGATGCATCCCGATGATCGCGAGAAGACGGCATTCATCACCGACAGAGGAACTTATTGCTACAAAGTGATGCCCTTCGGGCTAAAAAACGCCGGCGCGACTTATCAGCGACTCGTTAACCAAATGTTTGCTGATCAGCTTGGTAACACCATGGAAGTGTACATCGACGATATGCTAGTCAAATCGCTCAAGGCCGACGACCACCTAAATAACTTGCGCGAGTGCTTCAAAATCTTGAACGACTATGGGATGAAGCTCAACCCGGCCAAATGTACCTTCGGTGTCACCTCCGGGGAATTCCTCGGCTACATCGTCACTCAGCGAGGAATAGAAGCCAACCCCAAGCAGATCTCGGCGATTCTCGACCTTCCAAGCCCGAAAAACAGCCGCGAAGTGCAGCGACTAACGGGACGCATAGCAGCTCTCAACAGGTTCATCTCGCGATCGACCGACAAGTGTCTTCCCTTCTACGAGCTGCTAAGAGGGAACAAGAGGTTCGTCTGGGACGAAAAATGCGAAGAGGCGTTCAATCAACTCAAGCATTATCTTACGACCCCACCAGTGCTATCGAAGCCAGAAGCCGGCGACACACTATCTCTCTACATCGCCGTCACATCCTCCGCCGTCAGCAGCGTATTGATTCGAGAAGATAGGGGAGAACAGAAACCAATCTTTTACACAAGTAAAAGAATGACAGAGCCTGAAACGAGATATCCAACACTCGAAAAGATGGCCCTAGCCGTCGTCACCTCGGCGAGAAAATTGCGACCCTACTTCCAATCGCACACGATTGAAGTACTATCCAACCAACCACTCAGAACGGTGATGCAAAATACTAATCAATCGGGACGGCTGACCAAATGGGCGATGGAACTGAGCGAACATGACATAGTATACAAGAATCGCACAGCAGCAAAGTCACAAGTCCTTGCCGATTTCTTGATCGAGTTGACGCCAGAGCTGGAGCAAGACCTCATCTTACCAAGTGTAAACTGGATCCTCCACGTCGACGGTTCTTCAACGAGTAAAGGGTCAGGAGCAGGAGTGCAATTGCAATCGCCAACAGGGGAACTCATTCGGCAATCATTCAGTTTTGGTTTCGCGGCATCAAACAACGAAGCTGAGTACGAATCCCTCATCGCGGGGCTCCGTCTCGCAAAGGCGGTGAAAGCCAAAAGAATCAGCGCCTACTGCGACTCTCAACTCGTCGTAAGCCAATACCTCGGCGATTACGACGTCCGCAACGAAAGGATGGACGCCTACCTCAAACTAGTCCAGGATCTTACGCGAGACTTTGAGTTCTTCGAACTCACGAAGGTTCCTCGCGGAGAAAATGTTTGTGCCGACGCCCTCGCCGCTCTGGGAAGCAAGCTACACGACCAAGTCAAGAGGATAATCCCGATCCACAAAATCGAGAAACCAAGCATCGACACGAAGGCAGAACAGGCCGCGATTATAGCAGCAATCGACGACGCAATGGACATTGACGAAGTGGAATCTCGCTCGCCAGATGACCACCCAACAGATTGGCGCAAAGAACTCATCGATTACCTCGCGGAAGGTTTACTGCCCATCGGGAAATGGGACGCCCGGCGATTGAAACGACGCAGCGCACACTACGTCGTCATGGACGGGGAACTACACCGATGGACTGCAACAAAGGTACTACTCAAATGTATCGCCGGTGAAGAAACGAGACTCGTCATGGCCGAAACACACGAAGGAGCAGCAGGCAACCACTCGGGCGGGCGAGCTCTCGCATTAAAAGTTAAAAACCTCGGATTCTACTGGCCAACCATGAACGCCGACTGCGAGACATACGCGCGCAAATGCGATAAATGCCAGCGTCACGCCAAAACCATACACAGCCCAACGGAGTTTCTCCATACATTGACTGCTCCATACCCATTTATGCGATGGGGAATGGACATCATAGGTCCGATGCCGGCATCTCGACAAAAGAAGTTCATACTGGTCCTCACCGATTACTTCACCAAGTGGGTTGAAGCCGAAGCCTACGCCAACATAACCGACAAGGAGGTACAACGCTTCGTCTGGAAGAACATAATCTGCCGATACGGACTACCTTACGAGATAATCACGGACAACGGTTCGCAATTCATCTCGCATCATTTTAAGGGCTTCTGCGACAGATGGCGCATTCGACTCAACATGTCGACACCAAGAAACCCGCAAAGTAATGGTCAAGCCGAATCAACGAACAAGACCATCATAGACGGTCTGAAGAAACGACTCGACTTAAAGAAAGGTTGCTGGGCAGACGAATTAGATGGTGTCCTGTGGTCCCACAGAACCACTCCTCGCGGGGCGACGAAGACTACACCCTTCTCAATGGCATACGGCGTCGAGGCAATGGCTCCCGCAGAAGTGAATGTGACGAGTCTGCGCCGATCACGAATGCCACAGAACACCGAACTCAACCGCAACATGCTCCTCGACGCACTCGACGACATCGAGGAAAAGCGCGACCAAGCGTTACTCCGTATCCAGAATTACCAGCATCAAATCGAAAGCTATTACAACAAAAAGGTCAAGTCACGTCCTCTCGAAATGGGCAACCTTATCTTAAGAAAGGTCTTCGAAAACACTAAGGAGTGGAAAGCCGGCAAGCTCGGAGCCAATTGGGAAGGACCATACAAGATAGTCGAAGTCATCAAGCCAGGAGTATACCGCCTCGAGACTTCAACAGGCGAAGCAGTACCGAGAGCCTGGAACGCCAAACATCTCCGCCTCTTCCATCCTTAGTCAAAGCAAAAAAAAAAAACGAGTAAATGCGCCCAAAGGCCACTTTTACTCGCCAAAAAAACGAGTAAATGCGCCCAAAAGGCCACTTTTACTCGCCAAAAAAAAAAAAAAAAAAAAAAAAAAAAAAACTCGCCAAAAAAACGAGTAAATGCGCCCAAAAGGCCACTTTTACTCGCCAAAAAAAAAAAAAAAAAAAAAAAAAAAAAAGAACTACGAATGGCTTGATTCCCGCAAAGGGATACGTAGGCAGCCCAAAGAAAAAGGGTCCAGCCGAAATTAAAAAAAAAAAAAACAAAATTCCTCCCCGAGGAATCGATCTCAGAAGCAGACGATCACCTAAGCGATGCCTACACGAGCACGCCCCGGCTCCTCGAACAAATGTATCGGCACTCGCATCCCACGTTGAATATGTCCCGATCAGACACATATTCACGGAAATCGACCGCGTTGCGACCGAAACCAACACGGCCGAGACAATGACTCCGATTCATCCTATAATTGACTAAGTAAGGTCCGACCGACCAAACGCTTGAAAATTACGGTAGGATCGACTTGGAACCGTCAAAGTCGAAAACTCCTCCCCGAGGAATCGATCTCAGAAGCAGACGATCACTTAAGCGATGCCTACACGAGCACGCCCCGGCTCCTCGAACAAACGTATCGGCACTCGCATCCCACGTTGAATACGTCCCGATCAGACACATATTCACGGAAATCGACCGCGTTGCGACCAAAATCAACGCGGCCGAGACAATGACTCCAATTCATCCTATAATTGACTAAGTAAGGTCCGACCGACCAAACACTTGGAAATTACGTTAGGATCGACTGGGAACCGTCAAAGTCGAAAACTCTTGATTAACAATTAAAACTCAAAATGGCAAACGGTCGCGACTCAAAGAGATCGACCGAGACAAAGTCATAATGAGCTTAAAACTATAACGATTCGACATCTCGAGTCAGCATTTCACACCGAACGAACAGAGTCATTTCAAATCTTGAGAAATCACGATTTTTGATAGACAAATCTAAGTTGAGAGATTCAGTTCGGTCACTAAAAGAGTTCGAGATGACAAGAAAATAACAAAATAAAAGCCTCGAAGGCGAAGGTTCGAAAAACTACAACAATGAGTCATCTATGACTCAAAAGAAAACAACAAACAAGGAAAACTAAGCTTCCCGATCACTCTCGCGATCATTAAGCGCGGAAAGCTCCGAAGCTCCGACGCTCGATCCTCGGGCAATCGGAAGGACTTGCACCGCAGCATCTTCCAACACCTTGCCGGTGTCTTCTTCGCCTCCTCGAACAGTCAAAGGATTTTCGATACGAAGCGTCGTTTCCTCGCACCCTTCTCCAACCGGGCGAGTAAACGAGACATGAAGATTCGCCGCGGTCTCCGAGTCAATTAAGCCGGCGTTGGAACCAAACGGATCGAGGCCCGCCAGAATCCGGGCATCCACGAACTGAGACTCCAACGTAAGAGGAGAGAGTCTAAAGTCTCCCTCAGGGATCTCGCCAACCTTCAGCTGCTCGGCCTCTTGTTCGTACTTCCTCTCATACTCGACGAACATATCAATGGAGGCTTGCGGTATGTCGTTCCCGGCTCCCTTCAAGGCCTCGAGGCACTTCCTAGTCCCAAAGGCTTGGCTGTAGAGTAACCGAGCCTCGTCGTAAGGACCCCGACGCTCCTCTCCAGAACGAATCCTGGCAAAGCAACGATTAGCCTTGGCGGCCATTTCCGCCTCTACTCTCCCCCTTTCTCTCGTCACCTCCAAGATTCTGGCGGCGAGTGAAGCCCTCTCACTCTCGAGATCGGTGTTTTTCTGTTCAAGCTCGCGGACGGTTCGTCGAGACGAATCCAGCGCAGCTTTAAACTCGTCGCGTCGAGCAGCGGTGCGGGTCATCACCCCGTCGAGCCTCTGCAGATCAGCCCTCAACTCGTTCAGTTGACGAGCAGACACCTCTTCCTTCTCAGCAAACTCTTTTTTGGTCCGCTCGAGCTCCTCCAAGGCTCCTTAGAGGGCCGTGTCGTATTTATCAATCACGACATTCATCGTGCTATCACCCTGAACGCGCGACACAACAGAAATCGTGAGAAGTTAGGAGTCAAAGGATTCAGAAAAATCGTAAGAAGTTAAGACCAAGCCGTTTACCAGCAGTTTGACCCTTGCAGCTTCTTCGTATTCACCCCCGAAGATCAGGTCCTTCACAGCAGGAAGAGGTTTCGCCCTCCCTCTTAGTTGACGGAGAAACTCCCCACATTTCTCCGGAACATATACTAAGGGAGCCGGTCCCTCGTAGTGAAAGGCGACCTTGTCGGGAAAGTTGAATCCAGGAGCCCTCCTTAGAATAGCAGAGCCACCGGAAGAAGTGCCGATCTGGACGGCCCCTCCTCCGACGGGAATCGGAGTTCTCTCGCAAGGAAGCGTCGGGACAGGGGACTGCCTCTCATCGTCGCCTTCATTATTTCCTCTCCTTATCAGGAGTGGCGACCCCTCGCTATCCCCTTCGGAATCATCCGAGCAAGCGACATTAAGAGAAGTCTCGCGCTCCCCCCCTTCACTCACTCTTTCCTCGTTATTCCGTCCCTCCGAGGCTTCGACCTCAGAACCCCCTTCTTCGGGTTGGATTTCTTCTCCTCGAGCATCTTCTTCCTCTTGCTCGATTTGCTCGTTGGCGTTTTCCACCTGCTCATCGGCATCTCCCAACTGCTCGCCGGCGAACTTCTTCTTTGTCTTTTTGGGCTTGCTCTTCTTCCGGGGCTCAATAGAAGGAGGGGCCTCGCTCGTCCCCTCGGCGCCCCTCCCGGCTCTCGAACCATCGTCTCTTTTTCTTTTCTTGCCCTTCCCCGCAGTTCTGGCACCGGAAGGGAGAGCCTCGCCAGAACGAGGAACCGCTGCTGGGGGTCCTTCCCCGCTAGCCAGCCCCAGCTGGGCCGCTATTATTACGCTCAAGTCAGGGAGAGTGCCCATCTTCTTCGCCTCGGTAATTTGTTTTTGGATATCCCTCGGGAAGATGTCCAGTCGCTTAGCACGAATGGGAAGAACGGTCGGGAGGTCGGATCTCCACCTTCCTGAAAACATAAGGCAGAAGAGTCAGGACGTAAAAAAAATTTTGCGACTAAAAGAGCACAGTCTAGAGGTGCGAGAGAACGTACTTCGAGCGATTCGATCTTTAAGCCCACAGATCCTTTCCACGGATATCTCAGACCAGCGATAGACTCGAAGCAGAGCGACGGCGCGAACACTCCTCAAGAAATCTTCGGGATAAGCTGGGGAGGTAGGATGGCCGACTGCATACAAAAAAAAGGGGTTGGTCAGAATCGACAAATCGCTTACGGTTCGCAATAGAGTATTCTACCACAAGAACGGTTCCAAAGAACTCGGTAATCGTCTTGGGGAGGCTCCTCGAAGGCCGAGCTGTCGGACTTAAGGAAGAAGTAGGAGCGCTGCCAATTCTGCGTCTTGTTCGGATGACCGGCACATATGTTGCAGTTTGGTCGCATCTTCACCGAGTAGGTGCCATCTTTCATATCGGTTATCGAGGTCATCTCCTCGAACAACCTAACGCTCATCGGCATGTCGATCTGCTCCGCCAAAACCGACAAAGTAACCGCTAGACGCAGCGAGCCATTCAGCAGCTGACTGATCGCGAGATCCCGACGTCTGGCGTATGCTGTGATCAGTCGCGGGATGGGGAACCAGCAACGAGTGTCCTCCTGAAAATAGGATTCGTACACCGTCTGGTACCCCATCGGAGGAGACCAGGGTCTCTGCGCTCCCGTGGGCACAAGGAAGGTCACGCCTACGGCACCCGCAGCCCGAAGAACCCTCTTCACGCTTCCAAGAGTCGACCTCGTCTCCTCTACGCCTTCCCAGTCCTGACCGGCCAAGAAGGCAGGACGCAATAAGTCGGGATGAAGTTGAGGAAGCTCCTCGAAAATTCCATCGGGGTAAAAAGTGGTCGGGAAGAACTCAACCTCAGAATCATCGCCATCCGAGAGACCAACCTCCGCAGGCCGAGCTCTCAGGGTGATCGAGTCAACGGGCATCGCCCCGCTCTGACCGTCTCTCGAACTTTCCACTGCATCCCTCGCAACGACGTTCTGACATCCTTCTCTCGCGAGTCTCGCAGCATCCGCAACCAGAAGTCGATGAGAGCGAGATAGATTTGCCGTGTCCATCATCGCCTCGCGATGAATCGCCTCCGAATCTACGACACGACTCCCGTCGGGATTCCTCGTCGGATTCGACGTCGCTGCGGCTGCCTTTCCTTTCGATTGTTCCGATAACCTCTGACCCGACGACATCGCAGAGCGAAACAGCGAAGAACGTTTCGAACAAATCTAACAACGCTTAGAGAGATAAGGGAAAGAGAGAGAAAGTACCTTTGGTCGCGGAGAAAAACTTGAAGGAATGGAAGGGGATCCGCGTATTTATAAGGAAAAGAGAGGGGAGAAACTCGAGGCGCCATCATTAGGTCTATTCGGGCCTAAACGGGCCTCGAAATCCGCCCTAAAAACCCAGCGGACCCTCGCGGCGTTTCAACTTCTCGATTCATCTAGAATTCGAGGTATCGTCATTAAAGCCTAAACGGGCCTTAATGGGCCTCGAAACTCTCCCAAATATCCAGCGAACCTTCGCGACGAACCCTTTTTACGACACGACGACCAAAAGGAGAGATAAAAGCCTCTGCTGCTCGCTTCCGAGAGGGCAACGTTGTGTGACTCGCCGACCGATCGTTCAAATCTTCCGACAGACCTCCTATTCTCTCAAACCTTCAAACCTTAGAATCCATCACGAGCTGGAAATCACCCGCTCACTGATGGACTAGGGGGGGACTTACTGTAGAGGATGGATTCGACCATCCCACAGGGCCCGAGGAATAGGAAGGCCTGGCCCGAGTTAGAAAGAGCGACGGCTCGATCTGTCGGCTCGAGAGTCAGGTCTCTCGGCTTGACTCTTGAGTACTTCTAGCTGGCCATCGTCGACTGAAGAGCATTCGGCTCAGCGGTTGCTCGAACACCTACGGGCCTCTCGGATCAGCAAAGGAGGCCCACCAAGATGGCGTAAAATTAGGTCAAGAGCGAAGCATCGGGACGTCTATATAAGGGAAAGAAGAGGCAACGAGAAGAGGATCCAAAAGTACTGACCAAGACTTGACGGCTAGATTAGGGTTTTTCACCTTTACTTCGTCTCGCCGTTAATTATACTTCTCCGGTAGCTTGTCGGGCCACCGGTTTCCTTTCTGTCGCACTCTCCTCTTATTTCCTTGTAACCGATCGAACGTTTTCTCTCCGACCATCAATAAGACGTCTTTGTTTAAGCCCACATCTTATTTATTACCGTTTCACGATCAAACAATTAGCGACAACTCCACCGTCAAACTCCACAACCACCACACCCTCTTCTTCTCCTCCGCCGCCACCCACTATTCCCACATTTCCTCCTCCGTCTTCTCCCTCTACACCTTCTGCTCTTCATCCATCTCCACCCAATCTATCTACGCCGGGATCTTCACCTCCTCTTCCTCAGCCGTCTCCACCCGCTCCAACTACACCGGGATCTCCTCCTGCACCTATCACTCCTCCTGGATCCCCTACTCTAAACCCTCCATCATCCTCAGGACCACCGTCCAATCCCTCAAGTGGCGGCGGCGGAGGACCTCCTCGAACTCCATCTTTGCCGTCTCCGCCGTCTTCTTCTTCTGATGGATTATCAACAGGAGTGGTGATCGGAATCGCCATCGGAGGAGTCGCTCTGCTTGTAAGAAGAAACGAAGAAGAGACGAAGAAGATGCTTACTACGTTCCTCCTCCACCACCTCCTAGTCCCAAAGGTATAATTATGGAAATGATAATTAATTTGTTAGAAAGTTTCAATGTTTTTGTCGATTTTCAACATATCCGATTTTGAGATTTGGAATGTTCTTGCGTTTCTCAGCTGGAGGACCTTACGGTGGACAACAGCAACAATGGCGGCAACAAAACGCAACACCACCGTCACCGTCAGTTCATGTCGTGACGTCACTACCACCGCCACACATCGTATCACGTTCTATATTGGTACGGGCTTAATAATGCAAAAAACTCGGACAAAATAAGAAGACAGCCCAACAGATTGAGAGAAAAAGTTAATGAAACAGTGAGTTTCATTTGACAGGGTACACGTGTCAATACTACGTTAAACGACTTAATGACGTGGCATCTTAGGTGTCTTTCACCAGGAGAGAAGAAACATTACTTTATATATATAGAAGATAATACAAAAATAATTTATACTAAGAACATTTATAAAACTTGTCAATAAAATAAATAAATAAATTTAATTTAATTTTATGTAAAGTTTACATGTTTTGTTAATAATCTATTGGTATTATCTATTGAAATTTTTTGATATATTCTTTTAGTAATTTAAGTTTGTTTAAAAAAAAAATTATCAATTAAGACTTCTTTAAATAACATAAAAACTAAAAGAAAACAATAATCAAATTTTAGAAAAATAAAAATCTAAAAAATAAAAATTCAAAATTAAGAAACAAAACAAATATGAAATCAATTATTAAAATCTAATTTTTTTTTCTAGTTTTGTTTCTTAATACAAATAAAAATTCATGATCCAGCCTACTTAAGTTTTTTCAACTAATCAACACATATTAATTGCTGATAATAAACCCCATGAGCACATATAGAGCTAAGGCATCTTATCTTATACTGTAAATAAGAACTTTATTCTCTGTTTAAGAGGCCACATAAGAAAATCAGTTCATTAGGCGCCGACGCGTGTCTTTTTTAAATATTATTACGATTAGCTGTTTCATCTTAATTCCTTCTCTCCCGTAAATATAATCTGTAAGCGTTATAGGATTCATTCAATCGGTGTCATAAACGACCTTCTTAACTCCTATCCAATTTTTCATTCAACGCATCTCTCCTCTCTTCCAGTGGGTGAATCTCTATCTATAAAAAGGAGAGTCTTGATCCATGGGATTTTAGACTGTTAAAGAAGATAGAATGAGAGTGCTAAGGAAAATAGAATGAGAGGATTAAGTGACAAATCGCCAAGAAGAACTGGAACCCGCCGATTTTTCGGATTATCAACAGAGAATGAATAGGAAACCAGCGCGACGGATCTCGAGAGGTTCATCATATTTGCTTCCTAGGGTTTTTCGCGGGAGTACCATGCGTTGATGATCACATAATCTTGATCGTAGAGCGAATCTGTTAACTTTATATTCGTCAGTAGAGGGCTGAAAGTCTCGCCGGAGATTGGAAATGCGAAATAATGTCTTATACAAAATATATAATTGTATTTTTGAAATTAAAAAAATTCATGTCAAATATTTAATGAATCCATTTGCCGCGCAAAGCGCGGCCCGGCCATAATTTTACATATAACTTATCAACCCCACCACTACAAGAAAACGTGCCCATAACAACGAACATTTACGACGAAAATATTTCGTCGTAAATTTACATGGGCTTTACAACGAAATTACGAGGAATCTAACTTTCGTCGTAAACGCCATGTAAATTTACGACGAACTGATTTCGTCGTAAACTCCTTGTAATTTTACGACGAATGTACGTGGAATGAGAAATACGTCGTAATCATTACATCGACATTACAACGAAGCATGTTACCGTTATATTTAGGTGAAAACGTGTATTAAATGTGCTTTAACTTACCTAATTTCGTCGTAAAGTCGTTGTAAATAATATGTTAAAACCATGTAAAATCCATGTAAAATATTCCTTGTAAAATCGTTGTTATATTTCAACTACCCAACTCGAAAATTTCTCTATATATATGTCATTTCCCACAACTCTCTTCCTCACAACACACAAACGGGAGAAAAAAAAATCCGAAAAAAAAAATCAGATAAAAAAAGATTTTAAAAAAAAATCTAAGAAAAAAATAGCCGGTGGCGGTAGTATTTACGAGTTACGGAGTTGGATGTATTTGCACAAAGATTCCGACGGGAGGGTGACGAACGCATTTCTGAGCGGGCTAGAGACATTCTTGCACCAGGCGGGCTGTACACCGATCACACAGGAAAGCAGTAAGCATTCAAAATTTGCACGTAGTGAAACTGTATGGAAGCATTTAGTAAACAGAGGATTTACACCACAATACTACATTTGGTATCAACATGGAGAGGGTTATGGGGGAAATGAAGCTAGTAGTAGTAATAATAATTTTGAGGATGGTCATCATAGTGAAGAACCGAATCATTTGCATAATGAATATAATTATCATCAAGATCATGAGCAGATGGTAGATCATGATAGGGTTCAAGATATGATTAGTGATGCATTTTTAGAAACAACTACAACAATAGCTGATGGAACTAGAAATGTAGAAGAACCTAATTTGGATGCAAAAAGGTTTTATGAAATGCTAGATGCTGCAAATCAACCAATCTACACTGGTTGCAGAGAAGGTCTCTCTAAATTGTCTCTAGCAGCTAGGATGATGAATATTAAAACGGATCATAATTTACCTGAGAATTGCATGGATGCATGGGCGGAGTTGTTTAAAGAGTATTTGCTAGAAGACAACGTGTCTGCTGAATCTTATTATGAGATTCAGAAATTGGTTTATAGTCTTGGGTTGCCTTCGGAGATGATTGATGTTTGCATCGACAACTGCATGATCTACTGGAAAGAAGATGACAAGTTAGAAGAGTGTCGATTCTGCAAAAAACCACGATTCAAACCGCAAGGCCGTGGGAGGAATAGGGTACCGTACCAAAAGATGTGGTACCTACCAATTACAAACAGATTGAAAAGATTACATCAGTCTGAGAGGACTGCTGCGTCGATGAGGTGGCATGCTGAACATGTCCAGAGAGATGGTGAGGTTGCACATCCATCAGACGCAAGAGCGTGGAAACATTTCAACAAGGTACACGCAGATTTTGCTACAAATATTCGGAATGTCTATCTTGGGTTATGCACCGATGGATTTAGTCCATTTGGAATGTCTGGTAGACAATATTCTTTGTGGCCAGTCATTCTTACGCCGTACAATTTACCGCCGGATATGTGCATGGAACAAGAATTTCTATTTTTGACCATATTAATCCCTGGACCGAAGCATCCAAAACGGTCTCTTGATGTTTTTCTTCAACCGTTGATAGAAGAGCTAAAGCAATTGTGGTCAGAAGGGGTGAGGACGTACGATTGTTCCTTGAAAAACAATTTTACGATGCGAGCAGTTCTGCTGTGGACGATAAGTGATTTCCCTGCTTATGGGATGTTGTCTGGCTGGACAACACATGGAAGATTATCTTGTCCATATTGTCTTGGATCGACGGATGCTTTTCAACTGAAGAATGGTAGGAAGAGTTGTTGGTTTGACTATCATCGTCGCTTTCTTCCACTTGCCCATCCGTATAGAAGAAATAAGACATTGTTTCGGCACAAAAAAATTGTCAGAGACGGTCCTCCTCCATATCTCACCGGCCAGCAGATCAAAGCAGACATTGATTATTACGGAGCTCAGGAAACAGTTAAAGTTGGAGGAAATTGGCATGTTCCTGGAAATATGCGTGAGGGATATGGTGTGTCACAATTGGCATAAGAAGAGTATATTTTGGGAGCTACCCTATTGGAAGGATCTTCTCTTACGCCACAATCTGGATGTCATGCATATTGAGAAGAACTTTTTTGAGAACATCATGAATACATTACTTAACGTCCCTGGGAAGACAAAAGATAACAAAAAGTCAAGGATGGACTTACCTGATATTTGCTCAAGAAGTGAGTTACATATCAAGAGCAATGGAAACGTTCCTGTTCCCATCTTCCGGTTGTCATCAGAAGCCAAAACAACCTTGTTTGACTGGGTTGCATCAGAAGTTAAGTTTCCTGATGGTTATGTTTCAAATCTGTCAAGATGTGTTGAACGAGGTCAAAAGTTCTCCGGAATGAAGAGTCATGATTGTCATGTGTTTATGCAACGACTACTTCCATTTGCTTTTGCCGAGCTCCTTCCAGCAAATGTCCATGAAGCACTTGCAGGTAATTAAAACGTTAATATATATACATGCGTTATGAAATGTTATTAATTTGATTACTTTTGCAATATACAGCCATCGGCGCTTTTTTCAGAGATCTCAGCACACGTACGTTCAATGAAGAAGTCATCGAACAACTTCATCATAACATTCCGATCATATTGTGCAACCTGGAGAAGATATTTCCTCCTTCATTTTTTGACGTCATGGAGCATCTAGTTGTCCACCTACCGTATGAAGCATTGCTTCGTGGACCTGTTCACAACGGATGGATGTATCCGTATGAGCGACAGATGAAACATTTGAAGGGGAAAGCAAGAAATCTTGCAAAGGTGGAAGGTTCAATAGTTGCGGGAAGTTTGACAGCCGAAACATCTAACTTCACATCATACTACTTTGCTCCAACTGTTCGTACGAGGAAAAGAGTTCCTAGAAGATATGATGATGGTGGAGTACCGACATCATATCCAATTGATGGTGTTCCTGACATTTTTTACGAAATTGCACGGTTTGGTGGTAAAATGAAAGAAGTATGGTGGTCATGTGAAGAGGATAAACATAGTGCCCACACTTATATTCTGCTCAACTGCGAGGATGCAGTGACCCGTTACTTTGAAAGGTAAATATTTTTGTGAATGTTAATTATATGAATTGCAGTTAATTATGTATGACTTGATTATTTGTTTAATTTGCAGCATGTTTGTATCTCAAGTTGAAGAAGCAATACCAGGAATATCTGCAACTGATGTGGACACACGTAAAGATAAGCACTTTGTCAAGTGGTTAAAATCACAGGTACGTAATATATCTCATACATTGATTAATTAAGTAAGTGTTTTGATACTTCAATATTAATTAAGAATAACTGCTTTTGGCAGGTTGATTATGACGATCCTTATTATCCCGTATGGTTTCACGAATTGGTTCAAGGTCCAGTTGCAAAGGTCACCACATCACCTATGTATTTCACACGAGGATTTACCTTTCACACATACGAGTATGGGAGACATCGGGCAACGAGTAACTACGGAATATGTGTGAAAGGTGAAACGGACTTTTACGGGATCTTGCAGGAGATTATTGAAGTGGAATTTCCAGGGTTATTGAAGCTAAAATGCGTCCTCTTCAAATGTGAATGGTTCGATCCTGTTGTGAACCGAGGGATTCGGTATAACAAATTTGGTGTTGTGGATGTCAATTTTGGGAGAAGATACAACAAATTTGAGCCTTTCATTTTAGCTTCACAAGCCGAGCAAGTAAACTTCCTTCCTTATCCTCGGCTTCGAACTTCCGGGATAAACTGGTTAGCTGCTATCAAAATTACACCTCGTGGACGCATTGTCGCTGGAGAAGAACCGCCCTTGCAAGAAGAAGACGCTATCAATGAAGTTGAGGTACCAGAACAACCAACTAATGAAATCCTTTTGATCGACCCGCAAAACTTTCAATATGAAGATATTCCCGAAGATGCGACAGGTGAAGCACGTGAAGACGAGTTCGAGAGAAGCGACGATGATGATTGTAATGATAGTGATGAGAACGAAAATGATTTAGAGTGATGTAATATTGATGAGAACGAAAACGATATAGAGTGATGTAATATTGATGAGAACGAAAACGATTTAGAGTGATGTAATATATGTCTCTGATGTTGTATTTCTCTATTGTAACCTATGTTTAAAGAAATATTGTTTTTTTACCATCCTAATGTATGTGTAACAAATGTTGTTTAATATAATATGTATTTGTGTTAATTTTAAAAAAATTATTTGGAGTTTTAGGATTTTAGAGTTTAAGTTGGAGAAAGAGCATAAAGTAGTAGAGAAGAAGAGATATGATGTTAGATGATATGTGACTTTGGGGTTTAGGGATTTCATTCTCGGTGTTTAGGGTTAAGCGTTGTAAAATCGTCGTAAACCGATGTTTCCACGTAATTTCGTCGTAAATGGAAAAACGCGGGCCTGGTAACTTCGTCGTAAACGTGGGCCTTGTAAATTCATCGTAAACCGATGTTTCCAGGTAATTTCGTCGTAAATGGAAAAACGCGGGCCTGGTAACTTCGTCGTAAACGTGGGCCTTGTAAATTTTTCGTAAACCGACGTTTCGACGTAATTTCGTCGTAAATCGAAAAAGCGGGCTGGTAACTTCGTTGTAAATGAAAAAACGCGGGCCTGGTAACTTCGTCGTAATGTTACGTCGCGTTTACGACGAAACATTTTTTATATATTGGGGCGCCGAGACGAGGCTGCCTCGTCCATTCCTCCTAAACTCCTCGTCGTAATGTTACGTCGCGTTTACGACGGAGTTTTTGTGGATCCTGCTTCTGAGAAACTCTTCCGAACAGTGGCTGGTCGGATTGAAGAACGGGAGACGCAACTAACCCAGGAGTCTCCCGATGGATTACCAGTCACATTGTCCACCCAAGAGGTCGACAGAATCTTCGAAGAGGTAACTTAAAATTTTAGTTTACATTATTTTAGATATTTTAACATAATTAACTATATTAATATATGTTTTGATTTTATAGGTGGCTCCTAAAAAGAAGGGACGGATAGTCGGTATAAGCTCTGTTAACGAAGTTGCAAGGGCAACTTCCTCATACACTTCGAGACGGGATGAAGAGACTGCTCAGATGAAGGCTCAAATGGATAGCCAGAAGGCTCAAATGGATAGCCAGCATGTTCGTTTAGACTCTCTTGAGGATTTGCTAGACGTGATGGTCGTGGGAAACCCGGTTATGCAGAGAATGTTGAGTGAGAGACAAGCCGCTCTTGGAATGCCACCACGAGATCCCCAAGAGTCCGATCCAACCCGTCAACAGTCGAGCAACCCCACCAACTACTTCGACAATATGTAGTTTTTTTTTCTGTTTGTATTATGAATTTAAATATTATTGTATGACTTTTTAAAAATATGTTTTCCAATTTCATATTTTGTTTTAAAATTTAAATTATTTTAAATTCTGAATATTAAATATAAATTAAAATCTATTATATACTAATTAATAATAATATAATAAGAAACGATGTAAACTCCTCGTAAACATTACATGGAGTTTACAACGAATATTTACGAGTGATTAACATCGAAATATTTACGAGGATTTTACATCGAAATGTTTACGAGTGATTTACAACGAAAGTATTTACGTGTGCTTTACATCGAAATAATTACGTGGGATTTACGACGAAGTCTTACGTGGCGTTTACGACGAATCCTTTCCCTGCGCTTTACGAGGAATATATTTCGTCGTAAACGTAACGAGTCGTTTACGACGAAACCTCCGT
The DNA here is from genome assembly GCF_020379485.1 of Brassica napus. Classification (NCBI taxonomy): domain Eukaryota; kingdom Viridiplantae; phylum Streptophyta; class Magnoliopsida; order Brassicales; family Brassicaceae; genus Brassica; species Brassica napus. The sequence continues at coordinate 45,442,545 of NC_063445.1, forward strand.
TACGACGGACGTTTAACAACGAAACGTCTTTCGACGTTAATTCGTCGTAACACCCCGTTTACGACGAATTTACAACGAATACTGCCCTAGTAAAAAATATGTTTTCTTGTACGTAAGATTTTACATTTATGTTAATCACTAGTGGTTTGCCCGCGCTTAGCGCGGGAGTTTAATGTTTTTAAAATCAACATTTTAACAACTATTTCTATAGATCCTCTTTTTTTCTTTGAATATCTCAACTTAAAAAAAAAGACAGATGCCATTAGAACATTTACAAAGAGATGGTTGTATAGACTAATCTAAGAAGAAAGAATAAAAAGAATGAGTGTAGTAGTGTTTAGCCAGAACTGAGCTCAAACCATCTTCTTCCAAAGGGGTGGTCTCTTGTATAACGAAGAGAAGATTCGGTTATAGATCTTTGTTATTTATTCTATCTCATTACTTTCATTTACTTTGTAATATGTGTTTGATGAAATTTTTTATGTAGGCGTTTCTGGACTTCAAGTTAAGGAAATGATATCCTAAGTGTGTATATTGTTTTGAAATTGGATTGTATTCTTATGTTGGGATTATGTTGTGATCCGTTTTCATATTCATGTTATAATTGTATCTTTTTTTGTATTCACAAATTAATGCTATGTCGGTTTCTTGTACGTTTGTGGAGACTACATACTTCTAACCATTTTTCTTGACTTTACGTAAGCATTTAGTTCATAATAGAGCTTCCTCGTTTTTTTTTCACATGTTCTTTGTTGGCGCAACTGAGTACCCATACTTGTTAAAATATATGGAAGGAAAAGTAGTGTAGCAAACATTTTAAAAAGAAATGTTGCAAGAGTTTTAAAAAATTTCAAAGCTGTTTTTACCTCTTGCTTGTTCCTTGAGGATGGGTTTCGACGTGTACGCTTTTTTTTTGGGGTATTCCTCAAATATAATTACTAAGAGTAAAAAAAGAAGAAGAAGAGAATGTGAATCAGCCAAAGCTTCTACTTATACTCGTCTTTTGTAGCTAATTTTAAAAATATGAGCACCTTATGTTATTTTTTTCAGGTCACCTTTATGTTATTTTTTGGCTTAAAACAATACCAGACTTTATCAAAATCATGATCCCGAGGTCAGTCCTCAAACAGTAATAACAATGCTTAAAAACTATTCCAAGAGTCTAGGTTTTTATGCTTTGTGGTGATAGCGTAGACGTGGCTCGTGCAATCTCCAACGATCTTGTTGTTCTCAATCCAATACCTTTTCATGTAAGGTCCCAAAATTCATCTAAACATACGCAAAACTTGACCCGATTAGTATCATGATAGCATATATCAAACATCATTATAGTATAACATTTAAGTAGGTGAAATGGTAAGATTGAGTATCATCAAAATAATTAGTTATTATAGCTGCAGTTTCAAAGCTAAAGTTTTTCTGAAACATCCAAGAAAACACAGTAAAAAATCAAAGTATATGTTAACGCCATAGAAGAAGCAGTGCACAGAGTTTCTAGCTTGTATATCCTGAAAAGATACATAATATACTCATAATCATATTAAATACAATATTCTGATCTAGTTTGCGAGATACTATGAGCTAAGAAATTGTATTGGAACTATATTCTCTTATATTCTTACAATGGCAAGAACAAAACCATTATGTTACATTTCTCCACTGACCCAAGCAGTTTAAGAAGCACATAAAGATCATCATGCAAATGAACAAAACTTTGGGAAACCTGCACATAAATGCATATATAAGACAAGCAGATACAAAAATTTATAGATGCCAAATGATGACTAAAGAATCCTGCTCCGATAGCCAAGTATCTGTTAATGTGGTAAAGGGAAGAGGCAACAAGCAGAATTATATAATCTTTTGTAGTTCAGGGCCGAAGATGATGAATGCAAGCATATACTACCTTCCCTTAGAATCAATTGCAATGCAATAGCACCTGGGTGTGTGGTTTGTGAGAGTGTCAAGTGGACAAAGATAAATATTAATGAACTTCAACAGTACCTGAACAGAAAACATACGAAAGTAACATTTTAGTAAGATCTTTTTTTCCTGGAAGTTCCAGAAAAGATAAAACTAAGCTAGGGAATTGTGTGCAGGAAAAGATAGAATTTAAATCCTCACCAAGTACAATAGTCAAGAAGAAAAGATCTCCTGACATGTTCCAAGCAATCTCATTTACCAGTCATAGGAAGAGGAAATCTAAGGAAGCTTTCCATACAGCGCTAGAAAATAAATTTTAAGCTATCGTACATAAGTATGAACTAACTTTCACAACCAAGATGATTGTTACATGAAGAAGGAACTAAGTGAATTATTACCACATAAGCTTGAAAAAAGAAAATACCAAAAAGAAAGCCACATTTTTTTTGGATCAAAAAAGAAAGCCACATAAGCTTGAAAAATAACATACCAAAAAGAAAGCCATCAACAAAGATTAACGATCAACGCGAGTCTTAGCTTCCATGACCTCATAACTGATTTTTTTGCTTGTGAAAAGTTTTGAACCTCTCCAGATCGGCTAGCAGGGCAGCCTACAATACAAATATGAACACTTTGTACCCACAACTCAATAACTGAAACCGGCTAATGACAAAGATGACTTAATTTTCATCACAAACTCAATCAATACAGATAAACTCACCTCCTTTCTTCACATCACTGCAGAAAAAGATGGCTCGCATCGACTGAGCTCAGCACAATGGCTTATTTTCAAGTCAAGGAGCTTGAAGGTTGCCATTGTTGAACCTTAGTAACAGACGTAGAACTCGATACTTCGAAGACCTTGATCACAAAGCAATGCAAAGAGACCAATGCTGAAACCCACAAGCAGGACGTGTCTATAACCAAGTTCAGTTCCTTGCTTGAACCCAAATATGAAGGAATAGTTTACTTTGTATCGCCTTCAGTAGTACAGTAGAACCTCTTTTTTTTTGTCAACAACTTTACAGACTCATATTGACTCTGTGAACCACACTAGGGGATCTTGATCCATGTGAACTACAAAAGAAGTTTCCTTCCTAGCGCTGTGTGCTAAGCTATCCGCCTTCTTGTTCTGCAATCTTAGTACATAGATAATCTCTGCTCGGAAAAAACTCTCTTTCAGGCTGTTTATATCTTCCAAATAACTTGCAAACGCTGGTCATTCTTTTGGTTCTGAAACCATCGTCACCAATTGAGAACAATCTGTTGCAAACGTAACCTGAAATTGTCGTAAGTTTCTCATGCATTCCATTGCCCATAATAGCGCTTCCATCTCTACATGAGGAGGAGAGAGGGAAGCCCGGACATTCCTTGCCCCCACCAAGCCTTCAAATCCTTTTAAAGTATTGTACCATCCTTGACCTAAAAAAATATCGTTATCTTTCCAGGAACCATCCGTGAAACACCATCTTCCGGAAATTGACGGAAGAATCGTAGCCTCTACCTGTGGAATCCTCTTTTGGTCATTCAAAATTTGTGCCTCATCCCAGAGTATAGATTCCGTTTCTACCAGTTTAAGTGTATCCTTAGGATCCACATCCAGATTACTAAACACTTTATTATTTCTTCTTTTCCAGATGTGCCATAGTATACATGCAAACTGATGGTCCTCCATCTGTGGAACAACTCTCCAAAAGAGATGATCCATGTTCACGAAGAGAGAGCTTGTTGGGAACATAGTTGGATTTGTTGGAATCTTTAAAAGAGCCCGCACCTGAAGTGCATGAGGACATTCAAAAAATACATGGTTGATTGATTCCTCCTCAGCTCCACATCTTGCACAACATGTATCTCCGTGTATCCCTCGCGCTTGCAAATTCTTCTTAACTGCTATGCACCCTGTCACCAATTGCCATAGAAAAAATGTTTAATTTTCGGTGGACACCGTATTTTCCAACAATATGCCTTCAGAATATCAACTGTGGGCTCAAACACTAATGGTGGTTTTTCCTTATCTGGGTATATCCTTTCAACCTGATATCCAGATTTAGCCGTATATTTTCCATTGTTTGTGAAATGCCATCCTTCTTTATCTGTCATCCGAGTTCTACTCAGTGATATACTTTCTATCAATTTCACATCCTGTGGGTCCACCAAAGCCGAAAGCGCCTGCGAATTCCATCTTCGCAAATGAGGATCAATAAGAGAATCCACTTTAAGGTCTGGGTAAAGATTGTGTTGATTTTTATTAGTTGGTCTCGGGCGAGTGGTTGGGAGCCGAGGATCATTCCATACGGATATAGAGGATCCTGTTTCCACCCTTTTTATTAGTCTTTTGCTTACCAGAGATCTAGCAGATACGATACTCCGCCAGCCATATGACGGAGAATATGAACGAATCGGATCCAGGGGTGATGCATTCATGTAATACCGACCTTTGAAAACTCGAGAAAATAAAGTATTTGGCTTCTCTATCAGCCGCCATAATTGTTTACCAAGCATCGCTGTATTGAAATCAATGATATCTTTAAACCCTAAACCTCCATCGTCCTTACTAATACATACTTTATCCCATGATTTCCGATGCATTCCTCTTGTATTACCTCCAGGGCTCCACCAAAATTATGCTACCGCACTCGTCAGTTTTTTTGCAGTAGCCTTGGGTAAACGATAGCAAGACATCACATGATTTGGAAAAGCCGTAATCACTGATTTGATGATCACTTCCTTTCCTCCTCTCGTAAAGAACTTAAAAGTCCAACCATTGACCCTATTATCCAGACGATCCTGTACAAAGACAAAAACTTGTATCATAGAACCCCCAAGACTTTCTGGCAGGCCTAGATAAGTTCTCATTCCTCCCAAATTCTGTATGCCCAAAATATCTCTTAACTCATGTCTGACAGATTCTTCGATCTTGTGCTCTAATTGAATTGAAGACTTATCAAAGTTTATTAGTTGACCTGAAGCTATCTCATATTCCTTTAAAATCCTGAGAATGGTGTGACACTCTTCCTTTTGAGCTTTACAAAAGAAGAGACTATCATCCGCAAAAAGAAAATGTGATATTGAAGGGCATGCTCTAGCCACTTTTATTCCTGTTAATTGTTTCTCCCTCTCAACCTTCTTAATATTTGATATCAAAGCCTCGGTACGCAGAATAAATAAATAGGGAGATAAAGGATCTCCTTGACGTAAACCCCTTTGTGGCACAATGAGGCCCGAGGTTGGCCATTTAATAGGACCCGATATTGAACCGATGATACACACTCCATCATTAGTTTAATCCAATGATCATGAAACCCCATTTTCTGTAGTAATGCCTTACTAAACTCCCATTTACCCTATCGTAGGCCTTACTCATATCCGTTTTGACTGCCATATACTTTCCTTTACACGCCTCATTAGTCCGTAATCCTTGAAACATTTCCTGTGCTATAATAATATTATCAGAAATCAACCGTCTTGCCACAAATTCCGATTGAGTTTCTGATACGAGAGAGGGTAGCAATAACTTCAAACATTGACACAAAACCTTCGAAATAATTTTATACCCTACATTACATAAACTGATAGGTCGCAACTCCGTCATCCTTGTAGGTCTCTCTGTCTTTGGAATCATACATATATTAGTAATATTTAATCTTGAATCCATTTCTCCAGAAACCAAAAAATCATTCACCATCTCCACCAAATCACTCTTAATAATATGCCATGAATGTTGAAAAAATAGAGCTGTCATGTCATCCTGTCCTGGCGCCTTCTCTGGTTGCATCATAAACAGAGCCTCTCTGACCTCATCCTCTGTCGCTATCCTCAATAATCGTTGATTCATTTGTGGAGTTATGCCCGGTGTTACCTCTGAGAGAAAATCGTCAAACTCCGATGGAGAAGTTGTAGTAAATAATTCTTCAAAATAGTCTACCGCAACTTTCTCTACTCCATTATCCTCTGTAATCCAATTTCCCTCAACATCAGTTGCTTAGTTAAAGCTTGATAGAATTTTGTGTTGAGGTCTCCAGATGAATATCACATATTTCTACTTTTCTGATGCCAGTACTCTCTTCGTCCTTGTATGCCTCTTGCAACTTCCTAGACACCTCCAGAATATCCTCCTGAGACCTAGTATCATCTGTTTGTACCTCTTTGAGAGCGTTCTGTAAGTCTGATATCTTTTCCTTCCCATAAGGTGGATTATTTTCCCTCCATTTGGCTATTTCGTAGCGGCAATTACTAATTTTTGCCACTATACCAGTTCCTTCACTATAATCTGACCATCCCATGCCTTCTTGTCCAACCCATATCTTATCAAATTTAAACTGCCCTTTTCTCCGGAGGACATTATCTTCTAAGTAAGCCACCACTAGGTGGTGATCCGATGCCACCATCCCTAAATATTCTGTATAAGAACAGGGGAATAGAGTGTGTCACTCCTCATTCGCTAATGCACGATCTAAACGACATCTAACTAGTACAGTAGAACCTCTATAAATTAATAATGTTGGGACTTTAAAATTTTATTAATTATAGAGATATTAATTTACAAAAATTTCCTTATTTAAATTTTTTTATTTTAAGGTATATTTATTCTTTTTTTTGTCAGCAAGATATATTTATTCTAAGATAAGAAAAATATTTGAATTAGTGTATAAACATTAATTGTTATTTTTGAAATCAAATGTGGTTTTAGATATAATATTACTAATTCTCATCAAAAATATACTAAGTGTTAAGAAAATATAAAGATAATTCTATTGTGAATATAAAACAAACAATATAATAATTGGTAATTACTTATATAAATATGTATGCATATAAATTATTAATTTATAATTTTAATGGGACCATATATTTACATAGAATTTTCTAAAAAAAATATTATCTTATTATTTTATCGATTTATGTCAAATTTTGAACCGACCCAAGTTGGAACCGGCAAATTTTTTAATTTATAGAGATTATTAATTTATCGAGTATTAATTTATAGACGTTCTACTGTATATATTAGCAGCATACATTATTATTTGCAGCATGATAAACCTGAAAAAAACTGGGAGAAATAACAGAGAAGACAACATCTAAGCAAAACTCTAAATCAAACGCTAGATATAAATACTTACCAAAGTTTAATAAGCTTCTTACTTAACGAAAACCGCAGCCGTTACATAGATTTGGGGGGTGATTGGTAAGTGTTGTGGCTTTTATTTTTTAGCTTTAGAATAATAGCTGTAAATTTATTTGCTGTAAATATTTATGTTGTAGTTTTGTAAAGTACTATTTTTGCTTTAGGAATGAAGCTCTCTATAGCCTTTTTTTAATTTCTAGAAATATTTTTGATGTATCTTTTTAAAGAAAGAAAAGCAAGATTGGTTGACATGTATGATTTTAAACTAAATTTTGGTTTTCTAGAGCATCTACAGCTTCAACCAATCATCTCTTGATCGGATTTGGTGCGAGGGGTACAATAACTCTGATCTCCGACGTCGTCTTGGAAAAAACCCTTAAAAAGTCTGGGCCAGTTTGAGGAAAAATCAAAGGCCCACAGAATAATACAATTTCCAATCAGAAAGAATCCCTTGCAACACAAAATTCAGCGAGAGAGAATAGTTTCAGAGGAATATGCCAGGTGTCAATAAAAGTTTTATGCTAAAAAATGATGTGGATGGCTGTGGAGAGAACATAATCAACTTTATTATTATAGTTAGATAGACAACCAAGTTTTGATGATGGCATTTCATCAGAATAAACATTTTACTATTAATAATATTTTCATTTTATTAATTTTAACACTAAAAACTAAAATCTATAACAACTATTCAAGTTTTTCAAAAAAACTAAAATCTATTGCAAAATCAAAAACAATAATTGAAAACCAAAATCTAAAAACCAAAAACTAAAAATCAAAATCCAAAATCTAAAAACCAGCAAAACAATCACCACCTAAATATTTTTTGACATCATATGTCTCTCATTTCTTCTTCTTTTTTTGACATCATATGTCTCTCATTTCATAGTTTAAATTTGTCTATATTTAATATAAATTCTGTGCAGTCCATATTGTCTTTGAGCGGGGGATACATGGTCTCTACTGATATGGGGCAGATGAGGCAAATCGTTTGGATAGTTTCATCAAAGTTTGGACTACTTTTAAATAGTAACCAGCATATATGCTTTAAACTATATTTTATTGTTGTTAAAAAACTACTACCTCCATTCCCGAAAGTAAGATGTTTTAGATTTTTTTCTTGTTCCACAAAGATAGTTTTTCTATATTGTTAAGTTACTTTTTTATACTTTTGAGGAACATTAATGAGAATATTTGAATTGATTTATAATTCATGGGAAACTATTGGAAAGTGTATAATAAAGTAAAAAAATAAATAAATTATAAACATTTATTAAATTCTTAATAAGCGTGCATACTCTAGAAAATCTTACTTTCAGGAACAGGAACAGAGGGAGTATATTTATTGAATGGATAAGACAACAAGCTATGATCCATAGATACTTTCTCCTTATGTGAAAAGATGTTAGGGCTATCTATACAAAAACATCATAATTTCTTGTGTTTATTTTTATCTCAAGAAAATGAGAAACAATCATGCTATGATCCAGTGGAGGCCTGCTCTATTATTAGAGAGACTGAGCCGGTAGGCCCACCCAACATCTACAACACTTTTATTTCTCGAATATCTGCAATCATATTTACTTGTTTTATATTTGGCCTCTTCTCAAAGAGAAACATCATATCTCCCTAAGTTGATCGTTTGTTCATACTGAACAATCAAGATAGTGAGATAAACAAACAAAGATTTAAATTTATTTCATTTTTTTCTTTCTCTTTATGCTTGTGGCGAACGAAAAGGTTGGTTTGTCTTAGCCGAACAACTAACAAGTAGAGAGATACGTGGCTTCAAAGGTCACTCAATTCTGCCATTGATGATTAAAACAAGTAAAAAACTTCACAGTTTTCTTATAACAGTTTTCTTATATGATATGAAGACACGAAAGTGTGAACAAAAAAAATGAGACACGAAAGTAACGTTTGTCGTGTAATAAAGACCATATATTAAATTGATGGTAACGAATGGCTTTTGCTAGAATTTGGTGTGAGTTCAGTGTTCTTGATCATTATCAACCTAATACGAATTTGTGTATATAGTTCTTTGAATGAAGGAACAAAACTTACTGTATTTATAAATGCTCGTTAATTAAATTTTACTTGATAATAACAATCACACATATACAAGGGAACTTATCCGAGCGCTATATATTGTCAAACGTAAACAGGTTTCGGTGGGTGGATAGCACAAGACGTTAAGTGGATCTCAAAGAGACCCGAATTCGAATCTACTGCTAATTTAGATAAACACGGCACGCGGGTACCTGGTTTTCAAATTTTTTTCTCAGGGGAAATGATCACCCATACTTTTTTATATTGTCAGACATGATATAATAACAAGAAAATTTCTGTAATTGTTATACAAA